>NC_053497.1:78080029-78427766 GCF_905171775.1 Rana temporaria | reverse complement strand
CACTGATGCAGGTTAGAAATTGTGCGAGTTCAGGTAAACTCAGGGCTGTCTTAATGAGAGGGCACACCTGGGCACTGCCCAGGGACCCTAGCTGCATGGGGGCCCCTGCACTTTCCCCAAAGCAGCTTTTACCAAAAATATGTAGAAGAATACATATCGGCCTAGACTGAGAAAAAAAAAAAAAATGGGCTATTTATTATAGCAACAAGTAAAACATTTTTTTTTTTTAATTGACGCGTTTTTTTGTTTATAGCGCAAAAAAAAAACGCAGAGGTGATCAAATACCACCAAAATAAATCTCTACTCGTGGGGAAAAAAAGGACGTCAATTTTGTTTGGGAGCCACGTCGCAATTGTCAGTCAAAGCAACGCAGTGCCGGAAGCTGAAATTTCACCTGGGCAGGAGGGGGGTATATGTGCCCAGTAAGCAAGTGGTTAAATTTTAGTAAATCTCCCCATAACATGACAAATGGTATCATATGGAATTATCTTTCTAAAGGTACAGTATTTAGGATGAATAAGACCTCAAACATATTCTTTCCTGTGCTAGTGTTTGTTTGTTTTTTGATATTTGCTTGCGAATCCTTTTGTGGTACTGTGTTTCTTTTTGTCCAGTTTTCTACGCTTACTTTTTTCCTGCGATGAGAAAGGTCCTCGTTATTTTTTAATGTGCTTTGCATTGATTCTTTTGTTTACTCAAATACATACTTATTCACATAAAACATTTAAATAGTAGAAGTTGCAGTATATATGCACAGATTCCTTCTATAAAAAGTGCAGGCAGCCAGGCACACAGCAGTATATCAATCACTTAGGCTCAATGAACAGTCCAGGGGTGTTTTTTTGAAAATGTACTGCCAAGTAGCTGGTAACTTGGGGGACAATGGGGTATGAGATACTCAAAACCCCTTGATACATACATTGCAGAGGACTGAACAAGATTAGCATTAATAGGCTGAAATGGTCTAGCTTCTTGCAGCTGAGGGACCACCAGACACTGCAACACATGGGTTTGGCTCTACTCAAAGATCCTATCAATGATCAGTCCAGAGATACAATCTCCAGCAGAGCAACCCAGCTTCCAGTTTAAGAAGGAGGAGGGGGGTCTTGAGGAATGCAGTCCTCCTGCCCTTGAGCTTATGGATCCACCCCCACAGTGGGAGAAAAGACAGTTCTCTCAGGCCTCGTACACACGACCGAACATGTCTGCTGAAACTGGTCCGCGGACATGTTCGGTCGTCTGTACGGCCGACCGGACCGGATTCCTGGCCTAGCGGACAGGTTTCCAGCGGACAAATGTTTCTTAGCATGCTAAGAAACATGTTCGCTGGAACCATGTCAGTCGGACATGTCCGATGGTTAGTACAACTCATTGGACATGTCCGCTCGGCCGAAAGACCTCGCATGCGTCAAAGTGATTTGACGCATGCGTGGAAGCATTGACCTTCCAGGGTCGCGCACGTCACCGCGTCATCGTCGCGGCCACGTCCCGACCACGTCACCGCGTTCGCTGTCCGCAGGGATTTTGGTCTGATGGTGTGTACACACATCAGACCAAAATCTGGCAGCGGACATGTCCGATGAAAACGGTCCGGCGGACCGTTTTCATCGGACCGTCCGACTGTGTGTACAAGGCCTTAGGGTTATAGCCTGTTTAACAGTAGCCCAGAGATTGTCTAGTCCCTATTAAATATACAGCCCAGGATTTAAATTCTCCTGCCCTAAACTCCAGCAATTTCTTCTTAAGGCATGGGGAAGCAATCAAATTCCCAGTCTGTAAAACACTGAAAAGACTACACTAAACAACTACTAATTCTGTCTGATTACAGCAAAAGCTCAAAACATTACATTTTCCTGACAGCCTAACTAGAAAGGTTTTATAGAAGCATTGACACTTTGTCCAGAACCATTTACAGAACATGCTTCTCATTATTTTTCTAATAAAGTCTAATTTTTATTTAGTCTATTTTTTAGTCTTCCCCCTTCTTGGGCTTCCCCAGTGACGTAGCAGAGGGTGCGTCAGAGGGTGCGGGGTCACATGACGGGTGGCCCTGCCTCCCCTATATAAGAAATGTCACAGCTTCAGTCGCGTCATTCGCTGGGCTGTGTCCAGCGGTGAGAGGAGGTCGGCGATGCTGCGCTCTGGATGGATGGATCTTCTCATCGCTGGAGATCACCCGCACCCGTCGCTGGATCAGGACAACGTTGGAGCAGGAAGCCGGGAACAAGTGGATTATCACCGCTGGAGTTTTTTTTTTATTTTTATTAATAAAGGACTTTCACATGGGGGGGGGGCAGGATCTGGGGGTCCCCTTTGTTAAAGGGGTCTTCCAGATTCTGATAAGCCCCCCACCTGCAGACCCCCACAACCACGGGGCAAGGATTGTGGGAATGAGGCCCTTGTCCCAATCAACATGGGGACATCCTCCCAATGTTGAGGGCATGTGGCCTGGTACGGTTCAGGAGAGGGGGTGCCGCACTCTGCCCCCCCCCTCTTTTCTGCGGCCGGATGGTTAACGTGCTCGGATAAGGGTCTGGTGTGGATTTTGGGGGGAACTCCACGCCATTTTTTTTTTATTTGGGGTGGAGTTCCCCTTAAAATCCACATCAGACCTGAAGGGTCTGGAATGGATATTTGGGGGGAACCCAGCGCCAGCGTCATTGTTTTTTTAAATTGACGGCGGGGTTCCCCTTAATATCCATTCCAGACCTGAAGGGCCTGGTAATTGAATTTTTTTTTTATGAATAAATCCTCTCTGAATTGCCGAAGCCGACAATTCATTATAGCCGCAAAGCCGATAATTCATTATAGCCGCAAAGCCGGTTTTAAATGACTATTTTCCTTTCAGAAATGACACTTTGTGCAGTGCCATTACATAGCCGAACTCCAAACCCGAACCTGAACTTTCAGCAAATTATTCGGGTTCGGGTCCAAAAAAAACAAGATTCGGTACGAACCCGAACTTTACAGTTCGGGTTCGCTCAACCCTATTTCTGATCACTTTGGAGGTATTTATCTGCTTTATGTTGATGCGAAGTCTAGCATAATGATTACAGATATGATCATTGTTTGTTTAGATGCCTAGTTTTTTGTTTTTGTTTCATTTTATGCTTGTTTTCTTCAATATTACTTTTTGGTGTATGTACTGTACTTCTGAGAATGCTGTGTGGACCTGTATGATATCATGCAGTATTGTATGTTTACTTATGAAGTTTTTATCTATTGTATATTATTTTTCTATGTCCGTGTGTCCCTGAAGAAGCCCTCGCAGGGCGAAACATGTTGGACTACTAGCATGAGACACACACAAAAACTCTTGTACAGTGTTGTTATTCTCCTCTATGTGATTTTTTTTGTTTTTGTATAATGAGATTGTATTTATTAAAATATTTATATTTTTATAGTACTACGTTTTCTGAATGACTTCTGTGGTTTTGAAATACTTTTTTTCATTATTTATTTGAGTACCCAACATGCATCCATAAAATCCCACGCCATACCCCATTATTGGGGCTCTATATACATTTTTCTACCAGGGATGGTAATGCATTTGGCTATTATTCTTTACTATAAATAGTGCATGCTCTATATACTCTTTTCCTTTATGATTTGATCACGTGACCTGTTTCATCCTGCACACTTCCTTTATCACTTTGATGCCAAGCTTAACTACTGACACTGTGAGGTTGATTTACTAAAACTGGTGCAGCTATGCATGCTAGCCATTCAGCTTCTAACTTCTGCCGCAGTTATACTGTGGCAGGTTGTCTCCCCTGTAGCTGTACGTCGGTCGCTTTAAGAGCACTAGTGGGCGCACGACGACGAATGCCTATGTGTGTGCCTGGCAATCGCGATGTCCACTGGCCCACAGTTAGAAACACTCCCTAGGACACACATTTAACCCCGTGATCGCCCCCTAGTGTTAACCCCTTCCCTGCCAATGATATTTACACAGTAATCAGTGGCTACTTTCAACTCTGATCGCTGTATAAATATCAATGGTCCCAAAAAAGTGTCAAAAGTGTCCGACCTGTTCGCCACAATGTCGCAGTCCCACTTAAAATTGCAGATCACTATTACTAAAAAAAAAAAATATAATAAAAATGCTATAAATCTATCCCCTATATGCAGAAGAATACATATTGGCGTAAATAGTTAAAAAATATATTTTTTTTCAAAATGTACGCTCTTTTTTTGTTTATCACCGCAGAGGTGATCAAATACCATCAAAAGAAAGCTCTATTTGTGGGGGGAAAATACATCAATTTTTTTTGGGTGCAGAGCTGCACCAGATTTTGCACTCTCCAGCTTTAGTAAATCAAACCCTGTCTGTTATGTGATACCCCACCAATTTATATCAAATAAATGTCTTTATTTCATTCTCAAAGGGTTTACATAAACAATATTTGTGCTTTGCTTATTGCTTCACATTTGCCATTACCAAAGTGAATATTTTCTGCTACACAATGGTATTTTATGTTACTTCCTTCTTCCAGCTCATGTTCCATCACATTTAAATACAAACAAAATATAGATTTATTTTTATTTTTACTGCATGAATCCGTGTAGGCTATTTTATTTCCCTATTGAATGCCTGGCAGCATTTTGTTGTCTCGAAATTTTCTCTGATTGTTGTAAATAACATGGTGGTTTATTGATTTAGTAGTAACTGAAAAACAATCTAAGCAGAGATGGGCAAAATTGTACATCAATGACTCCTAAAAGCAGGTATATAAATACTAGGAAACTGAAAAGTAATTAAAGCATAGAATGTTATTGGAGATATGCTGTTTGTAGGATCTTAATCTTTAAGACCTGTGTGACTGCTGTGCATAACTTAGCAGAGCTCACTTTAGAGAGGAATACTAATGATGGCATTTTACATCTCCAAAGGGTCTTCTTTAAACACAAAACTAAAAAGAATTTACAGACATTGTGCTGATTAGAGAGCATATATATTTTAACTTTCAAATGTATTACAAAATGTAACATATTCTAAACATACTACAAATCTAAGCATGCTAAGATACAATTTAATTCTGGAAATAAGGCTGCGTTTATGCTGGGTTCACGCTAATGCACCGGGTGGTTTACAGCAGGGGGTCCGGTGCATCTCCATTCACTGGTTCAGGACCGAATTCAGCCCAAATTTTGGGCTGAATTCAGAACTGAAAGGACCAAAAGTTGCACAGGAGACGGTCACTATCTCCTGCTATGTGAATTAAAGGTGGGGAAAACCCACATCCAATTCGCTATAGTGTGAACCCAGCCTTACACTACAGATAACCCTAAAGCAATTTGCAGTAGGTCACTTTTCACAGGGTGGTTAGGAGAGGCTTCTAGGAGTCCAGGAGGTAATCCTGCCACCACCTGAATGTTTTTTCTTGCTTTATTTTATTTCCCAAATGGCAATTTTAAAAGGAACTAAAATGCCACAACCTATAGCTAACCTTTTGGCTCGCAGTTGTGGTGCAACTCTATAGACTTGAATAGATAAGTTTGACAGACGGCAGTGCCTGTTAGCTCTATAAGTTGCATTCAGTTTGGCATTTGCACTGCTCCTTCTGGCTGTATATTAAAGTTTAGCTGGGCAGCTGGGGAACAGTAAATCTGTGGATCAACTGCCTGTTTTTACCACCCTCTTGTTGTCCATGTAAATGTGGTACAACACTATATTAGTTTAGTTTAGTATATTAGTTTAGCGGCAAAACTGTAGTTTAAAAAAACAAAAAAAACATTTTATTCACTTCTCATTGATCTGATTGTTTAGAAGCTAAATTAACATATCTTAATTATACATAATCATACACCATGAGTTATAGGCTAGTACTCTCAGGTGATTAGACACTGGCAAAGTTTTGAGGACTTGCCCCCCGAAGTGTCTCCATTATAACCCTACCCCATTCCTGAGTCCTGTTTTTTTGCTAGTGTCTGAAAGCGATTGAAATATCGTATATAATAATTTAATTATAAAAATATAGAAATATTTTTTTTTTCATTCAACCCCCACTATCTTCTATTGTCTACACAGAAGCAGGGTATCTGGATCTGGAAAATTTTAGGGAAAACCTTTGAGAATTGTGCCTGGACATCAGGCTGTGGGAACAACCTGTAATGTTGCTTTGGGGCACTGAAATCTGTGTGGGGCACTTACTTTGACACTTGGTGCAAAATGCTGCGTTAGCCACAGGGTAATATATAGGTCCAGGACTGTGGCCCATCACTATGAAACCAAGTCCCCAAATATATTCTCAGGAGTATGCCTTCCATAACAGTCGAAGCATGGACTTTAAATACAGTCCAACATCATGGACAAGTAAAACAGAGTCATCTGTATATCTGACTGCTACTGTGTAAAACAGGGCAATTTGTGGAATGTATAAAGATTTAAAAAATTGCGCTTGTGATTAAATTAATGAGAATAAATTACCTGCACTCATATGTATGTACAAACCACAAAACAGATAAAATAAGCAAAATGTTGTGCTGTAATTATTGTGATAATAAAATCAATATGCAAAAAAACAAATGTTTATAAACAATGAAAGTACATGCATGTGATCCACAATACCTAGTATCAATTGAAGATCCAAAAAGTCCTGGTTGTGAAAGAAAAACAGTGATATCCTTCCAAATCAACTGCAGGTATTAAACCTTGTGCACCTCAGGAGGTAATAAAAGCAATGATATCCTCTTACCAGATATCCTGACCTTTCAAGGCCGATATGTGCATCAGGGAGTTGACCTCATTGCTCAACATTCAGTTAAAAGCACAAGAGTTTTATTATAATTCTACTTACAACAAAGATTAATATACAGGCATATTGGAATATACATCAGTCCTATGCTCTGCTCACGTACTGAGACCGTCACTGCAATTCTTTACTTTGTCGACACACGTTTCGTTCAACAGAACATTATCAACAGGCAGTAAGGGATAACAGTGCTCACACAGCTTCCTTAAATAGATTAGACATATTCAACACCAGAGGGCAGCACTCACTTCCTGATGGTCTGCAAACCATCCTGGAAAGCACCTCCATGATGTTGTGGATCATCCAGCCCATTCAGCGGCCATGATGTTGGAGTTTGACTGCGCTCTGGTGTATGCTAACAATACACACTGAATCAGTGCTGGTAGATGAATCGACCTTAAAGCGACTCAATCACACTAAAATAATACATTATAATGGCACATATTATATAATCTAGGACATAGTTATTGATTGATATCTAAGATTTATTTATCATACTCTACACTGGGTATGCAATCATATACTATATCATGATTAAAATCACTGAATAGATCAAATATCTAAATTATGGATAGTTCCCAATTTCATAATATGTATAATTGATTAACTATTGTTGATAAAACTATTTATATCCCAGTCATATAACCCCTGTGGTTGGTGAGATTTTAATTCATATATCCAATGAGTACTATACTGTTCCCCCTCCAATGTGGTATACCCACTTCTTTACCTATGACCTTTACTTGAGTAAGATCTTTACAATGTTTTAAAGCAAAATGTCTAGATAAATTATGTTTTGGAAATACTTTTATAATATTAGCCAGATGTTTCCCTATCCTAACATGTAGGGTTGTTTTCATCCTACCTACATATTGTTTCCCACAACTACATTCCACAAAATATAGAATTTTTTTGTGTTACACGATATAGAGGAGAATAAGGGGGGATATGATCAACATGTACAAATATATAAGGGGTCCATATAGTGAACTTGGTGTTGAGTTATTCACTTTACGGTCAACACAAAAGACAAGGGGGTACTCTTTACGTCTAGAGGAAAAAAGATTTAATCTCCAAATACGAAAAGGTTTCTTCACAGTAAGAGCTGTGAAAATGTGGAATAGGCTCCCTCCAGAGGTGGTTCTGGCCAGCTCAGTAGCTGTATGGATACTTTCCTAAATGTACATAATATAACTGGGTACTAACATTTATAGGTAAAGTTCATCCAGGGAAAATCTGATTGCCTCTTGGGGGATCAGGAAGGAATTTATTCTCCTGCTGTAGCAAATTGGATCATGCTCTGTTGGTTTTTTTTGCCTTCCTCTGGATCAACTGTGGGTATAGAATTGGGTATATGGGATTGTACGTTTTTTTTTTGTTTTTTTTTTATGGTTGAACTGGATGGACTTGTGTTATTTTTCAACCTGACTATGTAACTATGTAACTATATAAACTTTTCTATTGGATATGTTTTACCTGTGACTGTGGAAGAAAATGTGGTAGTTCTAATACAGTTGGGGCCCACACATCTGCATACTGGGCATTTCTGACAGGGGGAAAAAAAAACTTCATATTACCAAAGAAAGAAGGTCCTAATGGTGGTTCCACTACATTTGGTACTATATAATTTCTAAGGCCTGGTGCTTTTCTAAAAATTACTTTGGGATATTCAGGGAGAGCTGTACCCAGAATTTCATCATTTTTAACACCATCCAATGTTTACTGAACAATATTTATAATCCCTTATTGACTAGAGAATGTTGTTTGTGGAAGGACCATTCAAAATCCCCCCTATCACCAGACCTATCCTTGGGGACCAACATTCCCTCTCTTTCCATTGAAGCTATTTGTGGAATTGTGACATCTGGGGTTTCTGGAGGGTACCCCTGTTCCATAAATCTTTATCTGATTATTTCTGACTGTTTCAGAATCTAATCCTTGTCAGAACAATTCCGCTTAATTCTCAAAAATTGCCTCCTGGAAATCCCAGAAAGTCACTTGGGATCATGGCAACTAGATAATGGAATGTAAGTATTCTTATCCGTTTTTTTGAAAAATATTCTCTGTACTGAACTCATTACCCTGTCTCATAATAACAAAATCCAGAAAATTGACTTCCGTATGGCTATACTCATAAATCCATCTAATACCTATATGGCATTAAGTTTCTCCATAAAAACAATCAAATTAGCTCTTGTGCCCTTCCAGATGAATAATGCATCATCAATATAACAATGCCAAATAAATCGGTTCCCTCCTAGGTGTGTCAAAGATAACCTTATTGTCCCAGTGAGCCATAAATAAATTGGCAACACTGGGAGCAAACTTTGCTCCAATGGCTACACCTGTTTGTTGTAGGAAGTATGGATCATTACTCCAGAAGTAATTGTGACTCATACAGAACTTGAGCAGAGTCACTATAAAATAAAGGCGGCCATACACGGTTCGAATTACGAAAGAATTTTCTTTCGAAAAAAGTATCAAAGAATTTTCGTACGAATTTCGCACCGCTAGTGGGCTGCAGCAACAGCCGATTTTCGTGCGGCAAACAAATTTGAGAAATCCGACATGTTGGAAATTTTTTGAAAACCAAACGATTTTCTGATCAATGATGGGAGAATCGTGTGAGAAATGTAATAGAAAAAAAAACACGCATGTGCAAGAAAAGAATATTCCCGGAGAGAAAAGAATATTCCGGGAGAGAAACGAATATTCCCGGCAACATGAAGGTTTGGTCGGCCGAATTTCGAAAATCAATTGTGGCATCATCGGATCACAAAAAAAAAAAAAAAATTCTGATTTTGAAAAGAAAATGAGTTAGAAATTTGACCGTGTATGGCCTGCTTTATTTTGGGACATAGGTTTATTGTGTGAATCCTTCATAGAGAAGTTCACAGCCTCAAGTGCCTTATCATGTGGAATGACTGTATAAAGTGAGCATAAATCAGCAGTTACCAAAATGCAATCCTCAACAACTGTCATTTTCACTCAAGGCTACTATAGTATCCTTTGTATATTTAAGATAAGCAGGTGTATTGGTCACAAGAGGTTGTAGAAAGTAGTCAATGTATTTACCTGTCCTAGAGGTTACAGATTCAATCCCACTAACTATAGGCCAGCCGGGGGGATTTGTTAGTGACTTGTGTATTTAAGGAAGCTGTGTGAGCACTGCTATCCCTTACTGCCTGTTAATAATGTTCTGTTGAACAAGGAATAGCAGTGATGGTCTCAGTACGAGCAGTGTGTGTGTCTGATGTATATTCCGATATGCCTGTATACTAATCCTTGTTGTAAGTAGAATTTTAATAAAACTCTTGTTCTTTTAACTGGATGTTGCACGATGACGTGGGTCTCCTCTTCTTCCTGACATATGGCTCAATTGGATCTGAGGCCTGTGGGAGACCGATTGACTGTAACAGGCGCCGTTGCGCCACTACTCCTCTCTATCTGTGGGCGCTTCAGCGCCGTAGTGTGTTCCAGGATGGAGCGCATACGGCGCTCAGGCAATGACGTCATCGCCTGGCGCCGTGATGCGTTCCAGCTTGGAACGCGGAAGTGCGTCTTATATGGCGCTCCATTTGAAATCTGACTGTAATGTATTACACCTGATCTCCTGCCTATAAAGGCATGCATAGAAGGTGTTGTTCTATTTTTGCCAGCCGTATGTCAGTCGTGGTAGCAGCAGTAGTTTGAGCTGTAGCTTGTCAGCTCTGCAGCCTTGTTACACATGCCGCTTCTCCAGCTCCCTATGCTGCAACACCGTTCCGGGAAACCACTGCTCCTTTGCTGCTGATGTCTCTGAAATACAGCCTTCTGCAAACCAACTACAGGGAACTTGGCAACCATCCTCCTTCATGAGAACTCTGTCTCCTATCTAAAGAAGCTACAAACGGATAAGTAACAGTTGCTACACTTGTAGTCCTATAGAAGATCTACTGCTAGTGTTTCAACTGCTACACTAGTGTTACTAAATAGGCCGACTGCTTATCAACATATTATATGGGAGATGTTATTATGCTAAACCCTGCTTGTTAAACAGTAACTTAAAGGCTCAGCAACCTACAACGTACCAATGCTATGTCTATCTAATGTTTGCAACTATAAATACCTCATCTATGCACAATACATACCTGAGCTATACTGCCTCTCTCATGCAATACTAATATCTTCCTAGGAATTACCTCAAGTATGTAACTGTAATTACCTAAGCTACTTTACTATGTATTCGCAGGTGCTACTACCTTATTATAGTACGTGTGGTATAAAAGTACTACAACTCTTAATTAATACAAGCTTGGCATAAGTACAAACGTCTTATAGGCCTCGGCCTAATAGTTTGAACTTGTTCTCCTTAAAACTTTTCTTGGCTAAGGGTTGATGCTATTTAGTGGCATCTCCCTTAGTAACCTAATACATCCCTGCATGCTGCAGGTGATATGATGTAGAGAACCTTCAAACTCCTGTTGCTAAAATATATTTTAATCGCTAAGGTCTGGTCACATGTTGTAATGCTTCTATCCTTAGTAAATCAATGCCCTTCTTTATGTGACAGGAACATGATGTAGAGACCCCCCAAACTCCTGTTGCTAGGAGTGACGCCTGGGGCCAATACTGAGTTGTCGCATACAGAAGCGCATTGAGGTCCTTGTATCCGCAGTTGTGATTCACTCCTGTTTCTCCCAGTGCTGTTACATAGACACAATATTGGCATTCCCTATAACAGGTGGACAAGCTGAGCTGGATATACCTGTAGTGAGGTGTAACAACTCACTGATGCACATATCAGCCTCAAAAGGTCAGGATATCTGGAAAAAGGATATCTTTACTTTAATTACCTCCTGGGGAGCACAAGGTTTAACACCTGCAGTTGATTTGGAATGATATCACTGTTTTTCTTTCACAACTAGGACTTTTTGGTGAATCTTCTTTTTCACTTCAATTACTACTAAGTTTTGTGGATCATATAAATGGACTTTTATTGTTTATAAATATTTATTTATATATTGATTTTATTATCACAATAATGACAGTGCAGCATTTTGCTTATTCTATGTGTGGAATGTAAATACTTCACAGTGCAAACTTTTCTAACTTGTCACTAAAATTCAACCAACCAGAGCTCAGTTTCAGGTGGATACCAGGTGTTATATCATACCACTGGTCACACACTTTAATGACACTTCCAAGGAGGTCAAGTGCTTCTTCCTGCCCTTTAGGCATTAGGATTTGTTGCACTATAGTCTACACTTGGGCAATTGGGATAGTGTGTTCTTCTTTCATACATGCTATCTTTCATGCTACCCCCCACTTTAATCTATGAGTACCCCACAGAGGAATACCTTTACTTTTATCTAGAGCAGAGACCAAGCAAAAGGAAGCCAATTCTAAACAACAGGCAAACATTTTCTCTGCCATAGGACTGCACAACACTCAAATTCAAAGTGATGATGCATTAATTACTACCTTAATTTAGCCATCTTTGTGCAGGGCTTAGAAATGACAAGCCTCTTCTCATACTCTTGTTTCTCAACTCATGGTCTTCATTGGTTTTGGCATGTATCTGTAGGATCATTTTGCTTCAGTTAGATATTTAGGAGACAGGTACCTGTTGGTAATTTCTGGATTAAATTGATAATATTATTTTGACACAAGTTTACTTTAGGTTACGTCTCAGATACCAGACATCCAATCATCCAGAATATTTCAGTATACCCTGGTTACATAGTTAGATTGAAAAGGGATACTAGTCCATATAGTTCAACCAATAAAAAAATAAAACCTCCATATACACAATCCTATACCCATAGTTGACCCAAAGAAAAGCCAAATAAATAAAGCATGATCCAATTGCTACAGTGTGGGGTGTGGTGTTGGTGGGGGTTTGGTGGCGGTTCTTCCTGGTATGTGCAAACAGATGAGTGCAAGCTGGGAGATAAGTGTCAGCTTTATTATTATTATTTCACAATGGTCTTTTATTTCTTGGGGAGAGTGAGTATGGTCTGTACTAGTCCATAGGGCTGGGTGTTTGTTGAGTTGGTTACTATTGCTAACACCAAGGATTCTAAACTTCTTGGTTTGGAGCATAACTTAAACCTCAAGTTAGAGTTGTTTTCTGTCTGATCTTATAGCCAACTACTTATACTGTTAATTTCCTAGTACTAATTTCAGAGGGAATATTCAGTATGTATTAGTTAAACCGAATAAAGGCCAGTCACTTTTTTGTCTTTTATGCCCCATACACACAAGCGGAAATTCCGTCGGAAAGACCTTGGATGGTTTTTCCGACGGAATTCGCTCAAGCTTGGCTTGCATAAACACGGTCACACAAAAGTTCTATTAACTTTCGACCATCAAGAACGCGGTGACATACAACACTCCGACGAGATTAGAAAATGAAGTTCAATGCTTCCGAGCATGCATAAAATTGTTTCTGAGCATGCGTCGGAATTTTGCGTGTTGGAATTGCTACAGACAATCGTATTTTCCGATAGGAATTTTTTCTGTGTGAAAATTTGAGAACCAGCTCTCAATCTTTTGCTGGCGGAAATTCCGACAGCAAAAGTCCGATGAAGCCTACACATGGTCGGAATTTCCAACGAAAAGCTCACATCAGACTTTTTCTGTCGGAATTCCCTACCGTGTGTATGCGTCATTAGTCTGTCTTTTTTTATGATAATAAAATAACTTGCAATGCAGAAGGACTGAATTTAGGAAAAATAATCAGAATACTCCAAAATGTAGAATAGCTGTTATGCCACGTACACACGATCGGTTCAGCTGATGAAAACGGACCGATGGATTTTTTCATCAGATATCCAACGAAGCTGACTTTCATCAGTCTTGCCTACACACCATCAGTTAAAAATCTGTTCATGACAGAACACGGTGATGTAAAACTCTACGACGTGCTGAGAAAAATGAAGTTCAATGCTTCCGAGCATGCGTTGACTTGATTCTGAGCATGCATGGATTTTTAACCGATGGACTTGTCCACAGACGATCGTTTTTTTCCATCAGTTTTTTAACCATCAGATAATTTTAAAACAGGTTCTAAGTTTTTTCACCGATGGGAAAAAAAACGATGGGGCCCACACACGATCGGTTCGTCCAATGAAAACCGTCCATCGGACCGTTTTCATCGGACGAACCAATCGTGTGTACGCGGCAATAGGCTATGTTTCATAAATCTAAAAGAGATTGAAACACAGCTAGAAAGAAGAAACATCTCACAGCAAGGGTTCCAAGGTGTGCTTTGGTTAAAAAAATCTGAGACATCGGGCAATGAGAGATTCAATATTATTCCCTTGCTCTCAACACTGTCACTCTCACCTGAGCATGTAAACAGCTGGAAGTTCCCTTACTAGCTGTACAGCCACTCCCCAGCAAACTTACCAGTAGGGATGGGTTAATTTAAAGAACATGGTCAAAATGCAAATTACCAATGTTAATGCAGACCTCATTGATGTCTATTAGAGGCAAATCTTAAAAGTCAGTTCAGTTCTCTCCACGTCTGGTGGGTAGCTGCTCGTTCAATAAGGCTCAATGCAAACCATTTAAAATGAGGCAGGACTTCAAGCAATCACTTTTGGTGGTGGTGTCATCCATTCCAGTCTTTGGCATGCACATCATCTCCAGGAACGAGTGGCTGTGATTATTGAAACAACTGTGGCTGACTCTATTGAGTGCCGATTTGGACACATCACAAAGTGAGTGGGATACTTTGTATATTTATGTTTTAATTTATAATAAACATGGCGCAATTAGGTTCTCTTCAGCTGTTTTTTGCTGGTCTCTCTGTGCTATGGAGAATTAAAGGAGTTCCATATCCTGACTGCCCTGGATGGTGGAGGCAGAGGAGTGGAGTTGCTTGCTATAAATGAAAGTGCACTTTGGCCCCGTACACACGTCCGAGGAACTCGACGTGCCAAACACATCAAGTTCCTCGTCGAGTTCAGTGTTGAAGCCGCCGAGGATCTCATGTTCTCTATTTGGCCCGACGAGTTCCTCGTCGGCTTCCTCGCTGAAAAGTGTACACACGACCGAGTTTCTCGGCAGAATCCAGCTCCGATCGAGTTTCTGGCTGAATTCTGCCAAGAAACTCGGTCGTATGTACGGGGCCTTTGACCTGCTTAGGGTATAGTGACCTGGCAAGTGGGAACTTTTTACCTGAAACACATGGGCCAGCACTAATGTGGAGTGGTGTAACAAAGATAGAGGCTGGGATTGGATGCACACTTCCCAGCATCCAATTTGCAAGACAGGAGACAGCTGAAGGTCTCTAGAGAGCATCTGCATCAAACCCTAAAGCCTCTTACACACGATTGGATTTTCCGACAACAAATGTGTGATGGCAGGGTTTTGTCGGATAATCCGGCCGTTTGTACGCTCCATCGATTAATTGTGTGGGATATCATGCTCTCAAATTTTCCGACAACAAATGTGTGGCGTCAGATTATCCGATCGTGTGTACAAACACGCATGCTCCGAACCAATGCTAACCATAGCACAACATTAGCAGAAGTTGCCCAAAGGGTGGTGCTAAAGAACTGAAAAACCATGTTGATTTGTGTATGTTGGCTGAAAAAGTTCTGCCGTCTGTATACAGAAGAAGTTCATGGCCAACGCCCTTCGCACAAAATTCCATGGATTTGTCCGATGGAAATCCGATCATGTGTACAAGGCTTAAGGCTACTTTCCCACAGAGGCGTTTTTCAGGTGTTTTAGCGTTAAAAATAGCACCTCTCATGTCTCCCCAGTGTCAAAGCATGAATGCTTTGACACTGGGGCTGTGCGTTTGCAGGAAATCCAAATTACAAACAAATTACAAACCCTTTCTTTGCCCGCTAGCGGGGGTTAAAATTACCCTGCTAGCAGGTGAAAAGCACCGCTATAACAGCGGTAAAGCGCTGCTAAAACTAGTGGCGCTTTACTGCTAACACTGGGCACTGGGCAGTGTGAAAGTACCCTAAAAGCAAAGATGGCAGCTAATCTGACTTGCATAAAACTAGCCAGCGGGGAAATATGCTCATGGACATGGCAAATAGAGTATAAAAGGGGTCCTCAGGACACTTTCAAGCTAGCCAGCAAAAAAAAAAAAGTCCAAACTAATCTGTTTCAAGTAATCAGGTTAGAAAGAGAGGTTTTAGTTGTTTACATTATGTGCAAATATATGTGGAAAAGAACCTCTGATAAATGGCAAATATCTGACTTTCAAATTGCAAATGTATGCAACGAAAACCTTTGTTTTTAACTTGAGTAGTTTCAGACAAATCAGAGCAGCTGTCGTCTTTCCTTTTTCTAGTACATAGTTACGATAAGTATGTACAAATACAATGGTTTCAAGCATCTCTGCTCTTTGTCATGTACACAGATAATCATTACAATGCCAAGCTAAGTAAAATACAAAAGAAATAACATTTGTGTGATTATCAACACCCATTGTTACAACCTAAAAAATGAAATACATTTTGGCGGGGTTTTTTTCTCCGTATCCTCGCTCGAGAATGGATTTACATCGCTGGAATTTTTTTTTCTTCTTTTTTTTTTCTTTTTAATAGGACTTGTCCCAAGCTGTCTACTGTGGTTTTTAACATTTTTGACACTTTTTTGACACTTTGTTTTGTGAAATGGTAGGGAAACAATGTACCCCATTACCAATTTACAAAGGGGCTTCCAGATTCCGATAAGCCCCCGCCCGCAGACCCCCACAACCACCGGGCAAGGGTTGTGGGGATGAGGCCCTTGTCTCCATCAACATGGGAACATCCTCCCCATGTTAAGGTCATGTGGCCCGGTACGGTTCAGGAGGGGGGGGGCACTCTCTTGCCCCCCTCTTTTCCTGCGGCCTGCCAGATTGTGTGCTTGGATAAGGGTCTGGTATGGATTTTTAGGGGGAACCCTATGTCATTTTTTTTATTTTGGTGTAGGGTTCCCCTTAAAATCCATACCAAACCTTAATGGTCTGGTATGGATTTTTAGGGGACCCCTACGCCATTTTTTGGCGCAGGGTTCCCCTTGATATCCATTCCAGACCCAAAGGGCCTGGTAATGGACTGGGGGGGACCCTTGCCATTTTTTTCAATGACTTTTCTCTGTATTACAGGAACCCGACAATTCATTATAACCGCGAGTAGTTTTAAATTACTTTTTTAGTTTTAAATTTACTTTTTTTCTTTAGAAATATTGTTTTGTGCAGGGACTGTTCTAAACACAAGAAACATGCGCTACTTTACATGCATACTATAGACACCCCCCAAGTACGAAATTTAAAGGAATATTTCACTTTTATTGTTTCACATTAAGCATTATTAAAATCACTACTCCCAAAAAACTTCAGTTTTTAAAACTTTTTTTTTTGCATTGATACATGTCCCTTGGGGCAGGACCCGGTCCTCAAACACTTTTTATGATAATACCATGCATATAAGCTTTTAAAATGAGCACTTTTTATTTTTCATGTTAGTGTCCCATAGACTTTAATAGGGTTCAGCGGCTTTCGAATTTCCCCCCAAACTCAGCATATTGTTCGTGTTCGCCAGAACACCCGAACAACCAAAGTTTGGCCCGAACTTATGGTCGGGCTGAATCTTTCGCCCATCCCTATTCAATACGAGAAAAAAAGGAGTGAATCTTTTGATTGAGGATCCTTGCCCCTATTGGTTTGAATATTGATTTAAACCTGTAGGTATTCCTGACCTCATGAATCTGCTATTGCTCAGGAACAACACCATAGGTCTATACAGTAACTGTTAGCCTTTATTGTGTGCTTTGTAACTATTTGAGCAACTATTATCCTATTATCTTGTTCTCTTGATTGTTCACTGTGTGACTAGGCTGTCCTTTGCAATATGCTATATTGTTCTCAGCAGGAGACAGCCAAATGATGGCCACACTTGCATCAACCACTTGCCGTCGCTGCACCGCCGAAATACGTCCACAAGGTGGCTCTCCTAGGCGAGACCACGTAAATGGACGTCCTGCCTATTAGCCGCCACTAGCCCCCCGCTCGCCCCCGACTCCCGTGCGTGTGCCCGGCGGGCGCGATCGCCGCCGGGCACACGCGATCGCTCGGTACAGAGCGGGGAACGGGAGCTGTGTGTGTAAACACACAGCTCTCGTTCCTGTCAGCAGGGGAAATGCTGATTTTCTGTTCATACAATGTATGAACAGAAAATCAGTGTTTCCCCTAGTGAGGCCACCCCCCCCCCCCCCACAGTAAGAACACACCCAGGCATACTTAACCCCTTCCCCGCCCCCTAGTGTTAACCCCTTCACTGCCAGTGGCATTTTTATAGTAATCTAATGCATTTTTATAGCACTGATCGCTATAAAAATGCCAATGGTCCCAAAAATGTGTCAAAAATGTCCGAAGTGTCCGCCATAATGTCGCAATACCGAAAAAAAAATCGCTGATCGCCGCCATTACTAGTAAAAAAAATATTAATAAAAATGCCATAAAAACACCCCCTATTTTGTAAACGCTATAACTTTTGCGCAAACCAATCAATAAACGCTTATTGCGATTTTTTTTTACGAAAAATATGTAGAAGAATACGTATCGGCCTAAACTGAGGAAAAAAAATGTTTTTCTATATATTTTTGGGGGATATTTATTACAGCAAAAAGTAAAAAATATTCATTTTTTTCAAAATTGTCGTTCTATTTTTGTTTATAGCGCAAAAAATAAAAAACGCAGAGGTGATCAAATACCACCAAAAGAAAGCTCTATTTGTGGGAAAAAAAGGACGCCAATTTTGTTTGGGAGCCACGTCGCACGACCGCGCAATTGTCTGTTAAAGCGACGCAGTCCCGAATCGCAAAAAGTACTCTGGTCTTTGGGCAGCAATATGGTCCGGGGGGTAAGTGGTTAATAATAGTGAACTGAAAAAATCAAAAACCACCACAAGATGGAGATATAGTAAAATAACCTAACCCTTACAGCACCCTGAACCCCTGGTGGGGTTAAGAAGACTGCCTTATGACCGGAAGTGACGTCCTCCTCTGGGTCATCCTAGAGCCTTTTTAAAGGACTTGGTTTAGGTGATCACTTTACTGTAAAGAAACCCACAGAGCACGTGGGTAAAACACGTTGGTGTTTGCGCCCATGCATGCCCACCATATCAAACCTGCCGGGGCCCTTTTACCATCCTATAGCTACTCTACACCTTTAAACCAGAAGTCCACCAGAAACCATAAGTGAACGGTCAGAGGGCCGCTCTCTGGTTCATAGTGGATTGTTCCGTAGCCAGTAGCCACTTCCTGGGAAAAGCTGAAGAACAGGGGACACAGCACCAAATGACAGCGGTGAACTGACATGACACAATGGTGGATGACAACCCTATTACTTCTGAAACTGTGTTTTTCCCCAGCAGGGGTGTGAAGCAACCAGTGAGAACCTTTTGCCTCTGTGCAGTCACCTGGTCTCAATACCATATGCTTATAAGGGATGATGGATACCACTACCAACCTGTAAGAAACTGCTGCATTATCTAGGAACCTTTTATACCGATTGTCTGATTTACTGCTGGTGGACTGACACTTCTATATCTGTGCTTTGATCAATAGGCATGCACACCCTATTGTTCATGTGACTTCCAGTGCGGTGCCTTGAGTTTTTCTTATAGCTGGTATCATCCAGTTGGAAATAATTTTCAAAGCAGATTACCCTGATCACCACAAGACTATCTCTAATTCATTTGTTACTGTGTAATTATATGTACTCTGCTTAAGGACAAATAGAGAGCCTGGAGGTTCCCAGTTAAGCATTAGACTGGTACCCAGTGCGTGCTATAGAGGTTTCCCACGATTGTGTCAGTCCCATCACCACATCCTATCATTCATCTACAATACTGCTGGCTGACCTAATCTGATTGGCACATGCGGTTGAAGTGGGGTGGCTGAGTACATGAGCATGTGTTTTTGACAACGTTGTATTTTTTTTTTTTGTTTATTTCCAATCTCCTGTTGTCTATGAATGTTCACATTTCCAATATACATACATTTTGGAATAAAGACTTAATTAGGAGAATATCGCTGTCAGTTTCCTTTTTCTTTTCTGGAGTCAATGACAACTTTTGGGCTTTACTTTCTCCCACCCCCTTCTTTTATCTGATTGGACTAGTGAGATTGTAGGTTATCAGGATCCTGCCTGCTATTTAATCTTTTTTTTAACTAAGTATTAGGAACATACCAACAATTGTGACTACAGTGTTTAAGGGAGTGCATCATATTGAATTTCTAAGAGATATAAAATGCCAAAGGATAAATCGGTGATCAACCAAAACTGAAAATATTTGTGATGGAGTGACCGTTTCATAATTTGTTCTTTCAAATGCAAACTGAAGCTTAGATTTCTGGGCTTGTATAGAATGAAAATCAGACATTCCAATTAGTTCTTTTATTCCCTCAAATTCTTCAAACAATGTTTTTTTTAAAGTTTGATAAGTGACCTATCATAAAAAATGCTTCAAGCATTTGTCATTAATACAACAGTTTGACAGGTGCTCTTCTCATTTTGTTGAACAATATTCTGCTGAGGAACACGAGAACTCATTACATTCAGATAAAACTGGAAGGTTCCACTTCAAGGAAATCCTAACAAGTCACTTGTAGACGACAGATGTAGAATTTAATTATGTTTCCCATAACCGTTGCTCTGAACCATTAGAACAGATGAGCAGCTAGGACAGCTCAGAATGAAATCAAATGTCAACAGTCATTAAAATGTTTTTATGTAAATGTCAACAATAAGATGATGGCAAAGAATTCATATTTGTATTAAAATACAGAATGTGTCAAAAATCAAAACTGCCTATAGAAGCATTTAAAACAGCTGTCTAGAAAATGTCAAAATGTAACAACATAAATACCTAAAATCATTGACTGAATTGAAAATATATACAGCAGTAATGGTATAATATACTGTACTTTTTGTTTCCTATTTAAAAAAAAAATAATACAAAAAAAGGTTTTATTAGGCATCTTTCCAAATTAGTTAGTGTCAAAAATCATTGTCTATGTGTTTTAGTTTACATTTTTTTTTATGTTTTTAATATGTATTGTTCACATTTGTCCTGACATAACATTATGTGACTATGGGGCAGATTCTCGTAGATCGCTGCATCTATGCGGTGGCGTAACATATCTCATTTACGTTACGCCGCCGCAAGTTTTACGGGAAAGTGCTTGATTCACAAAGCACTTGCCTGTAAAGTTGCGGCGGCGTAGCGTAAATCCCCCGGCGCAAGCCCGCCTAATTCAAATGATCCGGGTAGGGGGCGTGGATCATTTAAATTAGGCGTGTTCCCGCGCCGAATGTACTGCGCATGCGCCGTCCCTAAAATTTCTTGACGTGCATTGCACTAAATGACGTCGCAAGGACGTCATTGGTTTTGACGTGAACGTCAATTTCTTGACGTGCATTGCACTAAATGACGTCGCAAGGACGTCATTGGTTTTGACGTGAACGTAAATGGCGTCCAGCCCCATTCACGGACGACTTACGCAAACAACGTAAATTTTTAAATTTCGACGCGGGAACGACGGCCATACTTAACACTGGTTGCCCCTCATATAGCAGGGGCAACTTTACGCATTGCAAATCTAACGTAAACGTTGTATTTTCACTGCGTCGACCGTGCGTACGTTCGGGAATTCGCGTATTTTGCTAATTTGCATACTCGATCGGGAAAACGACGGAGGCGACACCTAGCGGAGAAAAAAAATTGCATTTAAGATCCGACAGCGTAAGAGCCTAGGACTTATGACGGCGCACATGGCGTTGCGCCGTCGTAAGCCCTTTCAGAATCTGGGCCAATGTGCGTGTTGGAAGTAGACATCTTTTAACCACTTCCATACCAGGTACTTACGCAGCTTCCCGCCCAAGCCAATTTTCAGCTTTCAGCACTGTCGCACTTTGAATGGCAATTGCGCGGTCATGCTACACTGTACCCAAACAAAATTGGCGTCCTTTTTTCCCCACAAATAGAGCTTTCTTTTGGTGGTATTCGATCACCTCTGCGATTTTTTTTTTTTTGCGCAACAACTAAAAAAAGGCTGAAAATTTGGAAAAAAAATTACGTTTTTATTTTTTTCTGTTAATTTTTTTGTAAATAAGTTTTCTCTTTCAATTACGGGCACTGATATGGCGGCACTAATGGGCACCGATGAGATGGCACTGATGGACATCGATGAGGTAGTACTGACGGGCACAGATGAGGTGGCACTGATTGGCGGCGCTGGTATGCGACACTGATGGGCACACATAGGCGGCACTGATGGGCACACATAGGCGGCACTGATGGGCACACATAGGCGGCACTGATGGGCACACATAGGCGGCACTGATGGGCACTCATGGGCGGCACTGGGCACTCATAGGCGGCACAGATGGGCACTCATGGGCGGCACTGATGTATACTTATGGGTGGCACAGATGGGCACTGATAGGTGGGCACTGGGCATGGATGGGCACTGTGGGGTGGCACTGATGGACACTGGGGTGGCACTGATGGACACTGGGGTGGCGCTGATGGACACTGGGGTGGCGCTGATGGACACTGGGGTGGCAGCACTGATTTTTGCCAGGTTGCCAGTCAGTGCCCATTTGTGGGCACTGACTGGCATCTTTTTTTTTTTTCTTTATGCTTTTTTTTTTTTTTTTTTTCTGTCATTTTTTTTTTTTTTTTTCTGTCATTTTTTTTTTTTGCCCACCCTGGTGCTCCAGGGTGGGCATCCCTGGTGGTCCAGTGTGGCGATCCGAGGGGGGGCTGCGCTGATAAACAATCAGCGCTAACCCCCCCTGTCAGGAGAGCCGCCGATCGGCTATCCTCTACTCGCGTCTGTCAGACGCGATGAGGAAGAGCCATCGACGGCTCTTCCTGTTTACATCGTGATCAGCCGTGGTTGGACACGGCTGATCACGTGGTAAAGAGTCTCCGCCGGAGGCTCTTTACCGAGATCGGAGATGCAGGGTGTCAGACTGACACCCCGCATCACCGATCGCCGCGATGCGCGCCCCCACGGGCGCGCGCGGCATGAAATCCTGCAGGACGTTCTAGAACGTCCTGTCAGGATTTCATAACCACTTCCCGGACGTAAATCGGCCATAGGCCGGGCGGGAAGTGGTTAATAATATTTGAAAGTGTAAAAAAATATATGTATTTTTAAACATTTAATATGCATATTAAAAAAAAAAAAAAAAAAAAACTACAGTGGAACCTTAAAGTGATTTTAAACTATCATCTTGTAAAACAACCTATTCAGTTTGAAATAGTAATGAACAGCAAAACATTTTTGTATAGATATATAAAAAACATTATAAATACTTGTTTCCTTTTTTTATAAATGATCACATTCCTTCTGTTCTCAGCTGCATAAGAACTGGGGGAGGAGAAGCAACAGCACACTGAGCTTTCCAGTGAATGACTGTGCAGCAGGGGAATGTCAGGGGAATGTCAGGCCAAGTTTGATCATCGGAAAAGAGCACACTGAGTTCCCAGCATAGCTAGAGAACTGACCACGGTGTGCTCTCCTGCTTAGTGTGGTCCGTTTATATTAGGAAAGCAAGGGGATTAGCAGGAACACCAGGAATTTCACATAAAGGAAGCAATACAACGAAAACAGGATACTTTCTCATACAAATACATGGTACCGGAGGCACATATCAGGAATATGTAGTGTAAAGCCCTGTACACACGATCGGATATCTGATGGAATCTAATCCGATGGATTTTTTCATCGGATATCCGATGAAGCTGACTTTCATCAGTCTTGCCTACACACCATTGGTTAAAAATCTGTTTGTGTCCAACGCTGTGACGTAAAACATTACAACATGCTGAGAAAAATGAAGTTCGATGCTTCCGAGCATGCGTTGACTTGATTCTGAGCATGCGTAGATTTTTGACCGATAGACTTCCCCACAGACGATCGTTTTTTTTCTATCTTTCTTTTAACCATAGGGAAAAATTTAAAACAGGTTCTGTTTTTTTTTCACTGATGGAAAAAAAATGATGGGGCCCACACACGATCGGTTCGTCCGATAAAAACGGTCCATCGGTCCGTTTTTATCAGACAAACCAATCGTGTGTACAGGGCTTTAGAGTAACAAACACTTTCATGTTTTGCTAAGGTGATAAGTTGCTAGCAACTTTGTTTATGTACAACTGCAGGACTTAAATGGGTTGTAAACCTCAGTCATGAAATCTGAACAAAGCACATAGATCTGTAGTGTTTGTCTATCCCCAAAGCTCTAAGTGTTGTTTCTACCTGGTGCTTTTTTCCGCTATTATCAGCATGAGTCACTGCTAAGAAGTTTTCCAGACATATGAGATTAATTTGTGATGGGGAGAGAGCTCAGCACACAGCTTGTCTATTCAGAACACAGCTCCAAATCCTTTCTTTGTTCCTGTGCTCTGTGTGTGGGGTGTGTCCCTTTCCTCCAATTAGCTCTCACACACTTTAACTGCAGCTCTCCACCCCATCCTCTCTGCTCCTCACAGATGAAGAAGGATTTTATCACAAACAGCACTTTTGAAGGGATGTAGAGAGGAGAAGACTGCAGATAAATCAGTAAAATGTATGCTAGAGTATATGTTTCACCTCTGCATATCATCTGAGTCTATTCACTTCTATGGGTATATGAGAGGGTTTACAACCACTTTAATGTTAAATTTTTTGCCTGTGTGTTTTTGCGAGGCCAAACTTTACATTTTATTTTACAAAATAAACTTTTACGTTTTGGATAGAGGGAGTAGAAATTAGGAGTTCTGTCTGCTTTTTACTGTTTTCTGGGGTTCTATATCCCCTCACTGTCTTTTACAGGGACAGCATTTATCGCAGATAGGGGATGAGGGGAAATATGATGCAAAAAACTAGCAATAGAAATTGACAGGTCTTTTATCCTTCCCCCTACTCTACAAAAGAAAAAAAAAAGTTTTTGTGTGTGTCGCTGCTGGAGTTTAATTCTCACTCTCTGTGAAACTTTTCTACAGGGCAGGATGTGAGGGGACATCTCTTGAATGTAGTATAGCAGTTAAAGCCTGATTGTGGTTCTAATCCTTACACATTCTATCCAAAATATTTTTTACAATACACACATTACACAATAAAGAACAATTAATTAATTGGGTATGTAGAATGTGATGCGCCCCAAAATGTCTCATTGCTCTTGTGCTAATTTCTCTTTCCATGTTTCTAAAGTTTACAAATTCTAATGCCTCCAAGGGTTTTCAAATATCTCCTTCTGACACAATCTAAAGACATCTCAATACCTATTGTACTGTTCTGTATTGTTTTGCTTTATCTATACAAGCAAATGTAAAAAGTCAGAGGCTACATGTTCATTCAAATATTTTAATTTAAGAAAGTTTGTTAGAAAGTGTTTAATATCTACCTAGTATAACTTGCTGTTTTGTTGATAAAGATGTTTAATCGGTTTTATATGTTACCCTCCCTGGTTCCTTTATCCTTCCTCCAATATGCAAATTTTAAGTAAAACTTTTTATTTTTCTTATACCCTATTTTGAATTTGTATTATTATATTATTATTATTATTATTATTATTATTATTATTATTATTATTATTATTTTAAATTATGAAATCACCATGTCTCTGTGTTGCACTGTGCAATCCAGACATGCAGTATATACACAAAGGGCCAGATTCAGGTAGGAGATACGACGGCGTATCTCCAGATACGCCGTCGTATCTCTGAGTGTGAGGTGTTGTATCTTGGCACCTGATTCAAAGAATCAGATACGCCAGAATTTGTCTAAGATACGACCAGCGTAAGTCTCCTACGCCGTCGTATCTTAACTGCATATTTACGCTGGCCGCTAGGGGCGTGTACGCTGATTTACGCCTAGAATATGTAAATCAGCTAGATACGCCTATTCACGAACGTACGCCCGGCCGTCGCAGGACAGATACGCCGTTTACGTAAGGATTTTTCCAGCGTAAAGTTACCCCTGCTATATGAGGCTCAGCCAATGTTAAGTATGGACGTCGGGCCAGCTTTGAATTTTCCGTCGATTACGTCGTTTGCATAAGTCGTTCGCGAATAGGGCTGTCCGTCATTTACGTTCACGTCGAAAACATTGGCTTTTTGCGGGTTAATTTGGAGCATGCGCACTGGGATACTTTCACGGACGGCGCATGCGCCATTTGTAAAAAGCTTCATTTACGTGTGGTCACAATAAATTAACATACAACACGCCCACATGTTCCACATTTGAATTAGGCGGGCTTACGCCGGCCTATTTATGCTACACCGCCGCAACTTTGCTTTGTGAATACTGCACTTGCCTGTCAAAGTTGCGGAGGCGTAGCGTAAATAGGATACGTTACGCCCGCACACAAAAAAAGCGCTCCCTACCTGAATCTACCCCTAAATTGTCAAAGGCATTGGGATGCCTGCCTTTACACACACTTTAATGGCGTCTTAGTTCATAGGGTTCAATATTGAGTTAGCTCACCTTTAGCAGCTATAACAGTTTCAACTCTTCTGGGAAGGCTGTCCACAAGGTTTAGGAGCGTGTCTATGGGAATGTTTGACCATTCTTCCAGAAGGGTATTTGTGAGGCCAGGCACTGATGTTGGTCAAGAAAAACTGGCTTGCAGTCTCCACTCTAATTCATCCCAACTAATTCATCCCAAAGGTATGAGAAACAAGAGAGATCACTGCTCCAGTTGAGTATAATAATCCATCAAAAAGGAAGGGCTGGGTGTAAGCTCTGGCTTGCAGCCGTGAACATGTAGACCAGGTGAAAAAAATTAGCTGCACACCAACATCCGTCTAACAGGTTTATTGAAAGACTGACATTAAAACAATGGACCAAGGGGTGAGGACGTTTCACACATACATTGTGCTTCTTCAAAACCCATGTCTCCTTCATCCTAAAGGTGTTCTATTGGATTGAGGTGCTTTGTGCACTGGTCCAAATCATTTGATGGAGGGGAATTATGTTGTGGGGTTGGGCTTGGGCTTGGCCCCTTAGTTCCAATGAAGTGAACTCTTAAGCCTCGTACACACGACTGGTTTTCCTGGCAGGAAAACTGCTAGGAGAGCATTTGACTGGGAATCCTGGCCGTGTGTATGGAAAACAGCCGGGAATCTAGAGGGGAAAATAGAGAACCTGCTCTCTATTTTCCTGTCATGTTTCCCGGTAGAGGGTTTCCTGCCAAGAAAACTGGTTGTCTGTATGCTTACCTGCAGGGTAGAAAAACCGTGCATGCTCTATAACACTTTGACACATGCGCGGTAGCATACAACAATAGTGTGGGATGAAGCAAGATGGTGGCGACGTGAATCAAAAGTGATGAGACACCGGCTTGCCATAGTCGATGATGTCACCACGTTCTTGCCATTCAAAAGAACGCTGGGTTTTTGTGTGGCCGTGTGTATACACGGCCTTTCAGGGCAAGCCTGCCAGGAATCCCATTGGGAAAACCAACATTTTTCTCCCTACGGGATTCCTGGTCGTGTGTACAGAGCTTTAAAGCATCAGCATACCGAGACAATTTTATGCTCCCAAATTTGTGGGAACAGTCTGGGGATGGCCCTTTCTTGTTCCTACATGACTGTTTCTCCACCTCCCCTGTGTGCAGCTGACCCGACTGTTTACAGCGGTCCTTTGCTCCCTGGTGGAACAGGAGAGCCCAGAAACAATGGCTGGTGAATGCAGGGCCAACTTTAATGTTTATTGGATCCTGGGCAAAACATTTCTTGGGGCCCCCCAATGCAATTTTGCTCTCCACCTGCTCTGAGACATACAATAAATATCAGCTAGACTTAAAATCAGTTTACTGTATCAGATCAGACAGTAATTGTGATTGATTGCCAGAGGTTACAGCATATTATTACCACTTACTGACTGGGTGCTAGAGGTTACAGCACACATTACGGCTCACTGATTAGTTGTTAGAGGTTACAACACATGATTTCTTCTTGTTGGTTGGTTGCTAGAGATTACTTAACAGTAATACTGCTCACTGATTGGTTGCTAGAGGTTACAGCACATCATCTCTTCACTGCAGAGGGACATGATATACATATGAATGTCGCCTTTATTTCTATATGAATGTTGCCGTCTCAGCTATTTACATATGAATGCCACCACTATTTACATATGAATGCTACTGTTATTTACATATGAATTACGGTTATTTACATGTAATCACAGGGGCTGCAGGTGAGTCATCTGTACACAACAATAGGGTAGAGCTGGGCAGCATTAGTAGCGGCACTTCACACTGAGATATCAGGACACAGCACAGGACTAAAACTTCAAGGGACAAGGGTATTTAAAATGGGATAATTGGCAAGTATGAGGCAGCTGCTTTGGGCCCCACAACAATGACAGGGCCCAGGGAAGATGCCCTTTTGCCCTGCTTTAAAGATGAGGGAGAATGCAGAAGGGAGGCCCTTCCTGAGCCCTGTAAAAGTGTTCAAACAGCTGTAGAGCTGTTCAGATTACTTTTATATGAAAGCCAATTGCCAGCTGTAAAAAATGTTACCAGGATCATGGCTATATGTATGCTGGACAGAAAGCGATTTAAGGCCAGCTACCCTCCAAACAGTAATTAAAAAAAAAATGTTTGTAGGGTACAATTTCCCGATGGCAGTGCACTCATGTCTTTTGTACCAAATGCTTTCAAATTGGCTTTAAAAAAAAAAGGTCAACAAAAATTAAAAATGTGATTGATATAGACCTCATTGGGGCTCAAGTGCTATGTCAAGGTTTGTGGATTTTTTTTATGTGTTTGTGAAACATCCAGTGAACCTAACTTAGCTTGGATTGCACATCACTAAATTACTCTCTTTACTGGGTCACTAAGAATAAATAACAATTAGTGAAGCTGCAATCCCTGCTTGCATGGTATGGGAACATTTTCCTGTATGCCTGTCATGCCTTGTTCTTCCTTACAGAAATAAAATAAAAAAACTAAAATAAAAGTAGATTAATTTCCATTGAGTAAGAACCAGGGAAGAAATCTATATGTAGTAAAGTGGATTGTAAAAAATGCAAGATTTTATTAAAGATTTATGTTAACAGCAAAACATAGCTGAGTAAATGCACACTGTGATAGTATGTTTACATTTTACAAGTTAACAAACAGTGCTGATTTCTACCCATATAATTGCTTCAATTTTTTATCATGGCTTTATCTATTGCTTGGCAAAAGAATTTTCTAGTCAGTAAAAATACTTCATTATACTGTTTACAGTATATAGGTCAAGTGTTCATGTACTGAATCCCTTCAAGGAAAAAAAATTACAGAACATGAAGTTAGGTTTCAGAATTATTATGTCTATGAAATAAATGAGCAGTGAGTACTTAACTATTTTTAACAGTCGTTTGGCCCTTTTTTTAATGAACAGTATATTGTATCAAATACACATTGCTTTAGTTACTTTGACATTTGTGTCTGCCTATTAATTTTCCAATTTATATAATTATACAATTGTGTTGACCTTTTACCCATAACTTGAGTTCAGATGAATTATGCCTGGGTATTGTGCCTAGTTTAAAGCTATTTTGCTAATCTATATTGGAACAGGGAGACATTATTTGGCCATACAATGACTAAACAAAAAGATTGAGGCCCCGTTCACACAGCTGCGAGTTAATAACAAATGCAATGCGTGAAAAAAAAACTAAATTCGCATGTCATCCAAAAAATAATTGTTTTCAATGATGGTCATTAACATATACTGTATGCGTTGTGATTCCCCTACGAATGTGATGCGATAATAAAAAGGGTCTTGTACGAGTTTACAGCGTTGCAAATATAGTCTCTATAGATATCAATGTAAATAGTTCTGGAATCGCATTGGTTGTTCACATATGCTGCAAATTTGTCACCTCCTGCTCCTCCTCCCAGTTCTGTCCCCTCACTTCCTGTTTCCTGTCTCATGTTCAGTTCCTGTTCCCTGTCTCATGTCCATGTGCAAACAGAAAATAAATCAGCATGGCCCCCAGACTTCGGAACAGCATCGACAACGAGGAGCTCATCAGACTAGTCTGTGCTAGGCCATATATATGGGACAGTCGTATGCCCGGAAGAGTAGAGGCTGGGACAAAATTTGTAAAAGTCTGTATGCAGACTGGGAAGCATTCTCATCTCAAGTTCGCAAACATAAACGTAAGTGTAATTCTATTTATTCATCCCACTGACCACCATGTAAGGGCATGCATCCCACAAGGCGCATTCTTCTCACTGACCACCAATCCCACTGACTACTAATGTAGGGACATGCATTCCACTGAGCATGCATCCCATATGGCGCAAGCATCCCACTGGCCACCAATCCCACTGATCACCAACATAAGGGCATGCATCCCATAAGGTGCATGCATCCCACTGACCACCAATGTAAGGGCATGCATACCACAAGGTGCATGCATCCCACTGACCATCAATCCCACGGACCACCAATGTAAGGGCATGCATTCCACAAGGTGCATGCATCCCACTGACCACCAATACCACTGTCCTGCAATGTAAGGGCATGCATCCCACAAGGCTCATGCATCCCACTGACCACCAATGTAAGGGTATGGAATGATAATGCATGCTTACTATGTTGACACAGTGCAAAAAGATGGAAACATGGAAGCACACATTTATTAAAACTGGCACATGCATTTCAAGTTGCTTGGTACTGTGAAAAAAAATATATAGAATTAATTATTTATGTTTTATTTTATTACAGAAGAAATCATACGTACTAGGTGGCAGAACCTAAACGATACACTTCAAAGACACCAGAGACAGAGTTTTGTGACTTGTTTAAGGCACCGCTATAATTCCTTTCATTTTTTCACAACCCTATAAGATGGTAAGAAGTTGCGGACATGATACAAGAGATGGTTAGAGGCTAAGGGCATAGTATAGGAGATGGTCAGAGGTTACACACATGATACAGGAGATGTCAGAGGCTGCGGCATGGTACAGGGCATGTCAGAGGCTGCGGCATGGTACAGAAGATGTCAGAGGCTGCGGGCATGGTACAGGAGATTTTGGAGTCATGACAGATCTTCCACCTTTGGCAAGTAAATATTGCCACCGCCCCTCTCCTCCATGCGCAGCACCGCCACTGCCTATGTGGGCTCTCCGCTCCAGTAATGGGAAGCAGGAGAAGGTGGCTGTATAGACACATAGGTGGGCGAGTCTGTGTGCATGGAGGGAAGGGGCAGGGCTTTGCTGGTGCTCTGACCCACGGACGCTTCTTCCTTGGTTTAAAGTTGCTGCAGCCGCTCAGGGAAGTGGCTTGTCGGCAACAGGCAAGGGATCGGGACCTACCTACCTCCGTCTCCCAGGACTATGCTGTAATCTCAACCTCACCTGCCCTCAGTATGCCGCACTGCTAATTTAAACGGTCAAAAGCTTTCTGCGCATCTAAGCTCAACACGATAGCAGGCCTCATGTTCTTGGTCAAAAGAACAATAAGATCAATGGTTCGTCTTGTGTTGTCCCCCACGTGTCTGGTAGGGACAAATCCTACCTGGTCCCTATGTATCAAAGATGGGAAAAGAAGGGAAAGTCTATTTGCCAGTTTTTTTTGTGAATATTTTATAGTCGGAATTCAAGAGGGCTATGGGGCGGTAGTTGTCAGGTATTGATGGGTCCTTGTCTGGTTTTGGGATGACCGTTTATATATGCATGTAGAACTTGAGAAGAGGGTAGGGTCCCTTTCAACAGAGATGCAAATAAAGTTACCATATGGGGCAGTAACACTGGGAGAAATGCCTTATAATGAGAGTAAGGGAGTCTGTCAGGGCCTGGAGATTTATGAGATGGGAGTTCTTTAATGACCGTGGAGATCTCTTTAGCCGTGATCTGTGCATTAAGTCCAGACCGGTCGGCCGAGGACAACTTGGGTAAATTAAGAGAGTCAACAAAGGCGTCAAATTTCTCCTGGGAGAACTGGGACTCTGAGTCCTCAGATAGGCAGTTATACAAGTACTGATAAAAGTGTCCAAATACTTTAGTCATGCCCCGAGGGCAATAAGTGGGGACTCCGTCTGGCTGTAGAATGGAATCAGGTAAAGAGGCATGGGGGCGGGGCCTTAACCTATTGACCAACATTCTGTGAGGTTTATTGGCAAATTCATAACATTTTTGCTTTGACCATAGCATAGATTTAGCAATTCTGTTCAGATCTAAGGATTTGATACGGTTTCTCAGGGAGGTCACAATGCGGAGGCGGTCTACCGTGGGATACCTAAGAAGATTCCTCTCAGCTTTAGTCAGGTCAGCTAGTAGAGTCGTGCGTTGAAGAGCACAATCTCTCTTAAAGCGAGATCCAGCGGCAATACATTCACCCCTGAAAAAGGCATTGTGAGCCTCCCACAGGGTAGAGGCCTCAGACACCGAGCCCTCGTTGAGTTGAAAAAATTTGGATAGCTGGTGATGCAAGTGCAATTGAATAGCAGGGGTATTGAGATGGGACTCATTGAGACGCTAGTGTGGAGCAAGGCAAATCTATCTTTGGAAGGGGACATACATGGCTCCCGGGGCTGTAGAAGCTAGCGATGCAGAGCGGGAGCCGCGGAAGAACTGATGCTGGGGTTATTAGGCTACTGCCATTTTACAGGCCGTACATGTGTCCCCCTTTAGGCTTGTGTTAAATGCATCCTTAAGGTGAGATGTCACGAGGATCCAGGACAGGGGGTGAAAGTCCAGGAAGCCTCCTATGTTTCTTAGAGGGGACTCCGGAAGTCAGGGAGGGCAGGGACATATGGGAATTTAAAGATTGGTTGCACCAAGATGGCCACCGTCCTCCGGGAGTAGGCCGAAGCTGCGGTTTTGCCTAAACCTGTCGCCCAGCAGAGGGGCGTCTCTCCATCTGCACCGCCGCTTCCCCTTCCCAGATGTGGTAGGGATTCTCCAGGGGAAGGAATTCTCCAGGGGCAGGAACCCTGGCATCACTCTGTCCTTCTGCGGCTCCCGCTTCGGGAGGAGGCCGGGTGACCCGTTGAGTGCTGTATCTGAGAAGACGGCCTACAAGGCCTCAATATGGCGCCGGACCGCGGGACCATTGAGCCGATCCACCAGGATCTTCCTGGGACCCTTCGTAGGTGAGGATCCGCTGTACCACATCCAAGGATGGTGCCGCTGGAGAGGGTTGAGTTAGCGGCCCTCTGTCCCACCGAACGCCAAACTCACACGGTGGCCCTCAAGATGGCGACCGGCCACGGCCTGGTGGAGATTTTGCGGAGAGGCAGCTGGCCGGCCGGATCCTGTGATTCACGTCTGGACCGGCACAGGGGGAGCCCAGGTATATGGGAAGCTGGTTCAGAGGCTGGATGGTGAAGAAGTTATCTAAATTTTCCTCTGGCGGCTCCCCTATGTATTGGCAGGAATGCGGACAGATAGGATCTCTGTACTACATACTTTGGGACTGCAAATGTCTAACCATATCATAAGTAATTACAAAGTTATAGACTGTGCTCCTAATGTGAAATATGGTCTGGTCCATAGGGGCTATATTAATGCACTGGTTAGTAGATAGAAGGTAACTACGAAGACTATTAAGTGTCCCACCCAGGACAGAGAGTCAAACCTTTAACCCATTTACTATTACATACTTCTCTTCACTAAACATGCTTTTGTTTTCCTCTATTTAAAAAAATATAATTTCTACAACTTGTACTGTATGTGCAATGTCCAATGTCTGGCCCAAATGCTGTTATTAAATAAACTTGTTGGAGCGACAAATAAAACATCAATTCTATCTCATGTGAAAGTCCTTGCCTGCAACATAAAAGTACACTCTCTCCCAATGATGTAAATAAGACCTTCTGTGCTAATTCATCTGTAAAGTGGTGTTAAAGGCTGGAGCGCATCCTTATTGAATGGGGCTGTGTGTGAAACCCTAAAGGACAGAGATTAGTCATTTGTGCTGCATGAACAAAGAGAGTCATTGCTGATTGTCACTTGGAAAGAAAGACTATTTTCTGTCTAAACTTTGCTTATGGCACATTGGAAAGACTGACGCACAGGACACTGGTCATGTAAAAAGTTGTTGGAGTGAAAGCAAAACTACATATTGAAAAAGAAAATATTAAACAAAACCTTTTGTGACTGAAATCTCCAACACACACTGTAGCAATACTTTTTATTGAGTATTTGAAATATGAACAGTTTAAAAATAAGACAAGACAGTTCGATACACACAGTACACATCTGTATAAGAACTTTTGATTGGTTAATAGTAACAAATCATTAGTTAATCAGTAGAACAAAGCTACAGCACGTGAGACTTAACATGTCAAGGGATCTTTATGTGGTATTGTTACTGTTTGGCCATATAGACCAATATTTATCAAATCTGTCACAGTGCATAGAGTTGATTGCGATTAGACGCTCAAACGTGTAGTTTCCGTCTACTGCTTTCTTAATGCCTCTATAAATTTAGCAGATGTTGTTTTTCCAGTTTCAAAGTATCAGTATGCGTGTTTCTAATAGAATGTGTGTAATAACTGGTCTGAAGGTGTGTGGGAAGTTTTCTATGCCCAAGTGAAGGATAGCTAGTGCTGGGTCAGGAGGGGCTAATATTGCTGTTAGGGAGGAAATCAGTTGGAATATTTGGTTCCATAGGCTTTTTACGTTTGAACAATGCCAGAACATGTGTAATAGGTTTCCTATTTTCCCGCAGTCCCTCCAGCAGTGTGGCAATGTTTTTGGGAAATAGCTTGCTCTTATACAGTATATGAGGTATAATGCCATCTGTATCAAGCACTGGGAACTAATAATCAAAATGCAAAACAGTGTGAAGCTTTGTGTGTTTCTCTGAAGGTGTAAAGGTGTGTTGCCATTGGTCATCTGAAAAGGTGGTGCCCAAGTCTGTCTCCCATTTCTCCATTGCTATAGTTTTCTTAAATACAAGTTTGTTGTGAATGATGTTGTAAAATAGTGATATTCCTTTTTGGTTTTGTTTAGATGTTGAGTAAAATTGCCATATTTTGGATGGAATTTCAATCTTTGGGCTCGGATGCGATTTGAGAAAATGTGTTATTCGTAAACATGAGAACAACAGATCTGTGGATTTATGCTGGGGTCCATTATATAGGTGTAATGCCATGTTTTACCAGGTGCTTAACTGATAACATTGGAATTTTAGCTTCTAGGATGTTCAATGGTTTCGTGTAATCTATTTCATGTGTATATATGTGAGTTTGGCTTAGGAGGAGTCTCTATGCCATCAGTGAAATCTGCATAGGAGGGTAAATGCCTCCCATGAGTCATGTAGGTCCACTAGTCCTGCCCCTCCCACTTTCCTGTGAGAGGTGAGGTTATTGCGGGAACATCTAGATTTTTTTCCACCCCAAATGTACTTCCAGCTTATATCTTCGTTCTCCTTTTGTCTTGTAGCGGGCCTTGGGAATGTGAAGTAGATTTTGGTTAGTTGATCTTAGAACGTGATTGGGGTTGTGGTATTTTATTTTCTCACACAAATATTGGGGAGCGATTCCTTGTATACATTTGTGCGTAAGGCAGAGGGCCTTAAATGTGATCCGGTCCTTCACGGGAAGCCAGTGAAGAGACCTAAAGAAAGGAGAGATTGATTCCCAGTTTTTTTTTGCTGTTACAAGTCGTGCCGCCGTATTCTGGACGACTTGTAGACAGGCAACCTGGTATTTTGGGAGACCAAGGTAAAGGGCATTTGCATAATCAAGCCTGGAGTTGATTATTGTTCCCACCACTACTACTGTGTCTTCTTTTGGGATGCAGGGAACGAGTCTACGTAGCAGGCGCAGCAGATGGTGAGATCCGCTTACTACTGAACCTATTTGTGCATCCATTGTCATGTCGGAGTCAAAGGTGACTCCTAGACTTTTGAGTTTAGTGCTAGGGGTAATGGTTTGTCCCAGAATGGGCGGGGGGGGGGTCCATGTTGTCGTAGCTAGTCTCTTTCGGTTTCCGTGGAGCAGAAGTTCTGTTTTTTGATCCGTCATCCAGTTCTCTATCAAAGTGAGGCATTTTTCTAGCCCGAGAGAATGATCCTTTTTGCTGCTGATACGTAAATAAAGTTGGGTGTCATCGGCGTAGGAATGGTATAGTAACTCCTGGTTACTAATAATTTTGAGGAGTGGGTGGAGATAAATATTGAATAGTACAGGCGACAATGGTGACCCTTGGTGGACTCCGCATGACACGGTTCGTTGTTCTGCAGTGAAAAGAACCTAGCTTCACTGTCCTGGGCTGGAAGGATCGCTCAAGCCAAAATGTATCTACTTCTGCATATCCTATACCTATTTGGCAAATTAAGTCTGCGCTGTAGCCATCTATCGTATATAGCACAGATCTGAAGTAGCTAATAACAGCCATATATTAGCAGCACATTTTACTTTTAAGAACTATGAAGTACATATTGCATCATGAATGACTTATCTGTGACTTGATAAAGCAAAGACCACAGAGAGTAGCTAAAATAAAAATGTCTCCAAACGGTCTTCAATATATGGCACTTCATTTACATTTTGAGCCATTTTAGATACTGTACTACTTTTTTTAAAATGTTTTCAACTTGTGTTACAATCCCATACTTTTTTGAAAGCATGAACCTAGAGAGACCTCATATATTGCTTGTGGTTATTTTATTAGTTACACAAAATAATACATTTCAGCCATAATGAAATATGCGAAGGGGTGCACGTAGGGTAAACTGGCTTAAATGTTTGAAGCAATCTGCTCTAAGATTTTCATTCTGTTTCTTCGTTAATTATTTAACTAAAAGGTCAAGTATTTTGCTAGGGGGCAACCAGAATTCTGAAAGGCAAGAAAACAACATTTGTACTTTGCACTGTTTCCCATATGAAAAGTCACTTCATGATTGCTACTTTATAATACAAGCATACCACTCGCTGCCAAGCTTATGACAACATCAGTAGACATCAATAAACCCTTCTGTTACATATTTGCTTGCAATTGAAACTTATTTTACTTTTAACTTATGTTAGTACGCTATATTACCAAAAGTATTGGGATAGCTGCATGTACACGCACATGAGCTTTAACCACTTGTCAACCGCCGCCAGTACATATACATCAGCAGAATGGTATGGCTGCGCAAAGCAATGTACAGGTATGTTGCTTTGAATTTGCTGGCGTGCGGGCGCATGCGCACCCCTGCCGTGAGCTCTGTGCCCATGCCTGTGGGACCCTGTGGATTCGATGTCCGCCGGTGTCCCGCAATCGTGTCACAGAGTGAGAGAATGGGGAGATGTCTGTGTAAACAAGGCATTTCCCTGTTCTGCCTTATGACAGGACACTGATCTACTGCTCCCCGTCATCGGGAGCAGTGATTAGTGTCGTGTCACTGGTAGCCCAGCCCCCTCATAGTTATAATCACAACCTAGGACACACTTAACCCCTTTCTCGCCCCATAGTGGTTAACCCCTTCCCTGCCAGTGTCATTTACACAGTTATCAGTGCATTTTTATAGCACTGATCGCTGTATAAATGACAATGGTCCCAAAATAGTCTGATGCATCCACCATAATGTTGCAGTCACAATAAAAACTGCAGATCACCGCCATTACTAATAAAAAAATAATAATAATAAAAATGATCCCCAATTTTATAGACGCTATAACGTTTGCACAAACCAATCAATATATGCTTATTGTGATTATTTTTACCAAATATATGTAGAAGAAAACATATCGGCCTAAACTGAGAAAAAATATATATATCTTTTTTGGGGATATTTATTGTAGCAAAAAGTAAAAGATATTGTTTTTTTTTCAAAATTGTCGCTCTTTTTTTGTTTATAGCACACAAAATAAAAACCGCAGAGGTGATCAAATGCCGCAAAAACAAAGCTCTATTTGTGGGAAAAAATTACGTCAACTTCGTTTGGGAGCCACGTCTCATGATAACGCAATTGTCAGTTAAAGTGACGCAGTGCCGAATCGCAAAAAATAGCCCGTTCATTGGGAAGCCAAATCCTCCGGGGCTTAAGTGGTTAATGGCATCCCAGTCTTAGTCTATATGATTCAATATTGAGTTGACCCTCCCTTTGAAGCAATGACAGCTTCAACTCTTCTGATAAGGCTGTCCACAATGTTTAGGAGTGTGTCTATGGGAATGTTTGATCATTCTTCCAGAAGCACATTTGTAAAAGGTCAGGCACTGATGTGGACGAGAAGGCCTGGCTCGCAGTCTCGGCTTGAATTGAGGTCAGGACTCTGCGCAGGACAGTCAAGTTCCTCCACCCCAAACTCGCTCATCCATGTCTTTATTCAGCTTGTTTGTGCACTGGTGTGCAGTCATGTTGGAACGGGAAGGGGCCAGCCCAAAACTGTTCCCACAAAGCTGGGAGCATGAAATTGTCCAAAATGTATTGATATGCTGATGCCTTAAGTGTTTCCTTCACTGGAACTAAGGGGCCAAACCCAACCCCCCTGAAAAACAACCCCACATCATATCCCCCCTCCATTAAATGATTTGGATCACTGCACAAAGCATGGTCCATAAAGATATGGATGAGCGAGTTTGGGGTGGAGGAACTTGGCTGACCTCAACCCCATAGAACACCTTTGGGATGAATTAAAGCGGCAAGGCATTCTCATCCACATCAGTGCCTGACCTCACTAATGTGCTTCTGGAAGAATGGTCAAACATTCCCATAGACATACACTCCTAAACCTTGTGGACAGCCTTCCCAGAAGAGTTGAGGCTGTTATAGCTGCAAAGAGTGGGCCAACTCAATATTGAACCCTACGGACTAAAGCCTCATACACACAATCAGATTTTCATCGGACAAAGCATAGGACTTTTGACTGAATGTCGTTGGCCAGGAACTTGTCTTGCATACAAATGGCAAAGAATTGTCGGCCAACAAACACAAAACTACATTGTTTTTCATATCTTTAGCGCCACCCTTTGGGCAACTTCTGCTAATGTTGTCTTATGGTGAGAATTGCTTTTGAGCATGCGTGTTTGTACTTTTGTCCGAAGGACTTGCGTACACACGCTCATTTTTACATTTTTTTATTTGGCCATAAGCCAACAACTAAAGGTAAAGCCCATATCTATTCAACTTGAAATCAGCAAAACAAGCACTGTAAGTTCAACAGAAACATTCCCAGAGCCATAGTTGCAGAACGTACGCTCCTATGCAGATTATTACAGGTTGCCAGTGAAAATGCTGCTTGATAGGTACAATTCTAGAAGCAAATATTACCATCTGGTCAGACCATGAAATTCCCATTTTGGGTGAATTTATATTTCACCCATGTTTTTCTATGTAATTCAAGGAGTTTCTGGGAGTTTTTAGTCTTGCTTTAGGAGGTATATATATGGCCTACACCTATAACAGGGGCATTATACAACTTTAGTCTAAGCTAAAAAGTTAGTTGTTATCTGCGGGTGACCCTTACCTGCATAGGCAGCTTTTGGTAAAGTTGAACGATGCTTTGAAGTATTTAAGAATAATATTGATTTTCTTAAGAACAAGAATGTGTTTTTTTTTTTTTTTTTTACATGGACTTTAAATAGTAACTTTATTAGCCCAAAAGCATGTGTTCAACTGAACACATTCTCAAATTACTACAACTTTAGTGCCATTAATTTGCAGGTATGAAAAATTTCTGTGGACACACTATGCAGGTACCAGATACATTTTCCTTACTCTGCCAGTCTATCATAGAGTAAGAAGCGAGTACAAAGAAGAGCAACAAAGATAATAAAGGGTCTGGAGGATATTAGTTATGAGGAAAGGTTGCGAGCACTGAACTTATTCTCTCTAGACAAGAGACGCTTGAGGGGGGATATGATTTACATTTACAAATACCATACTGCTAGCCCCACAAAAGGGATACAACTTTTTTTGTGGAAGGGACAAGACACATGGCCACTCATTAAAATTAGAAGAAAAGAGGTTTAACCTTAAACTACATAGAGGGTTCTTTACTGTAAGATTGGCAAGGATGTAGAACTCCCTTCCACGGGCAGTGGTCTCAGTTAGATAAGCACCTGAATGATCACAACTATTAGATAAGCACCTGAATGACCACAACATACAGGGATATACAAGGTAAAACTTACATATAATCACACACATACATAGGTTGGACTTGATAGACTTTTTTCAACCTCACCTACTATGTAACTATGTAAGAAAAGGGACATCTTAGGTGCCAATTCTACTTGAATTACATAGAAAAACATGGGCTTTTAGATTACTTACTGTACAAAGAAGTTATCAAAACAGCAGCCTCAAAAAACGATGTAGAAAATCAACAGAAGCAGGTACTGACACAGAAGCAAACATTACCTGAGCAATAGAGAAAGAACAGAGTGAAGCACACTAAATTACAGTTTTTACCATTATTAATACTGACCAGTGGCGGTTCGTCCATAGAGGGCGCTGGAGCGCCGCCCCCTCTGGCTCTCACCGCCACTGAGTCAAATAACATAGATTCATGCATTGCACGAATCTATGTTATTTTCGCCGCTGCCGCTGTTATTCAGATGGTCGGCGCTCAATGTCCGGCCATCTGAATAACGCCAGCTGGTTGGCTGTACGGAAATGTCTATCAAAGCCAACAGCTCTGATAGGCTTTCCCAATACAGCCCTCAGGTCCCGGAAGCTTATTCTCGGAGTGCACAGACTGTACGCCCCTTGAATAAGATGACAGGCGTCTCAGCCAATCAGGTTGGCCGGTTCTGGCTACCGGTAACCTGATTGGCTGAGACGCCTGTCAGTCATCGAGGGCGGGAGAAGACATCGTGGGACGTGGATGCCTAAAACCAGTAAAGGTAAGTGCCGGGCGGGGGGGGGGGGGGAAAGAAAGCAATTTACAGGGCACAGTGGGGACAATTGGCACAGCGGCGACCATTAAAGGGCACAGTGGCTGCGTTTAATGGCATGGCACAGTGGTGACAATGTATGGCACAGTGGCTGCGTTTAATGGCATGGGACAGTGGTGACAATGGATGGCACAGTGGCTGTGTTTAATGGCATGGCACAGTGGTGACAATGTATGGCACAGTGTCGACAATGGATGGCACAGTGGCTGCGTTTAATGGCATGGCACAGTGGTGACAATGTATGGCACAGTGGCTGCGTTTAATGGCATGGCACAGTGGTGACAATGTATGGCAGAGTGGTGACAATGGATGGCACAGTGGCTGCGTTGCATGGCACAGTGGTGCAAATTGATGGCACAGTGACTGCATTTGATGGCATGGCACAGTGACTGCGTTTAATAGCATGGCACAGTGGTGCGAATTGATGGCACAGTGGCTGCATTTGATGGCATGGCACAGTGGTGCAAATTGATGGCACAGTGGCTGCATTTGATGGCATGGCACAGTGGTGCAAATTGATGGCACAGTGGCTGCGTTTGATGGCATGTAACAGTGGCTGCGTTTGATGGCATGTAACAGTGGCTGCGTTTGGGCACAGTGAGACTGCAATTTTTTTTTTCCTTTGCGCCCCCCCAAAAATTTTGAGCACCAGCCGCCACTGATACTGACGCCTTAACCTTATGCAGATGCCTTTTAATGTAATGGGTGGTTTGTGGTCAGCGACTGTGGTGTCTTGCTGGATTCCCCAGAGGAGTTTGTTGAAAATTTGAAGAGTTTTTTCAAAAACAGGGTGATGCAGGCACTTTTCAAATCCATGAGCATGCATCATCTTGTTTTTATCCCTGATTAAGGGGGAGTGCTGAGCCCCCGAAATGCATTTGCTGTTACAAATTTAAAATATTAAAACAATTCTGTATAAGCTGGTGTGGCCCTCCCATCCTTTCAAAACGTCAATATTTCCCAAATATGGGCATTGTAGAGCAGGTCTTAATTGCCACCAGTTTCTTATTATGAAAATCTGCCATAGCGACATGTTCTTAAAGTGGGGTAATTAGAACTACCTGCATTTGACACCTGTGTCGGTAATGTTAAAGAATCTGGTGCAATTGCCTGCTCAATCTAGTCAGTTAGTTTTAGAGGCAGTTGTTGTTAATACTTCACTTAATTCCTCAGACTATGTTTTTTTTTTTTTTTTTGTCAGTCTTCTTGATATGATGCATAATGTATTAATTCAGTCTGATTGCCATGTCCTACTGAAAACAACATCTCATATTATGAATATACTCTTTACTTCTTTATTTTATATTCATTTTCTGATTAGAGATGATGGATTGCCAGCTGTGCATGGTTCAATATGTCCAGACACTTCAACAAATGATAGGTGTAGGTGCAAAGATGCTTCTTTGACAAACTAGATGTGTTAATGATTATTTGATTACTCTTGCAAGCATCGTAAAATGAAAAAAAAAAAAGAAAGATTATTATAGTCTCATGTGCCTTTAGGTCAGATCATGCATTCAACAGTGGACTAAAAAGCAAAAAATAAAATAAGTTAATAATCTACTTTTTAGTAGTAATGTGTAAAAAAATGTTAATCAACCAGAATGGTGAATTTTAGGACACTTTGGATAAATGAACAAACATGTGTATCCAGATCCTGCTGCCTGTTCATTTGTGTATTATGCAATATTGCTTGTAGCATAGTGCCAGAATTACTTAATAGGTGAAGCTAAAAGTGATAAATGTAATTATAGCTGCCAAACCATGCATTGTACAGCTGTGGTAGTTGTGCCTCAGGAAGGGGGTCACAAACAAATATGAGATATGCTTTTGAAAAGAGAAATTGCTGTGAATGCTTTCACAACTGCAAAGGACTGCATAGGCTGACAATAATAAAATGCAGTATACCTACCTAATGTATAAATGATCACCAAGTCAAAAGAATGACATTTTTTTTTGAGAATCAACATTATTTAATGATGTAAGTACATTTGTTTTACCTCTGGGTATTGTAGAACTTGTGATGTATTGTCTGTCTGTAGTACAGCTGCACTTTCTCTGATAGTTGCCTACTACATTTTAAGCTCCAACTACCCTGTCCACAAATGGACAAGACTGGTTCAATGCAGAGCAAACAACATTGTAAACCTGCTAAGAGAGTGAAAAAAAATATAACAGATCTGCTGGCAAGCTCAACAGGTAATATAATTATGCTTCAGTGAGTACTCAAAACTAAATATTTTATGTTAATCCTTGTAACAAACTACATCATATATGCAAACTCTGCTATGATTTTACTCATAGGTTACACTTTCAACACTTAACCTGGATACAAGCTATACAATTTTCTGTAGATTTTTTCCTTCAGATTTACCAAAACCATAAAATATGAGGTCAAACCTTAAGAGTTTCAATTGGTATGCAATCAGGCAGGCCCTTGCACTACATGGTTTTGGTAAATCTAAAGAAAATCTGACAACAAAAGTTGTATAGTGTGTCTTAGTTGCAGTGAGATGTATGGTGGCAGTGTAGAATATTTATCTATAGTCAGACAATAAAAGTAACGAAGAGAAACAAAATAAAAAAACAAAAAATACTTATTTTTTTTCATGTAAGAAAAAAACAGGTAGGGGCAGGCGCCGACCTAAGTGTAGTATTAAAATGATGACTTTAATAGGATAAGATTAAAAACACTTACAGAATGATGGAAGATGCACGTCAAAGTAAAATGCAGTACTGGCCTTCCACATGGCTCTGCGGGTCTCACCGCTGTTCCGGATAGCTTGATAGATTAGAGAAGAGGAGTTCACTAAGAACACAGGGGCAGATCCACAAAAGAATTACGCCGACGTATCTAGTGATACGCTGCGTAATTTTAAAGTTCCGCGTTGTACCTTTGTTTTGTATCTACAAAACAAGATACATTACATCATTTGAATTCCGCGCCCTTACGCCGCCAAAGATACACTACGCTGCCGTAACTTACGGGGGAAATTCTTTGAGGATTTGAAAAAAAAAACTAAGTTATGGCAGCGTAGTGTATCTTAGATACGCTGCGCCCGGCGGAAAGATGTGCGGAGGTACGTGAATCTGCCCCTAAATGCCTAAAGTATGGCAACAATGGGAAGAATTTCGGTTCTCATCAAGGGGACTAATAAAATATAAAATATAAAATAAATAAAACATCATACTAAGGAAGGAAGGAGGGAGGGATAATCTTATATTCCTTTTTTTTTATTTTTTTTAATATGTGCAGAATGAATGTAGGTGTGATAGGAAACAACAACAAAATCCTGGGGAAATAACAAGGGAAAAGAATAAAGGGAATTAAATCCCATGATTATAAATCAAGGTCCCAAGTGACAAGAACAGGGAAAATGCAAAATTAAGATTTAAGATAAGTTATATGAATGTAAATACATTTATAAGCTTGGCGCATGTGCACGGGCATCTTTATGTGATGTCCGCATCACGGCTTTTTAAATACTGTGTGAATGTACCTACAAAAACTGCATTTGTGGCATGGACTAGTGCCTTTTGCCCGGCTTACCCTTCCAGTTTGTGAGCTATAGTGACTATGCACAAGATTGTCCTTCCGTGATTTAGATCTTTTAAAAGTAATTTCAGGATATGTGAGATGTTTGGAAACATTGTCATCTCCCATAAGGAGGTGCCAATATTTTTGCATGATGTTGCGTACCCGTTGATGTTGACCCAAAAAAACATGTAATCATCCTAACCCCTGTACTGGCTTTTACACCTTTTTGACCATGAATTAGAGACACTCTATTTTGATTTGTTGCTTTGATGTATGCCTTCTTCAGACATTTGTTACTGTAGCCTCGTTGTTTGAGGCATGTCTGTAGCGCTTTGGCTTCCTTTTCAAATTGTGTATTCTCGCTGCAATTTTTCTTCAGCCTCAGGTATTGCCCGTAGGGTATACTGGCTATCAGGGAAATTGGATGGGAGCTGCTGGCAAGGTAGCAGAGAATTTCCCACAGATGGTTTGCGGAAAAGGGTGGACCCAATGGTTCCATCGTGATTGACCATTATTTGAATGTCCAAGAAAGTACATTTTTGGTGATTGAATTCAAGGGTGAATTTTAAGTTAAACGTATTCTGCTTTAAACTGTCACGGAAGATAAGAAGATCCCTTTTGGTTCCCGTCCAAACGAAGAAAATGTCATTAATGAAGCACCTCCAAATTTGTATTTGCTCAAAGAATTGCTGCATATCATCTCTATAAAAGAGTTCCCACACCCACCCCCCAGATACAGGTTGGCATAGGAGGGGGCACATTTGGTCCCCATAGCCACCCCCTCTACCTGGAGGTAGTGGGAGTGTCCAAACACAAAAAATTGTTGGTCAAAATAAACCTGAGAAAATCCAAGATGAACTTGTTGTATAGTTTAGGCACATAATCGCTTTCAGAGATGAAGCCCTCTCCAACCGCCACCCCCAAATCATAGGGGATGGAGTTTTAGGAAATATACAGCTTTAATACCAATTTAATATTGTTCCTTTCACCCAATTACTATTTTTTTCTTTTAGAAATTGCCCAGTATGTACTTTATGGCCCCCGTTTCTGTTTTAGTTTGATCTCAGGTGGTCACATGGACGCCCGGGCACTCATCTCGTTAGCTGCTCAATCAATCATCTGACTGATTCAAGCCCTATAGGTTTTATTCCCCAATGCCTGAGCCAAACTTCATGTGTTTTTTACCATCAAGTCTACCAATGCATTGCAGTCACAATCTGACTGCTGGTTTTGGCTTGGTCCGTAGTCAATTTGTATCTATGGGAAAAAATGGCGCTCAATGCTGTGGCACTTCGCAGCATCGTATTACATGCGCCATTTGGAAGCTTGGCACATGCGCACAGGCATCCTTATGCTACTTTTGCATCCTGGTGGTGAGGTCAGATGCCACAGGGACGGGAGGAATCTATGAATGTGGCTTTTTGCTGCTATAATATGTCAGAGGGGTTTGGTGAGAGAAAGAGTGAACATCTCTCCCTTGTATACACAACCTGTCCTTCAATCATAGGTAAGCCTTGTCGTCAACTATCTCCATTGCATTCCCCATGCCTATTGATGTGATAGCCAAAATACTGCTTTGGAGCTTAGATATTCATGAGGTTCTTTGCCTCAAGTATTTTCATTATTTTTTTCAGACTTTATTCCTTGGAATATACTTACAACAACTCAATCCTGATTAAACCGGTCTCGCTGAATGTATTTATATACTTCAGCCGGACATTTATTCACTCTGGGTTTGTCTGCAAGACGTTACCTGCTGTTTTAGCAGGTGAACACAATCAATCAATTTTACACACTCAATACTTTTTTTTTTCCTTTTTATTTTTAGGAATTCTATTCTTAATTCATCTTCCTCCTGTGATCACTAGAGGTTAAGCCGGATAGGGTGCCCCCTATGTATATATTTGGGACATGTACTTTTCTATCTAAATTTAAGTTTGGTCCGGGTTCAAGCAGCTTGGGTAGGTTCATCCTCTCCCACATTTACACTTTTTGATGTTTGTTCTATATATTGCTTTATCTGTTTTGAATTATCTGCATACTTATTATATGTTAATGTTTTTTGATTGTTTATTTGATGGACTTTGTTGCTAGCTAACCAACGACGTGAGCATTCATTCTTGTCCTTTTGTTATCCATAGCATTTATTGCAGCACACCTGAAAGCTCCTGAAGAAGGTTTGTAAAGTGAAACATGTCGAGAGTGGTGGTGTGTGTGTGTATATACTTGTGAACAGAACAAACTATCTCTGATAAGGATGAAACATTTCTCATGTTTTTTAATTGTTGTAATAAAATATAAATACATTTTATCAATTTGTAATTTATTTTACATATTGAAAACCTTAAAAATCCAGAAATGTGTTACCTCTCCTCCCCTTTTTTCTTAATGCGAACATTAAGATGTGGTGTCTTCATCTGATCTCTTTTTCCATCTGTCTTTTTAATTCATATGTATTCACACTTTGTATTTAACCGGATAATGACACAATGAGATATGCGTAAAAGAACATAAGTCAGTGATTTCTTCCATAAAAAGCACAAGGTAACTGGTGTCATTTGGACAACTATGAATCAGGTTTCTTGTGAATCATTTTATTTATTCTAGAAACATTCTCTTGGAAAATAGCTGTGAATGAAGGTCATTGTAAAGAAGTAACATAAACAGTAATGCACCTCTGCCATATCACTCTTTTTGATTGAGAAGGTGAGAAAAGGACACTATGCTGAAAAGCACTAAAACAAAACTGTGTCTATTTCCATTAATCTTTTCAGGGCAGCCTCTCATTTTCACATGAAAATGAAAATATTAACATGCAGCGTGCTTTGCGTTTGTCCTCTCCAGTATTTGAAGTAGAGATATCATGATCCATATATCAATTACATGCAGTTAGGATATGCTTTAGATGGAACCTGTCAGAACAGCTGTTACCTAGAACAGCTAAAACACCAATTCAGTGCTGGTGGTTGCTTTTGTTTGAATCAAGCACATCATTGTGCGACATGCTATAAAGATATTGTATGCTCCATAAATAGCTGAGAGTTAGGCATTTAAGAATGGTCAGACCTAAGAGCATGAGACCAAATCACATTTTATATATAGTTATCACATGTACTGCCCCTAACCTACACCTCAGCTGCTGTAGTAAATTGCTATTATTGACCAGTCTCACCAAATATATACTCTATATACAGACCTTGTGTAACTACAGTATATACCTATTAATATTTAAGGTGCTCCATCATTTTGTATTTGCATTTATACCAAACAATTCATATACCTATATACACAAATAAAGTGCAATTCCTAGATCAAGTTCCTATATCTATATATATATATATAAAAGTGCAATCCATAGAATCCATGCATTAACAAAAACGTCCCATTAAAGTGCTCCGTGCTGAAGTCACAAATGTCCAGTTTCAGTTTAACAGTGCACATTAAAATTTCTGTGCTATTTCTGTGTCTTAACTTCCTTTAGGCTGGGTTCACACTAGAACATGCAGCGGCTCACAGCAGGAGTCCGGTGCGTCTCCATTCACTGAATTCGGACCTGAAACAGACCAAAGACACACTGGCCTTTTGTGCAGGTCACACCGGAACCGCTGTGGAGATGTCTCCTGCTATGCAAATTGGATGAAGAGAAACCTGCATCCAATTCACAATAGAGTGAACCCAGCCTTAAAACACCATCACCACGTTAGTACCTTCACCTAAACTCAATCACCAGGTCAACTGACCCACTTAATCCTAGGTCAACTTGCACTCAAAATACAGTTTTCAAGGGTTTTCCAACACTCCTTCCCTCTATATCCACCTGGGTAACCCACCACCGACTAAGATTTCTCAGGATTGGACACCTTCACATATTAAGAGATTCCTCAACTCCACCTCTTAGACTCATTCACTCATGCAGGCCACGGGAGAAAATAATAAAGTGTGCCATAGCACAAAATCTTTTTTTAATAAATGAAAGCTCATTAAACCATAAAGACTCACATTGTCATGTGTCTCCAAGCACTCAGATAAACCACTGTGTTATTTGTTTAGTACCAGGTCCACCGCTTAGCCTGGTGGGAGATTGTGTCGTGTGCAGGGTGACGTAATGTAAAAGAAAGAAGTGTGGGGCCTGGGATATAGGTAATAGAGAAATAATTTATACAACATAGATAGCACATTCGTAGGTCTCTGCTAATGCTGTTGTAACGGTAAGGATCTTATGGGTAACAAAGTATATATTACAAAGGGGAAGTTTTCTAATAAACAATAGAAAATAAATGTATGTCAAGGCCGCAGACGAAGGAGAATCTTGTCTCCTGGTTCTGCTGGACCTAAGCGCAGCCTTTGACACGGTAGACCACAAACTGTTACTGATGCGACTAGCCAAGGTAGCAGAAGTCGCAGAAGGTGATTTACCATGGTTTTCTTCCTTTCTTGAAAACCGATCACAAACAGTTAAATTGGGTTGTTTCACGTCGGAAAAGCGCACGGTGTCATGTGGAGTCCCCCAAGGATCCCCCCTGTCACCGGTGCTTTTCAACATCTATCTTCGCCCTCTCTTTGATATTATCAGTAGCCAAGAACTACTCTATCACTCTTATGCAGACGATACGCAACTGTATTTTCGCATCTGCAACAAAAAGGATCATCATCTCAGTTTAGAGAAATGTCTCTCTTTGATAGAAAACTGGATGACTAAGAGTTATCTTAAACTCAACAGTTCAAAAACAGAACTCCTTATGTTTCACGCCAGCCGAAAGAGTCAACTGGCAACAACCTGGACACCCCCGCCCATTCTGGGCCAAATCATCACCCCTAGCTCCAAAGTCAAAAGTCTCGGGGTCATCTTCGACACCTTCATGACAATGGACGCACAAATAGGGTCAGTAGTCAGCGGAGCGCACCATCTGTTGCGCCTACTACGCAGACTTATTCCATTTATCCCCAAAGAAGACGTAGCAGTCGTGGTGGGAACAATCGTGAATTCCAGACTGGACTATGCTAACGCCCTGTACCTCGGACTCCCAAAGTACCAAATCTCCCGTCTGCAAGTCGTTCAGAATACGGCCGCCAGACTGGTGACTGGGAAAAAAAAATGGGAATCAATCTCACCTTCGTTGAGAACCCTTCACTGGCTGCCAGTAAAAGACAGAATTGCATTTAAAGCACTCTGCCTGACACATAAGTGCATCCATGGGAAGGCTCCGCAATATCTTTGCGACAAGATAGAACCTCACAATTCGAATCGCGTTCTGCGATCCACCGACCAAAATCTGGTCAGGGTACCAAAAACGGAAAATTGTATACTCACCTTTCCGTAATTTTCCTTTCCTGACGCATCTTCATGGCAGCACACACTGGGTTGTGACTCCGCCCCCACAACCTGACAGGATTGGTTAGCTATAAATTTGAAGGGGAGACGCCCCGCACCATTCTCTGTATATATCATCATAAAACAATAGGGCGGGCATCTGTGTGCTGCCATGAAGATGCGTCAGGAAAGGAAAATTACGGAAAGGTGAGTATACAATTTTCCGTTTTCCTGACGCATTCATGGCAGCACACACTGGGAAATAACTCGCCAGTCGGGAGGGTGCAAGAAAACAGTAATATTTATTCTCTATAGTGCTGAGGAATTGGCTCTAAGAACAGATCTGCCAAAGTCGACGGTAGCCAGGAGAGCAGAATCCACTCTGTAGTGAGAAATTAAGATGTGTTGGGAAGACCAAGTTGCTGCTCTGCCTATGGTTTCCGGTGAAATCTCGCAATATGCTGCCCAAGAAGTGGCCACTGCCCCTGTCGAATGAGCCCTAATGCTCTTTAGGAGTCGTAAGTTGCTGGATGGAATAGGTCTCCGCGATAGCACTAACAACCAAGAGGTAATGGTACGGGAGGTAGCTGGCTGACCTCGTCTGCTCCCGTGTGGGATAATTAAGACAGAATCCGTCTTCCTGAGATGTAGCTGTGAAGTAACTGGAGATGGTAGGTTTGACATCCTAGGCATGGGACTCGCCCCTCTCATTAGTAAAAGATGGAAGGACGATGTCCTGGTTATAATGAAAGGAGGAAGTTACCCTTGGATAAAAATGGTCTGAGGGCTTCAGAACCACTCTGTCAGGGGAGAACACTAAATAGGGGTTCCGTAGCCATAAGTGCTTGTATCTCCGACGTCCTCTTAGCTGAGGTGATCACAATACGGGAAGCCATCTTCAGAGCTAGGTTCCACGGTGAGACTAAGTTGAATGGAGAAAAGGGTGGATTGGACAGGGCCTCGAGTACTACACAGAGATGCCCTGTTGGAAAGGCTGGCCTCCTAGGTGGTCTGATCTTACGCAGGCCCTGAGGAACAGAGTGACCGGATGATGAAGAGCCCATCTAGTACCCGTCATGGCTGAAAGGGCGGATACTTGCACCTTCAGGGTACCCGGGCTCGGGCCCTTGTTAAGCCCTGACTGAAGAAATTCAAGAATTTGAGATGGGATTCCAATCTCTTTGCTGCGACGACACAAACCTCTCCCAGATCCTAGTATAGGTGACATCAGTGGAGCTCCTTAGAGCTTGTAATAAGGTTGATATTACCTCCTGAGAGTATCCTAGTTCCCCATACCTAGCCCTCTCAACTTCCAAGCTGGCAAATGCAGCTTCTCTGGACTGGATGGAAGAATTGCCTCTGATGTATGAGATCCCAGGTTACTGGAAGATGTATTGGAGGCCGCGTACCTAGTTGTAGCAGGGTCGTAAACCATGGCCTCCTCGGTCGGAACGGTATTAGTACAATAACCGTGGCTGAGGACCTCCGAAGTCGGGACAGGAATCTTGTAATCCGAGAAGTTGGAAGAAAAATGTACCCCAGCTCGAAGCTCCATGGAAGAGCTAGGCAGTTTGTCCCTTCGGCTGATGGAAAGTGGGCTCTGGACAGGAACCTCTGACACTTGGAGTTCTTTGGCGTGGCCGCTAGGTCGACTTCTGGTATTCCACAAGTTTTCGTAAGAATGGAGAATACCTGTTGGTTCAGGGACCATTCGTTGTTTGAAAGTGTATCTCGGCTTAGGTAGTTGGCCAACGAATTCTGTGTTGCCGGGACGTACACTGCCCATAGATCTAACAGGTGCACTTGTGCCCTTTCCAATATGGGCAAACTTCCTCTTGAAGCGTGCGACTCCTGATGCCCCCCTGTATCTGGATACATGACACCGCTACTTGTTGTCCATCCTGATCAGGACACTCTTCCCCTCTAGAAGAGGCGCAACGGCCAGGAGAGCCTGAAAGGCTGCTCTGAGCGCTAAAATATTTGACACTATGCCCTGAGCCCGAAAGTGCCACTGTCCTTGGGCTACTTGGTCTAGATGGTGTGGACCCCATCCCCCCTGGCTGGCGTCCGATGTTACTACTTCTGGACTTGGGGGAACTATTGGAATGGACTCCCTGAGGTTGGACGGGTGTGTCCACCACCATACTAATTGCTTTACCCAGTTCGGGATGTGAATGGTTTGGAGTATTGATGTTCCATTCCACTGCCTGAGAAAGGAGTTCTGTAAGACTTGCATGTGTCACAGGGGTCACTGTATCAAAGATATGGATGCTGACATGGACCCCCGGGTACTGAGGCAGGCTCTGACAGTAGACGTCTGGATGATAGCAGATTCTGTACCTTCTGGAGTAAGGGCTTCAGCCTCTCGAGGGAGTTGCACCCGGTACAACCTGGTATATTATTCTGCCCCTAGGAACACCCTGACTTGCTGAATGCTCTGGGTGCTGAGGCGATGCCGAATGGGGGGCACCAAAATTGGAAATGAGATTGATAGATTGAGAACCGAAGGGATCTCTGGAAGGCGGGATGATCGGGACGTGAAGGTAAACGTCCGAAAAATCTAGGAGATAGCATCCAGTCTCCCACGTCCACTGTCAACAAAATGGACTGAAGGCTTTTCCAATCTGAGGGCCTCTATTTTGATCGTCTGTTGAACCTCTTTAGGTCCAGGACTGGACGTAGATCCCCTGTTTTTTTTTTTTTTTGTACCAGAAATAAAGGGGAATAAAACCCCCTCCCTTTCTGGTGCGGAGGTACTTGGTAGGCTGGAATGTGTTCCCTGGCAATGTGCCCATGAATTTCCAATTGTGACCGGTCTTGATAGAGGATAGTGTCCATGAATCTGTTATACGAGTTGCCCATATCCGAGCGAATCTCTTGAGTCTGGTGCCCACCTGAGCTGGGTGGGCAGACGGACCCTCAAAAAGGACTTCTGCTGTTCCCCGGCTGTGATAGCCTTGGCTTACTGTAAATACATGAAGGAGGGTCGAGTCTTCCAGTCCCTCCTAAATTTCCTGCCGGGACGGTAGGATCTAGCATCCCTGTACTTGACAGGAAGATCGCGTCTGTAAGCGGGGCCCTTCTGGGGCTCTGGTCTCCTATCGGAGGGAATCAGCCCGGATTTTCCCCCGGTAACCTTGGAGATGGCCAAGTCCATCTTTGTGCCAAATACACTTGAGCCGCCATATGGAGTTTTGCACCAGTAGATTTTGATGCTGTCTCCGCTATCCAGGGTCTCAGCCATAAGGCTCTTCCCAGTCATGAAGTCGCCCCCTCAGGAGCCGTAAGCCAACTTAATTTCCCTGCAGGGAGGAGAATATCTTCCCCTGGTCGGCTCCTTCTAGAATGGAATTCTCAACGTTAGCCGCCCATGCAGCGATAGTTTTAGCTACTGCCGCCGTGGTGATAGCCGGCCTACTAGCGTCTCCTGTCGTGGAGCAGGCTTCCTTCAGTTCTATATTGATTTCACGATCAAGAACGTCCCGGATGGTAACTGCATCTTCAATCGGTAGAGAAACGTCTCTAGCGAGTCGCATTAAAGATGAATCGACCGTAGTTGCATTGATCAAAGAATTGATCCTAGACTCCCACAAGGGGTACAATCTGCAAACTTGTTGCTCATACTGGGCCGCTTATGCGATCTCCCCCACTCATCCTTTATGAGGTTTTCCAGCTCTTTGATGAAGGGAAATGATTCAGGACCCCCTTTTCAGCACCAGGAAATATTTCTGAACCTTCAGAGGTTCTGCCATAACCTCTTCCCAGCCGATCGCTTCCTCGACTGAATGGGCAAATGGTTCAACTAAAGAAGAGACAGTCCGACGCCTGCTCACACTCCTCATTCTTAGAGAGGGTTTTTGCAGCCTGGCGTAACGGCCGGGTGCTGGGCGATGTGCTTGGGGAAGGATCGCCCACAATTGATCCCTGTGCGATTCTCCTAGGAGCTCAGTATATACTCTGGCCTCCGAATCCTTGGTTACTTCAATGAAGCACGAGCGGCAGGCCAATTCCCCTGGCAAGGCTGGCGCCCCGCATATTTTGCAAACATTTGCTGTGGTGCGGGTAAGATAGCTCCATCTGGGATGAAGGTAATCGTCTGCGGTGGAACCGACTATGACAGGAGTGGCTGTGACGCGAGCGGCTATGCCTTGATTGAAGAAAGCAAGAGGGTAACCTTGAGTGACTTCTTGCGCCTTCTGCCGGAAGCATGGCTAGAATCTCCCTCTGTGCCGCAAACTTGCGTCTTTTGACCCGATAGGGCTACCAAAACTGTAGCGTCAGTGGCCAAGCTCTCTTTTTTGTCTCTTCTCTACTTACCACCTTCTGGACGGCCTCTATACCTGGTCAGCTGATGGTGGTCTGCGAGGGCAGTGGCCCCCATGAGGATAGCAGGGAGACAGCCCGGAAAGGTGGGAAAAAAGAGAGAAGGGAAAACATTACAATATGTCCCCCCCCAACATTTCTATTTATTAAATATAATAATTTTATATACATATATCTATCCTTATTTTATTTTTTATTTTTTGGATTATATTAATTGTTTAATTATGGATATACTTTCTCCTACAATATGTTATAAATTAATATATAAATGTATTATATCTTCTATCCTATTTGTTCCTATTTCTTTTTCTTTTTTTTTTTTTTTTTTTTTTTTGTAATCAATTGGCCCAGGCTGAACTGGGACGAGCCTGCACACACCTGGTGCAATCTTCACTCTGAGTAGAGCAGAGCAGCAGGACTGCAGCCAGAACTACAGAGCGATAGGACTGTTTCCTTTTTTTTTTTTTTTTTAAACGGCGCCGCCATTTGGAAGAGGGCAGAGGAGACCGGCGGCATCATCACTGAGCTGCGTGCATGCGCAGAGCGCTGAGGGGTACGCGGCGGTGACCCCGAGAGTATGGGGTGTCAGAGGAACCACAGGGCTCAGCAGAGCTGAGAAAAAAACAACAGGCAGGCAAAGGTACAAAACGGACTAACCTTAGGTGGCAAATGTAATGATACAAATACCTCTGTGGAAGCACACACTGCACTGGAAGGAAAGACAGAGCGAAAGTGGGGACCACTGCGAGATTTGAAGCTTCTTTAAAGCTTGCTACAGATGCCAGTATAATTCCAGAGCCCCTGAGACCACCAGAACGGGGGTTCCCACCATAAAGCTCATTTAGAGACTGTACAGGAGGGACTTCCAAACAGGAGAGGCTGAACCTGCTGGGGCGATCTGCGGTAAGAGGCATGCTTCTTGCTTGTTCGTCCAATCTGTCAGGTGAGGATAAAAAAAGAGAATGGTGCGGGGCGTCTCCCCTTCAAATTTATAGCTAACCAATCCTGTCAGGTTGTGGGGGCGGAGTCACAACCCAGTGTGTGCTGCCATGAATGCGTCAGGAAAACCAAATACAAGTCCAAAGGAGAAAGAAGGTTTGCTTTTCAGGGTCCTAGACTATGGAACACTTTACCAACCAGCATTCGGTTGGAGGAAAACCACCTGACTTTCAGAAGACGAATCAAAACTCTGCTCTTTTGATGTCATGAGACACGAACAACTAGCGCCCAGAAGCGATTCAGTTCGCATGCGCCGCGCTTTATAAGTTTTTCATTCATTCATTCATTCATATGTCCCTGCACTACTTCCTAATACTAAAAAACTTACACAAAAAATATATATGCAGTATATATTTCATATATATTGTAGAAAGCAGCTACCACCTAACAGTGTTATCACTACACCCAGTATAGAATCAAAAATCAAATACTAGTGAAGTGCTTTCAGTTAGACAATATAAAGTGCCTTGTGCAAAAAATAAGCAACATGTATGTGTGTGTGTATGTATATATATATATATATATATATATATATATATATATATATATATATATATATATATATATATATATATATATATATATATATATATATATATATATATATATATATATATATATATATATATATATATATATATATATATATATGTGGCCAAGGCTGTACACATGCCACAGCCTTAATGCTTTGCTTCATGGCCATGGTAAGAATTAAACCTTATGTTGCATTTGGCGGGCACTACATGAATGGGTCATGCTGAAACCACCCCACACCCATGTGGAGTGCATTTAAATGAATGAGTCCTTAACAAGCCAGGCATATAGTCAGGGGGATGTGTCGACTGGGGTGGCCAGGCTGTGGACCCACCCAAAAACTGCCACATATGATCTTCCTTTGCTGGAATCCAGAAGGTTAAAAACTTTTACCTAGCCAGACATCCTAGCAGGTTAATGTGTGGACTAGGGTGGCCAAGCTGAAGTCGCACCAAAATTCTTCTACGGTCAAAATGCAGGGCCCAACAGCGGAGTCATCAGCTTTTCAATATGAGACTGACCTACAGTAATGTATATTGCTCATCAGGACTCCCTGGAGCCCATAACCACACCATTATGGGTTTTATGCCATTTTCACCAAGACATATATATATATATATATATATATATATATATATATATATATATATATATATATATATATATATATATATATACTGTATATGTTATTTTAGCTAATCCCCGGTACTAATAATCCACACAGCATTTTTGAAAGCTGAAAAATAATGCTAGAAGTGCTACTCCAAGCATGAGGAAACCCCGCTCTGTAAATGACAATCAGTATGTCCTTCAGCACCAGAGGGATTCTTCATTTTAAGGGTGAATACAATGATAATTTTCTCTTGATATTTAGTCTGCTCCTTTTTATATATACAGCACTCTGCAAACGTTTTAGGCAGGTGTTTAGAAATGTTGTAAATTAAAAATGCTTTCAGAAATAGTACCGTTAATATTGGCGGCGATATGCGATTTTTATAGTGACTGCGACTTTATGGCAGACACATCGGACACTTTTGGCACCATTTTCATTTTTACAGCGATCAGTGCTATAAAAATGCACTGATTACTGTACAAATGACACTGGCATTGAAGGGATACACATGCAGGGGGTGCTGAAGTGTGACCTAGGGAGTGTTTCAAACTGTTAAGGAGCGTTTCTTGCCATGACACGTCACTGATCGCTGTTCCCGATGACAGGGAACAGACGGTCAGTGACATGTCACTAGGAAGAATGGGGAGATGTTGTGTTTACACTAACTTCTCCCCGTTCTTCAGCTCTGTGACCCGATCGCGGAATACCGGTGGACATCGAGTCCGCGGGTCCCACGGTCACGGAGCTCGCAACAGGGTTGCACATGCGACCACATGGCGGGCAAATTAAAGGGGACGTATATATAAGCCCATTTGCCCAGTCATGCTATTCTGTCAATGTAATTCTGCGTGCATCGGTCCTTAAGCCGTTAACCATATGTACTTTTTAAGTGGTGTAAATAGTTACTTATTTTTCCTTACATTTAAATTTCGTTTTACTGGCCCATGTTACACATTCCACCAATCTGAGTCCTCGTAGTGGAGCAGGCCACTTCCCTCCTACTGGGTGTGCCGATTTGGTCTGGGGAGAAACATTCTTGCCTCTCATGTGTGATTTGATCGTGTCATGTCAATCCCTTCAGACATGCTTTGTTTGTTTTGTTTACAATGTTAGTTACCAACAACTATCTAACTGACAATACCTGTTATATTAATTGTTTGCACAGTACAATCTATTATCTTTGACTGGACCATCTTTACACAGTACACAGTACAAGTTTAGTTAGTTAGCAACAACATTGATGGCTGTTACTTTATACTAATTTTGTGTACTCTTTTTGTAGAAATCTTATACATACCTGAATATATAACAAGAAAACTCTGAAGAAGGACTTGTAGTCCGTAACATGTAAGGTTATAACATGCTGTATCGACCGCCACTAGTCCACTCTGTACCAGGACAGTGACTAGCCTGTACAACTGTTTTATGTTGGGTATTCGCTATATTTTTCTTATGTCCAAAACACACATATGTTTTTATATGCATACTTTTATCGATCAATAAACTTTTTTTACCTTCATACTCTACTGATTTTTGGCCTGCCTATTAAAGACCTAATGCCCCGTACACGCGACCAGATTTTCCATCGGAAAAACCTTGGATGCTTTTTCCAACAGAATTCCGCTCAAGTTTGGCTTGCGTACACACGGTCACACCAAATTCTGACCGTCAAGAACGGGGTGACATACAACACGTACAACGGCACTATAAAGCGGAAATTCCATTCTGAGTTTGACCATTTTCTAGCCATGTTGCGGGTAGGTACTTGTCGTAGAGTTCATGCTGTGCATGGGCTTGGTGTTGGGCTTCTTGATTTGACCCAAGCTCAGTCCATGAACAGGGTGAGGAGGAGTTCATGGACGAAGAATTGGTTGCTCCAGCGTGACCAATTCTGTCATATGCCTTTGATGCAGGAGATCCAGGAGAATAATCCTGATGATTTCAGGAATTATCTCCGGATGATGGACTCCGTTTTTCACCATCTGTTGGCTTTGCTGTCCTCTTATAGTACCAAGCAGGACTCCTGCATGCGGCGAGCCATCACTCCCGAACAAAGGTTAGTCACCACGTTGCGCTACTTGGTGACGGGGAGAAGTCTACAGGACCTCAAGTTCTCTACAGGCATCTCCCCCAGGCTCTGGGGATCATTATCTCAGAGACCTGTTCTGCCATCATACAAGTCCTGCAGAAGGATTATATTAAGGTGAGTTTTCTCCTTTTAACATCACATTCTATGTATTTAATGTATATTGTATTTATTTCATCATTCTCTAATTACCATGATTGTAATATGCTGTAATTGTCCCCTTGTCCTCATGCATGCTGTAAGCTTTTAATGCTTCTTTTTTGGCCTACATGAATATTTGACTTCACTAACCTCTCCAGCATGCTTTCCTGGGCCCATACACACCTAGCCTAGTCACTTAACAATATATTTTGTCAGTTCCATTGTGGTGCTTTACCCTAAACACCCCCTAAAATGTGTACAAATGTTTTTGTTCTCATTAAATTCAGGCAGAGTGGCAGAGGCTTTTTTGGTCTCCCAAACTCATCTAGAACCCCCCTTAAAATGTGTACAATGGGCCATCAGAGGGGGTGAGGAATCTGTGAGTGGACCTATATTTATGTCTTTAACCACTTAAGCCCCGGACCAAAATGCTGCCTAAAGACCCAAGGGGTTTTTACAGTTCGGGACTGCGTCGCTTTAACAGACAATTGCGCGGTCGTGCGACGTGGCTCCCAAACAAAATTGGCGTCTTTTTTTCCCCACAAATGGAGCTTTCTTTTGGTGGTATTTGATCACCTCTGCGGTTTTTATTTTTTGCGCTATAAACAAAAATAGAGCGACAATTTTGAAAAAAATGCTACATTTTTTACTTTTTGCTATAATAAATATCCCCCAAAAACATATATAACATTTTTTTTTTTCCTCAGTTTAGGCCGATACGTATTCTTCTACCTATTTTTGGTAAAAAAAATCGCAATAATCGTTTATCGGTTGGTTTGCGCAAAATTTATAGTGTTTACAAAATAGGGGATAGTTTTTTTGCATTTTTATTTATTTATTTATTTTTTACTACTAATGGCGGCGATCAGCGATTTTTTTCGTGACTGCGACATTATGGCGGACACTTCGGACAATTTTGACACATTTTTGGGACAATTGTCATTTTCACAGCAAAAAATGCATTTAAATTGCATTCTTTATTGTGAAAATGACAGTTTGCAGTTTGGGAGTTAACCACAGGGGGCGCTGTAGGAGTTAGGGTTCACTTTGTGTGTGTTTACTAGTGTAGGGGGGTGTGGCTGTAGGAATGACGTCATCGATCGTGTCTTCCCTATAAAGGGAATGACGCGATCGATGCGCCGACACAGTGAAGCACGGGGAAGCCGTGTTTACACACGGCTCTCCCCGTTCTTCAGCTCCGGGGAGCGATCGCGACGGAGCGGCTATAAACGAATAGCCGCGCCGTCGTCCCGGATCGCTCCTGAAGCCACGGGGACCGCCGCATGTACGGGGGGGGGTCCCGATCGGACCCCCGACCCACGTCAAGCAGAGCACGTATATATACGTGCATGTGCCTGCCTGTGCCATTCTGCTGACGTATATGTACATGCGGCGGTCCTTAAGTGGTTAAATACTCCTTCAAATAAATGTTATACTGATGTTGGCCAAGAATGTTTTTGTGTCTAATATGCTTGCAATGTTATGTGCCAAAGTACTAAATATTTTTTTTTCTGGTTTGACTCCACAGTTTCCTTCAATGCCACAGGAACTGTGACATCCCAGTTTGCCCAGCGGTGGGACTTTCCTAACTGCGGGGCAATAGATGGGAAACATGTCCACATCGTCCCACCACCCCATTCAGGGTCATACTATTTTAATTATAAGGGGTTCAATAGTATCATGTTGATGGTGGTGGTGTCGGCAACATATACGTTTTTATATGTGGACGTGGGGAAAAATGGCCGGATGTTGGATCGTGGAGTTTTTGCCCAGACGGGGTTTTCCACATGACTTCAGAGTAGTGGCTTGGCATTAGGGATGAGCCAAACACCCCCCTGTTCGGTTCGCACCAGAACCTGCGAACACACCAAATGTTCGTGTGAACTTTAGAACCCTGTTAAAGTCTATGGGACTCGAACATTTGAAATATAAAGTGCTAATTTTAACCACTTAACACCCGCCCGCCGTCATATTCCCTATTGTTCTGACAGAACGTCATATGACGTCCTGTCATTTAAAGCCGCCAGGGGGGCGCGCGCTGCCGAGCGCACCCGTCGCTTTACTGGGAACACAATGTGCGTGCCCGGCAGCCACGATGGCCGCCGGGCACCCGCGATTGCCCAGTAACTGAGCAGGACTGTGGATCTCTGTGTGTAAACACAGAGATCCATGTCCTGTCAGGGAGAGGAGACTGATGCTGTGTCCCTTGTACATAGGGACAGAGATCGGTCACCTCCCCCAGTCACCCCCTCCCCCTACAGTTAGAACACTGACTATGCTACCCATTTAACCCCTTCCCATCCCCTAGTGGTTAACCCCTTCCCTGACAGTCACATTTATACAGTAATCAATGCATATTTATAGCACTGTTCACTGTATAAATGTTAATGGCCCCAAAAATGTGTCAAAAGTGTCCGATATGTCCGCTATAATGTCGCAGTCCTGAAAAAAATCGCAGATCCCCGCCATTCCTAGCAAAAAAAAAATAATAAAAAAAATCATAATTATGTCCCCTATTTTGTAGGCAATGTAACTTTTGCGCAAACCAGTCACTATACGGTTATTGTGTTTTTTTTTACCAAAAATATGTGGAAGAATACGTATGTGCCTAAACTGAGATAACATTTTTTTTTTTAAATTGGATATTTGTTATAGCAAAAAGTAAAAAATAGTGCTCTTTTTTTGTTTATAGCCCAAAAAATAAAAACCGCACGGGTGTTCAAATACCACCAAAAGAAAGCTCTATTTGTGGGAAAAAAAGGACGTCAATTTTGTTTGGGAGCCACGTCGCACGACCGCGCAATTGTCAGTTAAAACGACGTAGGGCCGGAAGCTAAAGTTTTGTCTGGGCAGGAAGGGGGTGCATGTGCACAGTAGGCAAGTGGTTAAAGGCTAATATGCAAGTTATTGTCCTAAAAAGTGTTTGGGGACCTGGGTCCTGCCCCAGGGGACATGTATCAATTTTTTCGGGAGCAGTGAATATAATAATGCTTAGAGTGAAACAATAAAAGTGAAATATTCCTTTAAATTTCGTACCTAGGGGGGTGTAAAGCAAGCATGTGAAAAAGCGCATGTTTCCTATACTTAGAACGGTCTCTGCACAAAATGTAATTTCTGAAAGAAAAAAAGTCATTTATAACCGGACTCGCGGCTATAATGAATTGTCGGCTCCCGACAATTCAGAGAGAATTCATTCATAAAAAAAAGCGCGTGGGGGTCCCCCCAAATTCAATTACCGAGCGCTTAAGGTCTAGTATGGATATTAAGGGGAACCCCGCTGTCAATTAAAAAAAAAGTGACGCGGGGTTCCCCCCAAATATCGATTTCAGACCCTTCAGGTCTGGTGTGGATTTTAAGGGGAACTCCTCCCCAATTTTTTTTTTTTAAATGGCGTGGAGTTCCCCCAAAAATCCACACCAGACCCCTTATACGAGCATGTTAACCTGGCCGGCCGCAGAAAAGAGGGGGGACAGAGTGCGGCCCCCCCTCCTGAACCGTACCAGGCCACATGCCCTCAACATGGGGAGGATGTCCCCATGTTGATGGGGACAAGGGCCTCATCCCCACAACCCTGGCCAGTGGTTGTGGGGGTCTGCGGGCGGGGGACTTATCAGAATCTGGAAGACCGCTTTAACAAAAGGGACCCCTAGATCCTGGCCCCCCTATGTGATTTGGTAATGAGGTACATTGTACCCCTACCATTTCACGAAGGAAGTGTAAATAGTTGTAAAAAACACACACACACAGTAGAAAAAAGTCCTTTATTCATAAAAAATAAATCCAGAGGTGGTAATCCACTCGTTCCCTGCTCCGATGTTTTCGGTATCCAGCGACGGGTGATCTCCTCTCCATTCCAACGATAAGAAGATCATCCGGGATCCAGAGCGCAGCATCGCCTGCCTCCTCTCTCGGCAAATGACGCGGCTGAAGCTGTGACATTTCTTTTATTGGTGAGGCAGGGCCACCCATCATGTGACCCTGCCCCTTCTGACGCAAGGGGGAAGCCAGGCTTCCCCAGTGACGTAGAAGAGGGTGCGTCAGAGGGGGACGGGGTCACGTGATGGGTGGCCCTGCCTCACCAATAAAATAAATGTCACAGCTTCAGCCGCGTCATTCGCCGGGCTGTGTCCGGTGGAGAGAGGAGGCAGGCGATGCTGCGCTCTGGATCCCGGATGATCTTCTCATCGCTGGACCGGAGAGGAGATCACCCGTCGCTGGATACCGACAATGTTAGAGCAGAGAGATGGGACCGAGTGGATTACCACCATTAATTTTCCGCGAACACCCCTAATTGTTTGTTGTTTGCCGACTCTAACTCAAAGCTTATCCCTACTTGGCATTGCCACTTGCTGCAGAGAACTTGGAAGTACTCCCGTTTATGTTTATTGCTGATGAAGCGTTTGGTCTGGGTGATCACCTGATGAGGCCATTACCCCAGAGGACCCTCACCCCGGAGAAGAGGGTTTTTAATTACCGGCTGGCCAGAGCCAGAAGAGTCGTTGAGAATGCCTTTGGGATAATGGCCAGCTGGTTCCGCCTATTTCTGACAGCAATTTATATTCCAGGCTACAAACTGAACAACATCATTTTAGCATGCTGCATAATGCAAAACTTTTTAAGGCAAAATGCACCTAATTATGTTGCCTCCATTGGGCCTGAGGCCGACTTCCTGCGAATCCCCTGAAGGGCCTGGAAACTGGCCATCCTGACTTGCCCCCCAAAGCGCCCGTAGAATATGTAGAATATTTTACGGGTAGGGGGGCTATTGCTGTGCCAGACAATTTATGAATATTTTCTAAAATAAAATAAAAAAATGTGATCTGATAAAATCTTGAATTGTATTTATTGCTGTGTTTCTTTAAGCTGTCTCCTAGGTACTCCTAGTGCACCTGTAGTGCTAAGTGGGTTTTCCATTATTAAATAACCCCCATTGTCACTGTAAACACCAACTTAATACAAAAACTGGTATTGAGCATTGAAAGAAGAATCCACACACTGTTAAGTAGAACATGTTTGGGTAAATTAAAACATCTTTTTTTTCTAAAGTTTTACAATTTTTGTTTTGTTTTGCATGAACAGGCATGTTTCAATCACCTACTTGAGTTATGATGGGAGATAGCACATGTTGACACACTGGGCCAGATTCAGGTACTTCTGCGTCGGCGTAACGTATTAAATTTACGTTACACCGCTGCAAGTTTTCCGCGCAAGTGCTTGATTCACAAAGCACTTGCCTGTAAACTTGCGGCGGCGTAGCGTAAAGCCGTCCGGCGCAAGCCCGCCTAATTCAAATGGGGCGTGTATCATTTAAATTAGGCGTGTTCCTGTGCCAAACGTACTGCACATTCTCTGTTTTGAAATTTCCCGCCGTGCTTTGCGCGAAATTACGTCGCACCGACTTAATTTTTTGAACGGCGACGTGCTTTACCTCCTTTCCTATTCACGGATGACTTACGAAAATAAATACATTTCAAATTCGACGCAGGAACGACGGCCATACTTTAACATGGCTAGTCTAAATATAAGAGGAAAAAAAGGGGTTAATTGTGCTAAACCAAACTGTGCACTTGTATCAAACGAACAATTAAAACGTGCCAAAGTGCATGTGCTAAACATCTGAATTAACACTCTAAAAATAAATACTTATATGTATCACATGGAGTCAGGGGGCCTGAAGCCGCCTGGCCCTGCTGAGCAATAGTATGTAAGCCCAGTGGTCAATGACACAAATAAATGTGAAAAACGTGACAACACTAATTGCTGATAAAAATAGACCACAAAAGTGATAAGTGAAGTCCATGAAATCCAAAATGAAAAAAAAAAATAAAAGTAGAAATCAAATGTGTGATGAGTCCATATAGCAGAGAAGACACCGTGAAAGCTTCAAAAATTGCTGTTGCTAGGCACCAGACGTGAATCCACCACCAATCGTGCAGCTGCTTACCAGAAATCAAGGTCCTGCCGGACCACTATCAACATATCTCTCAACCATAGATCTTTAAAGCAGCAGTAGATCCTCCACTTGCGCTAGAATCATGCCGTGCTCAACGATGGATATAAAAAGACAAAACAGAGCTCCACATAGCATAAAATCCGGGTAATTTATTTAAAACAGGAGTAGACAGATATACAACTCACATTTGGGTTGATAAAAACAGCATTTGGCCTGTAACGCCGGCCGGACGTATCCAGGAACAAAGCCACTCGTAGGAGTAATGAAAGGGATGGCGTCCACACGTCACTCACTCCACCCGACGCGTTTCGTGAATAGATCACTTCGTCTCGGGGTACGAGTGGCGTGGAACGCCACCCCTCTTTATAGGAACACATTAGTCATCAAACAATTAAGCAATATCAATTGCACTGACCAAGCCTCGCTCCGGGATCCATACACACGCATCGGAAGTATATCCATTGACATCCGGGTCACTGGGTTCTCCGGAAATCAGCACCCATAGGCTGCCCAACGTCTTCGCCCAGAGGGGCGGATACTTATGACGCATGTGATATCCACCACAGCGAGGCATGACAGGAACACCCCCAAGAGGCGGGACTGTGATGTCACCACTCGAGGGTTATAAACATACAATAGACATTCCGAGTGGTAGAACACCGACTGCTGCACGTGATCACACCATATGTGTCCCCGGACAGCATCGGGTTCGCCACCCGGTAGGAGGAAATTTAAAATGAAATACATTTAAGATTTACATTAAATCGCAACGCCATGAACCAAGCCTCGTCCTGAATCACTCGCACATGCGCCCATCCCACACCACCGAATGTTTGCGCTCCACACGGGGCGATTCACAATTCGTTAGCGGGGCAGACTACCCCACATCCATATAGGATGGTGGGAAACAGTCTTTGTAGCATTGTAACATAAAGCTCGGCGTTTTGGTATATGTCCCTACCTAGAAACATAACCCATGTCTCAAAGGCGTTGCATATAATGGCTGAACTCAATCAAATTCAAAGGATTACATACATTTGTGAACAAAAATAAAAATAAATTAATTAGTGATGATCAAGTCATTTCTATTGTATAGGTGCCTTATGGGTTTGGACCCAGAGATGTTTCATATAACAACTGGGAAAGATGTTTTCCCCCACCCGGTTTTGGACCATCGGATAGGGGATATGGGAACTTTAGATCTGAAAACATACAGGGGCCTCCACCATCCCGCTCTCCCTACAATTGGGGTTTTCCCAGGAGCCATCACGGCCCAGCATGGCCTACAGAACCAAGAGAGGGACCAGAGGGGGGAGGAGAGCCCAAGCATCCAAAGAGAAGAAGAGTGTAGCCATTGGCATTTACAACTTAAGCCAGCAAACACTCACAGATTCTGAAAAAAAGCTGTTAGATAAAGGTTTGAAGTTTGCACCTCCGAGAAATCTGAGCAAATTTCAAACCTTTATGGATGTTCATAAGTTCTCTAGAAAACTGAGCATTAAGAGACATTTCTTAACGAATCCTGTTAACGAAGGGCTTCAATGTGCTTCAAAATATAGGCATTCCAATTTGTCCAACGCTTCGTTGTTTAATCCCGGCACCCTACCTGCTAGCATAAGGGTTTTCAGGGACGTTGTACTCAAAGATTTGGATAATATGAAAATTAAGAAGGCTAGATTGAACAAAGCTCTTGAGATCGGACTTGATTCGTTGTGTTCCAACAAATCACTTGTCATTAGACCAGCTGATAAGGGGGGTGGCATCGTCGTCCTAGATAGATGCGATTATGTTGCAGAAATGCACCGCATCGTGGACGACGATGCCACCTACACCCCTTTAAACCGTGACCCAGTAGTCAAGTACAAACGTGACCTGGAGATTATTGTAGATCAGGGCCTCCAGAAAGGGATCTTAAACAAAAAGGAGAGTTTGTTCCTGGTGCCGGTGGCCCCTCGCACACCGGTAATATACTATCTCCCGAAAATTCATAAGAATCAAACTTGCCCCCCGGGACGTCCCATTGTCAGTGGGATTGATTCCATCACGTCCCGGGTGGGCAAGTACATTGATTTTTATTTGCAGCCTTTGGTGCGCAATATACCCTCCTTCATTGGAGACACGAAGCAGGTCATTAATCTGCTGTCGGGATTATCCCCCAGGGATGGTGTGTGGATGGTCACGGCTGACGTGACATCCCTTTACACCATAATTCCCCACGATCTTGGCCTCGAGGCTGTGAGATTTTATCTGACTAGAGATTCTACCTTAGCCTCGGAACAGATCGAATTCATCATGACCCTGCTTCAGTTTGCAGCGAGTCACAATTATTTTTGGTTCGACAATTGTTTTTTTCGCCAGGATCGAGGAGTGGCTATGGGGGCCAAGTATGCCCCCAGCCTGGCAAATCTCTTCATGGCCAAGTGGGAGGAGGACGTCGTCGACGATTGCCGAAGACCTGAGGTAATACTTTGGGTCAGGTATATCGACGACGTCCTCCTCCTATGGGATGGAGAGAGAGATGGTTTAGATCTGTTCATGAGTTTCCTTAATGACAACACTAGAGTCATTAGATTCACTTTTTCTGCCAGTCAGACTTTGGTAAATTTCTTGGATCTGAATATCGGCATAGTGGGTGAGAAGTTTGTCACCAGTACATTTTTTAAACCGACTGATAGGAACTCGTTCATTCCTTTGGACAGTTGCCATTATGGTCCATGGTTAAAGGCAGTTCCCCAGGGACAATATACTAGAATTAGACGCAACTGCACAGAGGTTGATGTTTTTGATACTCAGGCTGCTGCTTTATCAAATAAATTCCTTGAGAAGGGTTATGATCCTTCGACATTGGATCAGGCGGTACAATCTGCCCGTGATATGGACAGGGAATCCCTGTTAAAGGTTCAAGCCAAAAAAGAGAGGAATGCCTTTTCTTTGCCATTTATAACCACCTTCTCAGTACAACACCAAAATATTAAACGCCTGATCAGAAAGCACTGGCATATATTGCAAAGCGATCTTGTACTCGCACCTGTGTTACCAGCAAGACCGTCCGTGGTGTTTCGAGGTGCCTCATCCTTGGGAGCCAGTGTGGCCCCAAGTGTCCAGGACCCCCCCGGCGAAACAAGAATGTTTTGGCAAAACCTTACGGGTTACCACAGGTGTAAAAATTGCCAGGTGTGTCTTCTAAATAAATGCCAAGATCGGAAGATCTCCCATTTTTCCTCCACTAGTACTGGACAAACCCATGAAGTGAAACCATTTATCACCTGCTCTAGTAAAGGGGTGGTCTATCTGCTCCAGTGCCCATGTGGGTTACAATACGTGGGGAGGACCAAAAGAGAACTAAAAATTTGATTGAACGAGCATATAGCTATGACCTGGTTCACCACAGAAACCCCGAAGGAACTTTGTTTGTGGGCATTGACAAATATAAGCCGAACTGGAGGGGGAGTTCCCTAATTAGAGAAATCTCAAAAACTGAAATGGCATGGATCCACAGATTGAGGACATATCTTCCTTATGGCCTTAACGTGGACACTGACATCAATGCCTTCATAAATAATGCCTAATTTGCACTGTTTCAATTTTGAGAAATTTTGGAAGATAATTATATGGTCTGTGTAGATGAGACAACAATTAGTCATAGATTTGCTGTTTGGAGATAATCTTCACGGGTTTTTGGGCAAGTCTCTTTTATATATTTTTATATTTTTATATTTATACTGATTTGTAAATATTCCTATTGAATTATTTACCACTTTTATGGTTTTACTAATGAATTATCCCCCATATTGGGGATTAAGTGGGGATTCACTGAGATTTAATCATTGATTGTGTTTTACAGTATATAGGACTTCGTTTAGTGTAGTCACCTATACAATAGAAATGACTTGATCATCACTAATTAATTTATTTTTATTTTTGTTCACAAATGTATGTAATCCTTTGAATTTGATTGAGTTCAGCCATTATATGCAACGCCTTTGAGACATGGGTTATGTTTCTAGGTAGGGACATATACCAAAACGCCGAGCTTTATGTTACAATGCTACCAAGACTGTTTCCCACCATCCTATATGGATGTGGGGTAGTCTGCCCCGCTAACGAATTGTGAATCGCCCCGTGTGGAGCGCAAACATTCGGTGGTGTGGGATGGGCGCATGTGCGAGTGATTCAGGACGAGGCTTGGTTCATGGCGTTGCGATTTAATGTAAATCTTAAATGTATTTCATCTTAAATTTCCTCCTACCGGGTGGCGAACCCGATGCTGACCGGGGACACATATGGTGTGATCACGCGCAGCAGTCGGTGTTCTACCACTCGGAATGTCTATTGTATGTTTATAACCCTCGAGTGGTGACATCACAGTCCCGCCTCTTGGGGGTGTTCCTGTCATGCCTCGCTGTGGTGGATATCACATGCGTCATAAGTATCCGCCCCTCTGGGCGAAGACGTTGGGCAGCCTATGGGTGCTGATTTCCGGAGAACCCAGTGACCCGGATGTCAATGGATATACTTCCGATGCGTGTGTATGGATCCCGGAGCGAGGCTTGGTCAGTGCAATTGATATTGCTTAATTGTTTGATGACTAATGTGTTCCTATAAAGAGGGGTGGCGTTCCACGCCACTCGTACCCCGAGACGAAGTGATCTATTCACGAAACGCGTCGGGTGGAGTGAGTGACGTGTGGACGCCATCCCTTTCATTACTCCTACGAGTGGCTTTGTTCCTGGATACGTCCGGCCGGCGTTACAGGCCAAATGCTATTTTTATCAACCCAAATGTGAGTTGTATATCTGTCTACTCCTGTTTTAAATAAATTACCCGGATTTTATGCTATGTGGAGCTCTGTTTTGTCTTTTTATATCCATCGTTGAGCACGGCATGATTCTAGCGCAAGTGGAGGATCTACTGCTGCTTTAAAGATCTATGGTTGAGAGATATGTTGATAGTGGTCCGGCAGGACCTTGATTTCTGGTAAGCAGCTGCACGATTGGTGGTGGATTCACGTCTGGTGCCTAGCAACAGCAATTTTTGAAGCTTTCACGGTGTCTTCTCTGCTATATGGACTCATCACACATTTGATTTCTACTTTTATTTATTTTTCATTTTGGATTTCATGGACTTCACGTATCACTTTTGTGGTCTATTTTTATCAGCAATTAGTGTTGTCACGTTTTTCACATTTATTTGTGTCATTGACCACTGGGCTTACATACTATTGCTCAGCAGGGCCAGGCGGCTTCAGGCCCCCTGACTCCATGTGATACATATAAGTATTTATTTTTAGAGTGTTAATTCAGATGTTTAGCACATGCACTTTGGCACATGTTTTAATTGTTCGTTTGATACAAGTGCACAGTTTGGTTTAGCGCAATTAACCCCTTTTTTTCCTGTTATTTACTTTGTTTATACACAATTTAATTGCTGCTTGTCAATCCGATTTTTTTCAACCTAGCGCAGTTGTTCCCAATTTTAGTCTAAATATAAGCCCTTGAAATAGCAGTCGCAACTTTACGACGGGAAAAGCCGACTAGCGACAACGTAAGAGAATGCGACGACCGCTCGTACCTTCGTGGATCGCCGTAAACAGCTAATTAGCATACCCGACGCGGAAAACGACGCAAACTCCACCCAGCGGGCACCGAAGTATTGCATCCTAAGATCCGAAGGCGTACAAAGCCATATGCCTGTCGGATCTTAGCCAAATGCCGTTGTATCTTTGTTTGAGAATTCAAAATAAAGATACGACGCAGCAAATTTAAAAGTACGCCAGCGTATCAGTAGTTACGCCGGCGTACTCTCACTGTGAATCTGGCCCCTAGTGTGCATGTTCAAAATTTGGCTTTTAAAAAGTAAATTTTTGGGGGGAAATTGGGTAACAAAAAATCTAAATGGTGGCATTTAATTGATATATCAATCATGTTCTTAATGTTTTGTTCAACATCCTTGTTTTTTTTGCTTTATGATGTTCAAATCCTGACTACACACCATTATGTCCTGGATTAGTATTTGTTCACTTGCACTGGTGAAATGAGGATATTCTTCTTCCACAACCAGCACATCACCTAAAATAAAAATACACACCATGTATTATAAATATGCAGGCATACATATATTACCTGAAGCTGTGGTGACAGACACTGACCTGTTGTGGGGACAATTTCACCCACTTCTTCCACCTCTTCTCCCTCCACATATTTAGGTTGGGGTGTCCTCTGTTCCCCTTCTTCGTGAGGTGTGGACATATTTGAGGACTTATATCTCCTCCTGCATCAGAACGTTTCTGGCTCCGGGCTATCCTCCTCATTACTGCTATTATCACACACCTGCTGTGTCTCCGCCATGTTCCTCTCCCACTGCAATGAAAGAGAAGGGGCAGGGGAATATACTAGAAAGAACGTCAGGGGATATGTGCGGAGTATCACGCATGCGCAGTGTATATAAAGCTAACACGCATGTGTCGTACCTACGTTCTGTGTGCGGAGGAAGGAGGAACAGAAGCGCTGAACGTTCTAACGAAGGTAAAATTTAAACTTGGGCCATCAGTGGCCTATGCTTCTAGATTGAGGCCTTTATTGGGATAAGATTAGGAGAGTTTAGCCTGACATTAGTGTTTCTGTCTTGTGTTGTATCTTGCAGCAAATATGAAACAATTTAAGGACCCAGAATTCCTGGCCAGGTTCATAGACCGGTACAGGGAGCTGACAAATTTATGGGAGGTTAAAAACCCATTATATCATAATAAACCAGCTAGGAAGGCAACACTGGTGAAACTGCTGGAATTAGTGAAGATGCAGGTCCCCGACGCAGACATAGCATTTGTGGAAAAGAAGCTTGGGAAGAAGCTTAATAAGGTCCAGAGATCCATCAAATCAGGAGCAGTAGCAGAGGACATGTATGTACCCAGCCTGTGGTACTACAACAAAATGCGTTTTTTGGAAGACCAGATTGAAGTCAGGGAATCATTTTCTACACTTACCTCCACCCCAGCTGAGGCTTCCATCCTGGAACAAGTGGATGAGCTCAGCTGGAGCCAGGTATAGTATTTTTTACCATATTTATTGTCCTAAAATTATTGATGTTTACTAGATATTATTATTGATAACAACTTAATAATTTAACAAAAAGTGTCTGACATATCAATAGACAGCGGTGGCCAAAACTGCTGGGGTCAGAATGATAATCTTTTCTATTTATTAACATTCAATTTGCAACAGTCATGAGCTGAAAATTGTGTGTGATTGATGAACCAAAAACTAAAACTATGTCTCTTTTTTATACACAGGAAGGCCTCAGCAAGGATGAGGGTCTGGAAAGTGGCAGGCAGGAGGAGGCAGGGGGAAGTGGCATCCAGGAGGTGGCCAGGCCTAGTGGCAGCCAAGAGGTGGCCAGGCCCAGTGGCCCCACCCAATCGCAGATGCCTCCCCTCTGCCTTCCAACTAAAAAGGCCAGGAAGGAGGAGGACGTGGATGAGGCAGCACTGGACCTCATTAGGGAGGCTAGTGAGGCCCTCAGAACCCCCTGACACTGAAGAGGCAGAATGCAGAAAAATGGAGGAGGGCCAATGCCTCATCTGTGAGGAATTATTTTTCAGGCCCTTCATAAGGGATTGAGGGGCCAGCTGACTAATAACATGCACATATGTGCGCTCGACCATCCTCCTCCTCCTCCTGCCACAAGTCCACCTCCAGAGCCACAGCCTCCAAGGAAGGCTGCAGGGAAGGGTGCAGGAAAGTCTGCAAGGAAGACAAGAAAGTGATGACCTGGCTTCAGTCTGGTCTGACAGAAGACGCAGGCTGTTGGAGTACCACAGACTGGGGACATATACTGTATGTCATCTGCTGCTGTTCCTGATCTCTGGGAGTCCCAGACCAGATTGGGCTACCAATGTTATTTTCCACAGAGTTCATGTCTGCCCTGGGCTCCAAAGGCTTCACATATTCCAGCAGTTTCTCCAGCGTTGTCGTGCTCTTTATTTTGTTACCCAGAATAAATAAAAAAAATTCTGAAAATACTTGCCTATGTGTTTTTCTTCAAAAAGGACAGTTTGATTGTGAGTAGGCAGGTACATTTAAAAAATGCAATTAACATGGCACACCAATCAATCTCCTTGAGGTTTAAAAATACAAGATAATAATGTTGTTGTGGTAACTTGACACACAAAAAAATATATATGGAGATCACCAGAAAATAATTTTAAAATAATCAAAAAAAAGGAGATCTGGATTAAAAAAAAAAAATAGATGACTATAAAAAAATTCTAAACATTATTATGGAGATCTGGCTTTTTAAAAAAAAAAAGATTGTTCATGAGATCACAAGAAATAAAGAAATAAGTTTGCCATAAAGAACAAAAGAATGTGCTGCATTAAAAGATTCCAGAATTTGCAGAGTGACAAATGTGCTACTTCCATTAAAAATGCTAGTTTTACCAGACCGAATCTCGTACTTGATTCTGAGCATGAATCGTAATTTTCCGAGTCAGAACTGCTATAAACAATCAAATTTTCCAATAGGAACTTTTTTCGTCAGAAAAATTGAGAACGTGCTCTCAAACTTTTGCTGGCGGAAATTCTGACAGCAAAAGTCATACACACGGTCAGAAAGCTCACACCGGACTTTTGCTGGCGGAAATTCCTACCATGTGTACAGGGCAATAGGTGTTCCTTCCACCGTGCCGTCTGGCACCAGGTGATTTTTTGCTATTTGTTCTAGACAGATCACGACAAAATACGCTTAGCAGCTAACATCGCTGACACAATAAGGTATTACTCCTGAGCCTAGACATAAATAAGGCCTTTGACAGCATCCTCTGGCCCTACCTTGACACCATTATGTCTAAGTTCAGCTTCAATGGCAAATTCATCAATGGTTTTAAAGCTCCCTACCACCACCCCCAAACCCACATAAAACTCCCAGGGTGCAACTCTGAGTACTTCGCATTAGGTCACGGAATCAGACAGGGTTTCCCCCCTTTTGTTTGCTTTGGCAGTCGAACCACTAGCCCGCTCCATTTCCACCAACCCTAAAATCAAAGGATACATTAAAAGCAACCACAAATTTTAAATAAGCTTATATGCAGATGATGTCCTCCTTGTTCATATCTGACCCCTTGATCTCCCTTCCCAACCTTCTAACTTCCCTGGACTCCTTTCACCCCCTTACTAGCCTAGGAGTAAATCCATCCAAATGTACAGCCTTACCTGTCAATATCCCTTACCCTTTACTATCTACCCTTAAGGATATATTTTAATTATTCTGGAGGTCGGATATGCTACAATACTTGGGGATAAGACTCATCCCCTCACTTAAAATTATGTATACTCATAATTACCCCCAGCTTTTTCCATGCCTCCTCAACCAATGGTCCCTACCAAATTTTCTTTTTAGGCCGAATCCAAGCAGTAAAGATGTCAATCCTCCCAAAACCATTATTCTTCTTTAGATCATTCCCACTTTATGTCCCTGCTCCATGATTATGACTATTCAAACAGAGCTTCTCAAATTTATATGGCAAAACATCTGCTGCTTGCAGATGTATAGGGCCCAATCTAGAGGTGGCTTAGGATGCCTGGATCTATTGAAATACTTCCTGGCATCCCATCTCATTCAAATGGCACAATGGCACACATCCCCTGCATCGGTACCGTGGCTACAATTTGAGAAAATTTCAGTAGCCCCTTACTATATCCCAGGTCTCCTCTGGTCACGCTCAGTTTCCCAAAGAGACATTACTCTGCTTAACGGTATTGTGGGTCAGTCCCTTTATCTCTGGTCTCTCTACAGAGAGAATTTTAAATTTCTAATCCACCATGTTTGGCCTCTTTAATAGGAGAACCCCCGGTTCCCTTCAGCCTTCGACACAGACCCATTATTCCACAAATGGATTTTGCAGGGGCTTGTAACCCTGGAGTCCCTATTGCAAGGCATGTCCTTTTGCTCATTTGAACACCTACAACACAAGTTTGCCCTCCATGGATCTGAATTCTATAAATATTTACAAGTATGTCACTTTTTTCTAACTCCCTAGCTCAAGGTGTGGAACAGGGTAAATGACCATTTGAGAACCTTTGTGGGGAGACCTCCGGAGATAGAGGGACTAACTTAACCTTATACCAGTACCTTAATGACCACAATGCTACAACCAAATCTACAGCCATGATTGGGTGGGAGACAGAAACAGCCCAGGAGTTTTCGGGAGAGGACTGTCAGGATATGGATACTAACATGTATAATGGCTCCCGCTCAGTCCCTGACGGATTGAACAAAATCTACCCACTGGTTCCTGACACATGCTTCAGAAGATGTCAGGACAGGGGTACTCTTTTACACACATTTTGGAGCTGCACGGTTTTGAAACCCTTATGGCAAAAAACCTTCTCACTGATATTACAGTTGACCAGTGCACCTGTGACCCTGACGTTTCAGATGTGCACTCTATTTACAGAACTCCTAGGGGTCTCTCCCCCTTAACAGAAGTTAGCGCATACACTTTTCAGTGCAATCCAATAGGCCATCGCCCTGAATTGGCGACGCCCTTTGGTATCATGGTCACAGGTGCTCCTACGTATAGAATCTATCAGACTGATGGAGAGAGTGCACCATACTCTCCTAGAAACTATGCACATCTTTGACTGCAAATGGGGAAGCTGGTCTACTCACCAAATATGTACGGGGCTTGGAGATCTCCTAGTCCCTGCTCCAAATGATCTATAGGTTGAAGGCCTCTCAGATCAATGTACCCAGCACTGACAAGGATTCTACATGTTATCCTCCAAACCTTAGCTTATTCTGCTATGAACCATATATCATACCCCGCAGATGCATTCTGGTTTACTCACACAATAACGCATACATTTTGCTTTATATACATTTTCTTTTCTGGTTTTCTTTGTTTTATTGTTACTTAGTTCACTGTATACTGGGTTAAAAGGTAACATGAGAGATGTATCTGTATACCATGTTATCCTGTTCTCTGACTGTAATGGTTGCCTCTCAGTGCCTATGAATTATATAATTACCTGATATACCTTAATAAAAACGTTTGTAAATAAACAATTCCACTTTGCAAAAAATACCCAATAATGTACAAGGAAAAACAAATGAGTTTTTACATGCATTTGACTGGATGATGGCAGTCAGCAGAGCTTCATTAAATATTACCATGCATAGTGCAATTTCCTTGCAAAGTGAACACTCAATTTACATTTAGTAAATAAAGTAAGTGAATCACAGTAATCACCATAAGAGCTGTGAAAAATGTAGACTAGACTACATCTGAAACTAGTTTTGGCCAGCGCAATAGATTCATGCATTTTCTTCTGCTGGTTGAACTTGAAGAACATATGTCTTTTTTTTTTAAAATAGTTTTATTGAAGTATATTTGCACACAATATATAGCAGTGTTTTTACAAGGTCAATTAGTTGGACAGCATAGTCAGTCACAAAATACAGCTAAAATGCATTGAAAATCTTTTGCAGTGGATTATCACAGAACTATGGAGAAGGATACGTTGATTTTACATACATACCGAAAAGAGTATACACCGTATACCTATAGATTTATCATACTGTAATTTTGCAGCAAATTTATAACCATATATAAAATAACACATTATAAAAATAAACTAAAAGAAAACTAAACACCACGGAACGCTGGTACACAATTAGGTTTGACCACCTGAGAAGATCATGAAGTTAGGTTTTCTGTGGCTTAAATGAAGGGGATACTCTGATCCAGCAGCTTCATGGGCTGCTCTTTTACCCGAGGTAAGAGCAATACTCAAAGACTAAAAAAATTACCCATCTGGTTCATTAACCACTAAAAGCTGGAACTAATGAGGTGGTGAATCATCCATATGATCAATTACCCTTTGTATATATATGTTTTACTTTTTCCCAGATGTTTACCTGGCAAGCTGCAGGACCCTCCTGTGTTGGAATGAACCTTTGTCCTCACTATGCTAAAACCATAGACTGCTGTCTGTTGGGCTGGACCTGGTAGTGCGCTTTACTGGTTTGTGTTTTTTTATATCACTATGTAGGGACCCCTTCAAAGACACCAGTATGTATTTCAGAGTGGTATCTTAGATGGGTTGACCAGCTTTAGGGTAGTCATCTATGCAGTCAATACATTCCCTGATTGAGTCTCCTGATCTGCTCCCCCCCCCCCCAGTCTCTCTCATCTGCATATCTGTGAGCTGGAGACACTCCTGAGCTTGATTTCATAGAGCTATTCAGCGGTTTTCCCTTTTGTGAGGAGTGACACCTTCCGCTGGACTGAGAGCCGTGTGGTGACTTTCTAAATGAAGAGACACAGGGACCTACTGCAGCCAGCAATATGTGGGGACCTACTGCCAGTTTTCATTCCTCCATGCTATGCTCGCTGTCCACCTGCATCACTGTAGAACATGGTGGAGACCTGTGTGCCCTGAGAGCTCTCTCCTCATGCAGCCATCTTCTCTGGCTGCTGGCTTCGCCCCCAACTTCTGTCTTTTTAAATCTAACTAAGAATAAAACCTTTTGATAAATAGAACAATTATCGTGTGACATAAAAAAATTCAACTGCCACAATTATATTCTCCAGTGTCTCTATTTTCAAAAAATAAATAACATTTTTGGTTGTTTTAAGTTATCTTCAGCCCACAACATGTGCACCTGGAGCTCTGTCCTGTAATAAAATAAGGTGTACAAATTGTGCTAAATACCGCGCACAAAAAAAAAAAACTTCCATGTTTTTTACTGGATTGCATGCTTCTGAGATGAATTCTGCATGTGATATTTTGAACACAAAATCATGTTGTATTTAGCCCTTATTGAATTGACCACTTATGTGTCAATTTTTTTTTTTTTTACATAGATAACCATGAAAGAAAACATTCAATTTAAATGCTGAAAGTGTATCAGATGAATACCTTGCCTTTATAAATCTTTCAGAAAATAAAATACAGAAAGAATGATAATTTTGTTTTTAAATGAACATGTCTGTAATTCACCTTTTATGGTATGCAGCAAAACAATACTAAAGTTGTTCTTTGCATGTCAAAAAGACAATGGCATTTAAATTGTGCTGTCAACTGTAGAAATACAGGCAGATCACCAAATCTGTTTTTATCTGATTTATCTTGGCTAATAATATAAGTGTAATAGAATTGCCTATGCCTTTTGGAAATAAATATTGAAGATTACCTTTTGATTGTTTTATTGCTTTTTCAAAGTAAAGGCCTAATGCAAAATGAAATGAGACTTGTGTTGAGCTGCTTTCTCAGTGATAGTAACCTGTAGTGTCACATTGAGCACTTCCTGCTTAAATGTACAACATGTATATTAGCTAATGAATCAAGCAAAGCCTAGATTTCATAATAATGTTCAGCCTTATAGAATATAGAAACTTTCATCCAACTGTTTGTCATGTCTGGGCAATACGGTCTATTATATGATTATGTTTTCTTTGACGTTGTGAAACAGAATTGTGCAAATACTGTGTATTTGCTTGCGTAGTAAAGTAATGCTATCACTAAGGAAGTCCACAATTAGACAGAAGGAGGTCTTACAAAGTATGGCAGGTGATGAAAGTACTCACTATTTTTCAACCCTTTCGACCCATTATAATTTTGTATGCAATTTAATTGGTGGATACATGTGACACTTTTAAAGTTAATATCAGGATCCATTTTCTGCATGGAACAAAGATTAGTGCAGTAGGTAGAAAGCTCTTATATTGGTATCATGATTTTGGCTGTATATGGTCTCCTTAAAGAACTTACAATGTAGCTGTAAATTTGATAAACTTTTAATTATATTGTTAATAATTTTTAACTAAATTCAATGTATACATTACATTCAAGTATAACTATTTGTATCTATCTTTTTTACAATTTATGTAGAGTGTTGAATGTATTTATATCAGGTTTTTATAACTTGGCTGTACATTTCTGCTTTATTGGACATTTTTTCTAAACACAGGCTATGTCATTTTTTTTTAAATATCATTTTTTATTGGTTTTTACAATTCCCGTAGCAAAATAACGAAAGCAGTAAATAAATGTATGCAAGCCGGAACTCGCATGACATAGGACATAGGGCATGACATAGGAGAATCAGTATCGCAAAGGTTACAATAACGAGATAGAGTGTAGAGCAGTGGTCATCAACCCTGTCCTCAGGGCCCACTAACAGGCCAGGTTTGCAAGAGAACTGAAATAAATCACAGATGATATCATTTGCTGCTCAGTGATTGCAGTATTCTAGTTTGCATCTCCCCAAGGTAATACATAAAACCTGGCCTGTTAGTGGATCTTACTTGTGAATTGGTGTGTAGGGCAGAACAGTACTTAAAACTAGTTTGCGTTGTTGTTTAACATCTCACATGTTGTGGACTAAGGCTGAATAGAGCTAGTGATGGAGTAATTTCAAAGTCATTTCTGAGAAAAAGGTAAATACCTTATTTAAGAGTGGATTGATATGAGGGCACTCCCATAGTATATGTGTGAGAGTACCTATGTGGGAACATGCCCACCGACAATGGTTGTTGTCCAGATTAGCGAATTTGTATATTTGAACTGGAGTGAGGTACCATATATGATGTATTTTTTGTGACGATTCCCAGTAATTAACACATTTGAATACTTTATAATTGTAGGTAATGGCTTGCTGCCACTGGTAGTCAGAAAAAAGGATTGTAAGTCTCTTTCCCATCTTTTAAGTGCTAGAGTCTTGATAAATATGGATTTGGGGGGGAAGGTTATACAAAAGTGTGATACCTTTCAATTTAGGGGATTCTAAAGTCCAGAAGCTCCAAGTCTTGTCTGGTAGGAGAAGTGTTGGGATGTGTTTTTGCTAGGCCAGTTGTATATATGGTAATGACCTCTGTGGGGGAACTGGGTATTTGGTTTGTATGGACCAGAAAGGAAGACGTTGGCCATTTTGCATGATTAATGTTATTGGTCGTTTTTTTTAGTTATGATCAATGTTTAAGGGATAGATCTGGGAATATGAACCTAAATGTTTCTACCGGGATAAAAAAAATGCATTGGCCACATTCTGTCAGGTTGATATTTAGAGAAAAAAAAGTTAAACATATTTAAAGTTTCATACATTGTAGCCAGGGAAGAAGCTGCATTAGGGTGAGGATTATGTCATCCACAAATAGTGTGGTTTTGAATTCTTTGTCTTTAATTTGTTTTGTTTTTTGTTTTTTTTTCTTTCTTTTTTTTTCTTTTGTTTTTTTAAAGTGTATTTTGTGCGTGTACTCGAGAGAGGAGCCGGACTGCAGGAGTTGGGAGTAGGCAGGCCTCCCCCAGAGGCAATCTGCCACCTTTCTCCATGCCCCGGTGGCAATGGCGGGTGTGTGAGGGGGTCCTCCCACACAGCCTGCCCTACCTGCTCCGCTTTGAAGCCCAACGGGGCAGAGGGACTCCCTATAAGGGAGTGAGAGGATCTAGCCCGCTCAACCAGCCCCATTAGTCCTCCGCCTCTTTTTTTAGAGACCGCGTGGTCAAAGTGCCTGCATGCTAAACCCAATTTCGAGTGCGTGTAAGTGTGGTGGTTTTTGTGGGAAGGGGGTGGGCGTACTAAGCGCAGGCTTACCTCGCATAGCACACCCACCGGGAGCCGGGCTGAGACCACCAAACTCAATTCATACGTAGCCGAGACCGGGATCCGAACCCCTAGCTGCAGAGGTGAATGGCTTGTCAGCGCAGTGCCAATCGCGTTGAGCCACCGCAGCTCCTACTTTGTCTTTAATTTGAATACCTGAAATAGATATGTTGCAGATTTTTTGAGCTAAAGGTTCCATTATTACTGTGAAAATAATGGGGGAGAGGGGGCACACTTGCCTTGTGCCATTTGTGATGGCAAATTAGTCTGAGAAGACACCATCCAAGAGTACTCAGGCAGGGGGTTTAGAGTATAGCGCTAGTATTGCTGACAGGATGTTGCCTTGAAAAACAAATATTGAGAAAGTGTGCTTCAGGTATTCCAAATGGATCCTGTCAAATGCTTTTTCATTGTCAATGTTTACAACTAGAGTCGGCATATGGTTGGACTTAGTGTAGTGCAATAAATTTAGAATTTTACGTGTGGCATCAGACACTTGTCTACCTAGTGTGTATTCAACTTGATCAGGGTGTAAAAGGTGAGGCATAATAGGGCTAATCTTTGAGCCACTAGTCTTGCATATAGTTTAGATCTATATTTAACAGTGAAATCGGACGAAAGTTTGAGGGGGTAACCGACTCCTTCCTTGGTTTAGGCAGGTTTACAATATTAGCAGAAAGCATTTCTCTTGGAAACTCAACAGAGCTTTGAACGTCTGACACATGTGCGGCGCTAGTGTGTTAGAGAACAATTTGTAATACACAGCCAAAAAGCCGTTCGGGTCTGGGGCCTTACCATTTGGGAGGGTGGAGGTGGCTATTAAAATTTCTTTAGTGGTGAAGGGGGCATTAAGAATATATATCTGGTCAACAGAGAGTTTGGGTCAGTTTAAGGTTTCCAAAAAACCTGATATGCCCATCTCTGTAGGCACTATAGTACGCTCGAAATGCATTGCCGATATCTTTGGGGTGGTACAATTTGTCACCCTTGGTGGGTTGGAGAATGTATGGAATCCTTTGTTTTGACCTTCTGTGCTTGACTTGACTTGTGCTGCAAGTAGTTTGCCTGTCTTGTTGCCTGGTGTGTAAAATAAAGTATGTAGTTTCAATAAAAGTTTGGCATGTTTAGTGTTAAGAAAGGCTTTGAGGTAATTTCTGTCTTGAAAGATTTTATCAATGGTTGAGGGTGTAGGGTTAGTTTTGTTAATTTTTTTAAATTGTCTATGGTGTCCAGGAGTTCTGTCAACTGTTGTATCCTTTGGCATTTGGCTTGAGAACTGAGCTTGAGGAGTAGCCCTCGGATGTAGGCTTTATGTCCATTCAGAGCAAAGTAGTCCTGCAATCGATCTTGAATTAAGGATTTGTTGTCTGGACGAGTCATTACAGTAGGTGTGGGTCATTCCTCCAACTGGGTGCAGAGGAATTAACCCTCTAGTCAACCAGGAGTATTGAATTGGTTGCATGATCCGACCACGATATCACGTGACTATCCGAGGCCAGGGTTTCTTGGAGTTGTAGGTCGCCTACAAATTAGTATGTGCAACATGGCTTAGAAAAAAAAAGTAAAGTCTCTCTCCATGGCATGTTGATATCTCCATATATCAAATAGGTCATTGGCTTGGAGAAACGAGTTTAATGCGGAGCAGCAGGCTTTTTTCGGTGAGGGACCTTTGACATTGATAGATACATCAGGGTCCAAGCTAAAGTCTATGCAGTAGATAGTCCAACCTCGTTTGAATCTGTTAACTGTTTTGGACGCTTGTGAAGAAAACATATTTGACCTGTGTTTGGGGCATAGATTTTCACAAGTGTGTAAATGATGGTATTAATTTCACAAACTAGAGTGATATGTCTCCCTTGTGGGTCAGCAATGGTGGAGATCTGTTTGAAAGACATTGTATCTTTTATAGCTATGAGTACTCCTTTTGTTTTGTTTGGTGAGATTGCGTAGAATATGTGTGAGAAGTTTTTGTGGGACAAGTTTGGGGCTTTATCTTGGCAGAGATGTGTCTTTTGGAGACCCAAAATGTTGCATTGGAGCTTTCAGGCTTCCATCAATAGAGAGTAGCATTTACCATACGTGCGTGGTTCAAACCTTTGACTTTCAGGGAGGATATCTTGAACAGCATTTTCCGTGTTTGTTGTGTCTGGGATATTAAAAAGGGGAGGAAGAGAGCACTGATGCTGGGGTCAGTGAGCTTGGGATAGAGGATAAAACAATGGCCTTGGTCAGATGGAAAGTAGATGTATATGTGTAATAATAGAGAACTTACAGTTTGTAGCTGCACACTTAACAATTTATCTCTTAGCAATCACACAGAAGAGGGTGCACTAAATCTTCAAGGCTGGTAGAGATATGTGGTCAAAGAATGAACTGTAAAATATAAAGTTAATGCAGTAGCAAACACAAATAGACAGTCTCAATGTCTAGAGGGGAAACAAAAGAACTCAAATAACAGCAAGGTGTAGCAGAACTCTGCTTGAGCGGTCAGTACCATGACTTCTATCGGGGGTATGAGGCTGCTGAGTTGGGCTTGAGCTAGCATACCAGGGCTAAGGCCCCGTACACACGACCGAGTTTCTCGGCAGAATTCAGCCAGAAACTCGATCGGAGCTGGATTCTGCCGAGAAACTCGGTCGTGTGTACACTTTTCACCGAGGAAGCCGACGAGGAACTCGTCGGGCCAAATAGAGAACATGTTCTCTATTTCCTCGTTGTTCAATGAGGAAAGTCGGCTCGCGGAGATCCTCGGCGGCTTCAACACAGAACTCGACGAGGAACTCGGTGTGTTTGGCATGTCGAGTTCCTCGGACGTGTGTACGGGGCCTAAGAGTTGTCAGGGTATTTATACTGAAATATTAAAACTATATTATATTTATGGAAATAAGCAAGAATCTATGATTTAGGAGATTTCCACAAATCACCCAATAACTCAAATATGGTTATCTGCCCTAACTTGAAGACAGAAAGGAATACAATGTTGTGCAAAAATATATATATTTATTACTAAGATCAGTGCAAAAAAAATCAAAACATAACTGGTGATAAACAGAGAATATAAATCCAAATATCAACAATATGGGTATTACATATGCTGAGAAGATAATCACAAGCTCTCATTACAAAATACCAATGTCTTAAAACGTAGTAACTGCTTTGTAAATAGTTAACAGTTTCTCAGTGGCTCTGCATACTAAGAAAACAAACAAGTGTTGATTTTGACACATACTTCTTTCAAATAAACAGACCTTGCAAGCCCAAACTTCTCTCAATGGTATATGGACAAATGTGTTATACCATATACAAACTTTGGTAATTTAACCAAGACTTATATTTAAGTAAAGATAAATCACTGATGAATTTTATGTTTAAGCATACATCACAACTAAACCATTGATAAGACTTTGAACTAGACAGAATTATATCATACTGCAGTTAGAAATAAAAAAAATACAATGTTAATGATACAAACATTAAATGGTTTAGCTATGTATATGTTAAAATAATTCAATTACCAATAGGCAGAAGAAAATTATACTTTACCAGAAATATAAGAATCTATTGTTTGAGATATATCAGCTGTGTATCCTGAGGGATCTTTCTATCCCTCTTTATTTTACTATTTCCCCTTGTCCTCCTTTCCTTCAAATCTTAGCTCTCCATTCTCTCTGCTTCCCCCACTGTTATTTACTATGTAAGCATGGTATCACTGTCTAGGAGGCCATTTTAGACTTTTAACATAATTAACCATGGGGAAAGTGTTGTATTAAAAATGATTTTTGAATATTACTTGAAATGTCAAAATATCCCTCTAAATAACCTTTGAATTAAGCTTAAAAGAAAGCTATAAATTATGATAAGATGTCATTTATGTGTCAGATTTTTCTAGACTTTTGTCTCTTCATGAGATATATGGCTTTAAGAAAGTTTAGATAAGCCCATTAACTTAACTCCTCGCATACCTTGAAAGTTAAGTCATGTTACAAGAAACACACTGGCTACTCATAAATATTACCACAAACAAAATTCCTATACCACTTTCTTACTCCAAAGATGCCTTCATCCAGGGTGCGGGCAGAAAAGCATCTGTTGCCCTTCATAATCTCCAGTTTTACTGGGTGACCCCATTTGTATGAGATCACATGTTTGCGGAGGGGTTTGGCTATAGTAGAAAGATTATTTCTTTGAAGCATAGTATATTTTGACAGGTCAGCAAGGAAAGCTAGATTGGCTAATGATTTGGGGTAAGCAACAGGATTCCTTGTGACACTAATAAGGTTTTCTTTTATGTGGTAAAAGTGAATACGGACTATCGTGTCCCTTGGGATGGTTTCTGGCAGGTGAGGCGGTTTTGGTAGTTGGTGTATGCAATCAATTATCAGTTCTCCCGGAGGAGTGTCAGAGAGGAATGCCTTCATGAGTTGAGTTAAATATTCCTTTAAGGTGGGGGGCTGGATTGACTCTGGTATGCCTCTGTTTTTTAAATTATTCCTTCTGGAACGGTCTTCTAAGTCTGCTATTTTGGCTTTTATCCATTCTATATCTTCTGCCTCCTTACCATGTGAATCCACTAAATCAGGGGTCTCCATACTTTTAAAGCAAAGGGCCAGTTTACAGTCTGACTTCAGGGGGGCCGGATTCTGACAAGTTGGGGTAGAAAATGCCCCAAGGCCGAGAATCAGTGAGAATGAACATGGCCCCTGTGTTGGTGGGCAGTAGGAGGAGGAATAGTGCTCCATCATTGCTATTAGTCTAAGAAATAGTGCCCCATTGTTGGTGCCATTGGGAGGAGTAGTGCCTCATATCATTGAGAGCAATACTGCCCCAAGGGCCGGATGAAGGCTAACAAAGGGCCACATCCGGCCCTTGGGCCGCAGTTTGGAGACCCCTGCACTAAATCATTAAAAGATGTTACCTTTCCTATTTTAGCTTCTATAGTAGTGACTCTCTCCCCTGGGGAAGATATTTCAGAGGAAAAGTGATGTATCATTCTGGATATGTCAGAGTGGATGGAGGTTTGTACAGTAATCAGCATGTCTCTTAGAGTAGTATCCAGCAATGGCTGGTTAGACGTAGGATAGGCTGAAATTGAGTTGTGCAAAGCAGGCATGTATGGAGAAGCATAAGTGTTAGGGCTCATCTCATCCACCAAAGCAGTGTCCTGAGACAGTCTCAGGTTTGCTGGGCTAGTGGATGGTATAGAGCACAGGTGTCAAACACAAGGCCAGTGGGCCAAATCCGGCCCTCTAGGCCATTTCCTGTGGCCCTCAAACCACTCCTGCAGCTCAAGCCCTCCTCCAGACACTTGATTTCTGCTTTTAAGCAATGCATTCAGATTCTTCCCAGCAGCAGCATAAGGAAAGGAGGGATACACTGATGTAAGAAAGAGTAAGGGACTCAACTTCTGGTGGTGGGGGGGCTCTAGACATCTAATGTAAGGGGAGGGAATGCGCTGAACATCTAATCTTACATATACAACTGGCCTTTTGAGAGCAATCATAATGCTGATGCGGCCCACAATAAAATTGAGTTTGACACCCCTGGTGTAGAGGATGAGGAGCCACTGCCTGTCAGATGATGGTGCCCTGATGCTCCTGCAGAGATCCCTTGCTGCTGGTATGAGACCTTGGTGCCGTGGCCATCTTGGAATTATGGTTTGCTGGACCACGGCAAAACTTGGTCAGCTTTCGTGGAGCCGAGCGCTTCTTTTCTCCACTTTGACATGGCCTCTGTAGTTGCAGGGACCTGATGGGATGGCTGGCTGTGTTGTTTGGTTTGTTTCCACATTGCTAGTGCCCTGGAATGTCACCTGTACCCAAAGCTGGATTGACACACAGCCATATAGGTCGACTTCCAGCCATGCCCCCTCAGGCTATGTTGTTTTTTATTGTAATAAATAGTCACTTTGCAAGCGCCCAGAGGCGATTAAGTTTGCATGTGTTGCGCTATATAAGTTTTCATTCATTCATTCATTCAGTCATTGTCCTTGGTCACAAAATATTGATTTACAGCAAGAAACTTTTTTTTAACAAAGCCAGATAACCCCTCTCTCAGAAAGTATTGGTATATTGCCCTACTTACAGGTCACAAATAGTCCAGAGTGGTTTCTTTACTCACAGTGTGACATTCTATTGTATGTATTGGTAAGTAGATCTTGTAGCAGGAACATTAATGTTCACAAACATGCATGCCATTGTGCTGTATACAATATTAGCATACTGTATGCATTACTAAAAATTACTTATTTAATACATTTCATTTTTTTTCTAGCAATCAAATGACTGGGCTTTCTTTCTTTCACTGATCTCTCTGTAAGATTGGGGCTGTGGGCGTTGAGAAACTGCAATATATTTTCGAAAAGAGAGGGTGAGACCCATCCCAGCCTAAAAACACACCAGAGTACCTCCATCCCTAAATATGTTATGCAAAAACAAGGAGATAGTGGAGTCGGGACTTTAAATGAGGCATAAAGGTGTAATGAATAGAATATACGAAAAACCTTGAATGTCAGAGTTCCCTATGGATTGGCATGATATGGTATAAATGAACCAGTAATCAGGTTACATTTATGATGCAGAAATGTAATCACAAAAGAGCAATTCATAATCATCATTAATTTAATAAATGAATAATAACTCTTTTGTGATTACATTTCTGTATCATAAATGTAACATGATTATTGGTTAATTTATACCGTATCATGCCAATCCATAGGGAAATCTGACATTCAAGGTTTTTCGTATATTCTATTCATTACACCTTTATGCCTCATTTAAAGTCCTGACTCCACTATCTCTTTGTTTTTGCATGCAATATATTTTCACTTCCTATTTTATTCCAGCAGATTCAGAAAGTTGCAGCACTTTGAAGACCACTTTGAAGCAGCTTTGGAACGCTGTCACCTTGCTACAGAAATCCCATAACGGCAATTATTGCAGCATTATTGGTAGCATAAGAAAATATCACTTAGTAGTTAAAAAGTTATTTATGTAACCTCACTTTTTGGATTTACAGTACATACTTTTAATACTTGGAGGATTGCTGAAGTTTATGTTGGACATTGGCTATTGAAGTCCATGAACCTTGCATGAGATAAACATAGAGGCTGAAAATGCTGACTAAACTTTAAAAACATCTTTATGTCTACCTTTAATCTTGCAGACTTCAGTTCAGTTTCTGTCTTCACAGTAGGTCTGTCTCCTAGCTTTAACAGAGGGCAGGTCCTGAATACTGCAAGTTGTTCCATGTTTTGTGAGTTGTGCAGGAAACAGAACCATAGAAAAGTGGGTATTGCAGCAAAATAATAAAATATATATATTTTTTATGGGGATTGGGCAAATAAATAAAATACAAAATATGAGTTAGTCTTTAACAAGAACCTTGGGGTCAATTCACTAAGAATTAAATAACGGCCAACAAAATGCAGTAAAGTACTACTTGCAGTTAATCAGTTTTGTATGTGCAATTTACTAAGAATTTTGTGTTAAAAACCAAATGCGGTATTTGTTCGATTTAGTGTGGTAATTTATTGCACTGAGCTGGTTGGTACGGAGTGGCCCATGACAGCTAAATGTAAAAAAAAAAATATGCCATCAATTAAAAAGTATGAAAAGAAAAACCATGTAAAGAACATGCTGCAGCAAAAATTACATTTAAATTGCAGGCAATACAATACAATTGCAGGCAATAGAAAATGTTTAAAAAAAGGCAAAGAAAAAAACTGTGTGGGGTCCCACTCAACATTCATACAAGACCCTTATACGAGCATGTAGCCTGGCAAGGCCTACCTCCCTACCCTTCTAAACCATACCAGGTCAAATGCCCTCAACATGGGAGGATGGGTGCTTTGGGGCAAGGGGATCTGCCCCGCCCCAAGCACCTTGCCCCCATATTGATGGGGACAAGAGCCTCGACCCCACAACCCTGGCCATTGGTTGTGGGGTTCTGCAAGCAGGGGTCCTATCTGAATTGTACACATTGTACTTTGTACCCCTACCCATGCAAAAAAGTGTCAGAAAGTTATAAAATCACAGAGAAAGTTATTGACAATTCCTTTTTTTTTTTTACTAAAAAAAGTGTTCCCCCCCAATGTAAATCCATCATCAATCATGACGCCTGAGCACCGCCAGAACAGCATGCACTGGTTCGTAACATCACAAGGAAGGCATGGCCACCAGGTGATGTTCCTAGGTGGCTCTGCCCTTACCTATATAAGAACTGTCCAATGGCAGAGGAGGCATTTGGTGGCCAGCCATCCTCTTCAGTGGAGCTGGGTGGGGGTACAATGTACCCCATATTCATTCACATAGGGGGGTTGGGTGGGATCTGGGGGCACCCTTGTTAAAGAGGGCTTCTAGATTTCGATAAGCCCATTGTTCACAGACCCCCCCAACCACCGACCAAGGTTGTGGAGATCAGGTCCTTGTCCCCATCAACATGGGGATACGGTAATTTGGGGTGGGGGCACCAAAGCACCCATCTGTTGAGGGCATGTGGCCTTGTATGGCTCATGAGGGGGGCATTCACTCACCCCCTCTTCCTGACCTGCCAGGCTGCATGCTCGGATATGGGTCTGGAATGGATTTTGAGAAGGTCCCCATGCTGTTTTTTTTTTTTGTTTTTTTAAATGGCATGGGGTTCCACCTAAAATCCATCCCACTTAAAATTCCATACCATTTTAATGGTCAACATGTTTTTTCTACATTCAGCTGTCAGCTGGGAACTCGCTGACAGCTGGTGAGTCATCCTTTGTAAAGGACTTGGCAGCCAGATTCCCCGCCCACTCCCGCCCAGCAACCAGCAATTTGTCAAAAAAGAGCGTGGGGGTCCCCCTGACCCCCACGCTCTTTTTTTGACAAAATAACGGATGTAAGACCGCCAGCAAAACCATGGTGGTAAATATCAAATATTTTTACTCTCTGGTCCCTCTGTGCATTGGACTTAAGAGCTTTTTAAACTATATTTACAAAACATTTTTCATTTTGCGGTAAATACCGCATATACGTTATTATTTTTGTGGACTTAATTTACCCCATCCGATAATTTACGCAAATTAGTCATGTGACTACATTACCACATGTGATAAACGTTGTGAATTGACCCACTAATCTCATGCTACTGATTTCTCTTACTCATAGCACCCTATATGGTGCTATGAATATACTGAGACTGAATGTTTTTTTCTTATTCTTTGTATCTATCTATCCTCCATGAGAATAATTTGTATATCATTTCTCCTCAGTGAACATATAGATTAATAAACATTTCAATATTCTCCAATATTCTAATTTTCAATGGTGTATTTTGCATGTCACATACATGTCTGCAGTCCTTTGTATTTTGCCAATGGGATGGCTAGATATATGTCATATTTTGCAGTACTTGACAACTCTGTCTGCGAGCCACTGTCATTTAATTCAGTCTCTTGCAAATCATCTAAGTCAAACATAATTCACTAATTTATGTTTTCTTCCTGTCCCCAATCTCTCCTTTGTAATTTAATTTTGATTAATTTATCTGACTGAAACACAGTTGATGTCCTTGTCTAGTCAAGGTTACAAACCTTGGAAAGTAAGCAAAGACAAAGTTAAGTGAAGGATTTAGAAATGCCTTGTTTTAATTCAGTTAATTGCTCCACTTCAAAACTGAATTTAATATAACTGTAGTATGTATTATGTCTTTGTCAATTATTTTCTAAAGATAATGAATTTTCCTTAATTTCTGGCTCTGAAGTGCTTTGCATTGCTCATTTTGATGAGGATTGCAATCCATAAACCAGTGAGCTGGAAAGAGCAAGGGATAAGTAAATTAGGGTGAAACCCAGTATACTTCTTAGTTTACCAATAACTATGTTTAAAGAAATGTATAGTAACTGTGGGCCAGATTCAGAAAGAAATACGTTACGCTGCGGCAGCGTAACGTATCCCATTTACGTTACACCACCGCAGGTTTACAGCGTAAGTGCCTGATTAACAAAGCTCTTACCTGTAAACTTGCGGCGGTGTAACGTAATTCTGCTTGGTGCAAGCCCGCCTAATTCAAATGGGGCGGGCACCATTTAAATTATGTGAGTTCCCGCGCCGAACGTTCTGCGCATGCTCCGTTAGGAAATTTTCCGACGTGCATTGCGCGAAATTACGGCGCCCCGACATTTTTTTAAATGTGACGTGCGTTACGGCGTTTTGTATTCCCGGACGTCTTACGCAAAAAAAAAAATTCAAATTCGACGCGGGAACGACGGCCATACTTTAACATGGCTGATCTAAAGATAAGCCATGTTAAAGCAGGTGTAACTTTGCGACGGGTAAAAATGACTAGCGACAACGTACGGGATTGCGACGAATGCGCAGATCTTCGTGGATCGCCGTAACTAGTCATTTGCATATTCTACGCCAACCGCAATGGCCTCGCCACCTAGCGGCCGGCATAGAATTGCATCCTTAAGATCCGACGGTGTAATTCAATTACACCTGTCGGATCTTATGGCTATCTATGCGTAACTGATTCTATGAATCAGTCGCATAGTTGGGACAGCCGGAACACAGAGATACGACGGCGTATCAGGAGATACGCCGTCGTATCTCTTCTGTGAATCTGGCCCTGTGTGTATATGTTCTGTATTTGTTTATTATGGTAGGAAAAAAAATTAAATAAATAAAATAGATAAAACTTTAGAACTTTAGGTATAGTAATCAATATTGGAAAGGCCAAGGGCCAAACAAGGATTTGATAACTTGTGTTTGAGAATCCACATTATTAGTAGTAGGTAAGGTTCAAAGAGGTAGGATAAACAAACTTCTACTAATGAAGTGGATTCTCATATGACCTTGTCAATGGGGGTTACTTAGGAAAGGCAAATCCACTTTGCCCTACAAGTGCACTGAAAGTGCAGTCACTGTAGATCTGAGGGGGACACGCAAGGAAAATAAAAAAACAGCATTTTTGCTTGTACATGATTGGATGATAAAATCAGCATAGCTTCCCCCTAATTTCAGAGCTTCTACAGATCTACAGCGATTGCACTTACAAGTGCACTTGAAGTGCAGAGTGGATTTCCCTTTAGTAAATCAACCCCAATGTCTTTAATCTTGGATGCTCCTCCTCAGATGGCAAGACTACAATGCAAGCTTCATCTGTTATGCTGTCTCATTAGATCTCTTCAGACCTATATTGCTCTTGGAACTTTTTGTCATGTATAAAGGTGTACGTTTATCAAACAGAGAAGAGCTGAGATCCTGATGATCACGGCTGATCTCTCAGGTGTGCCAGTTTATGAAGCTGAGATGAGGAGTGGAGAACATGTTTTTCACTTCTCATCACAAGACACACCCTTCTGTCATTCACTTTTACACAGATTACCAGTTTATGAAGGTGAGAGCTGAGGATCTCACTGGCTATCTCTGTAAAATATCTCCGTCCCAGATTCTCCAGCTCAGAGGTTGAGAATATGGGTGAGAAGCTGCTGTGATGTGAAGAAGGAGGTTTCTTTCCTCCTAATATCAGCAAAAGCAAGCTTAAAGATTGATATAAATAATAACTATATATGTTTATGTATATAGGTGATATATATATATATATATATATATATATATATATATATATATATATATATATATATATATATATGTTTATTTATATATATATGTGAGATATTATATATATATATATATATATATATATATATATATATATATATATATATATATATATATATATATGTTTATTTATGTATATAGGTGAGATATTATATATATATATATATATATATATATATATATATATATATATATATATATATATATATATATATATATATATATATATATATATTACACACACACATACACAGTATAGTTATCATGTATTTTCTTTTAGGACCCATTCACATCTGAGCATTGCAGAATTGTGCAATTCTTTCCACAATTCCAAATTGCTCTAAAATTCTGTCAAAATACGCAATGCGTTTTTGAGTGCCATTCATTGTTAATGGCACCCCAAATGCAGTTAGCAAACATGCATTTTGACACACATTTTGTCATTTGACAACTTGCCAAAATGCGCATTGAAAAAATGCACAATGCTCCATGCCCAAAATATACATTTTGGGGCTTTTTTTAACATGTATTTTGGCTCATTTCTTTACCTCCGTCTTGGAGTGCATTTCAGAAACACATGCAAAATGCATGATATGCTTGCGGTGTCATTAATTGTTAATGGCATCCCAAAAGTGGCTAGCAAATGTGTGGTTTGCCAAAATACGCATAAAAGGCAAATCAAAATGCACGTTAAAAAGGTGTCAAACTATATGCTAAAAAAAGCGCCAAAGTGTGCATTACAAACCACACCAAAATGCATCTTAAAATAACCTGTGCCAAAATGTGTGCTAAAGGACCAAAATGTGTGTTTTTAAAAAATGCACAATAAAAAAACCTACGGCCAGATGTGTGTTAAAAAAATATGCCATGTTAAAAAAAAAGCCAAAATATGCATAAATAATGCCAAAATTAGCAATTAAAAACACACATTTAAACAATGTGCCAAAATGTGTGTAAAAAAACTGAGTTAAAAAAGCACTTATTATTTTCATGTAATAACACAGTCTTTTTAACTTTGGTTTCACTTTAAAAACTCAGCTGCTCTGTAATCACACACGTTTCTCAGGAGATCACAGGCAGCCCCTCCCCCCTTCTACTCAGATCTCAGGTGTTCTCAGAGGAAAAACTTCTCCTCTCATCTCCTCCTGAGAACAAATGTTCTCCGCTTCATAAACAGGGTGCCAGAGGAGAAGATTTTTCTCTGAGAACTGCTGAGAACTGAAATGAGATAAATTATCAATGTTTGATAAACGTAACACCTAAATGTTTACTTGAAAAACAAAGATTGTATGTAGATAGTGAAAATCAGACATAATTATGTCAGTTTACAAATATATAAACATTAATTTAAAAATAAATAAATTAAATGTATCAAAAACCATTACAGTTCCCTATAAAGGAAAACTACTTTCCAGTGACTTATTTCTTTCTTTTTTTATTTCATCTAATCTAGAAGTAAATAAAGTTCCATAAAACTTTTAGGACTGTATACGCACATTTTAGGGGGCCATTATGTTCACAGGTTTGGGTGGTGAAAGGATTCAACACAAGTGAAACCCTTAAAAAAATTGTGTCACATTTTAAAAATGAGTTACCAATGAAACAATACGCTTTTGTATATTATATGGTAAAATGTAAAATATCACACAATACCACAGTTTTGTGCACTTCTACAGACTACTGTCTGCCCATTATTTCATAGCTGAGCCAATGTGAGTTTTCAAATGAATTTGTGCATAGAGTGGTAAAATATAAGAACCTTTCAGTTTTAAACACAGTCTGTCTCTCCATTGAAAGAGTTTTTCCCTTCACATCCTGTCTTGGAAACTACAAAGGATGTGTCAGGAAATTTTTCATATCATATTTGTTTTGGATATATTGTATATATTACTTTCTCATTTTACAATATATTTTTGTATTTTTGCAAAGCTGCATGTAAACCATATTGATGGGGACAAATGCCTCATCCCCACAACCCTGGCCAGTGGTCATGGAGGGTCTGCGAGCAGGGGTCTTATCGGAATTGTACATATTGTACATTGTACCCATGCACAAAATAAAATTGTCAAAAAGTAATAAAAACACAGAGAACGTTTTTGACAATTCCTTTATTAAAAACTAAAAAAACAGTGTCCCCCAATGTAAATCCATCAATCATGATGCCTGCGCACCACCGGAACCCTAAAAAAAAACAGCATGCACCGGTCCATAACGTTACAAGGAAGGCAGTGCCACCAGGTCATGTTGCTAGGTTGCTCTGCCCTTAGCCAAATAAGAACTGTCCAATGGCAGAGGAGGCATTCGATGGCCAGCCATCCTTGCCAGCAGACCTGGGTGGGGGTACAATGTACCCCATACTCATTCACATAGGGTGGTTGGGTGGGATTTGGGGGCCCCCTTGTTAAAGGGGGCTTCTGAATTCCAATAAGTCCCCTGCCCACACACCCCCCCAAACACGGACCAAGGTTGTAGAGATGAGGTCCTTGTCCCCATCAACATGGGGGTAAGGTGCTTTGGGGTGGGGGTTCCAAAGCACCCCCCCCCATGTTGAGGGCATGTGGCCTTGCATGGTTCAGGAGGGGGGCGCTCACTAACCTCCCTCTTCCTGACTTGCTGGGCTGCAAGCTTGGATATGGGTCTGGTATGGATTTTAAAAGGGACCTCATGCTGTTTTTTTTTTTTTTAAATTGCATGGGGTTCCCCTTGAAATCTATTCCCCTTAATGATTTTAATGGTCGGCATGTTTTTTCTACATTCAGCTATCAGCAGGGAACCCGCTGACAGCTGATGAGTCATCCCTTGTCAAGTATATTTTACAATATATTTTTGTATTTTTGAAAAGCTGATGAGTCATCCCTTGTCAAGTATATGTTACAATATATTTTTGTATTTTTGAAAAGCTGGATATAAACCATGTTTTAGTGAATATTTATGAAAAACAAGATTTTTTTTCAAATATTTAAGTTTTTATATATTCCAAACATCTCATTATTAGGAAGCCAAAAAAGAAGGAATACACATGGCACTCTCACCCTCTTCAAAGAAATTCATTGACATGTAACAGTTATACATTAAATTGAGTTGGTGTTGCAACTTCATTAACACATAACAGAGTTTGATCAATAGTTTTTTAGTTTTGTAACAACTGGGTGCCTTGTTGTGTTCTGCAGTGAATGACGCTGCACACCAGTAAACATCACTTTCTGAAATTGTGAATTTATATGTTTATTAAATGTTGGAAGTTCCCAGATAAAGGGAAACAGGCTTTGCTGAGAACATTAAATTATGTGGACCTCCACATATGTAATGATTTATTATGGAAACAACACTGGGTCCTTCGTTGTAAATACACTCAAGTAGGATGAATTGCAATTCTACTTTTACAATTAAAAACAAAGCATCTTGATTAGATCTCACATACTGTACATGTATTACTAAAGATAAGCAAGCTAATTGATATTTACTCAACTTAGTTATATTACAGAAATCAAACCCAAACTTGCTCCACTAGCAAGTGTCCATTCAACAAATTACCAAAATAAAGTTTTGTGGCATTTTAACCATTTCAGCTCCAAGCAGTTTCTGACACTTCTCAAATACAATATATGTATATATTTGTATTTCAAAAATTACTTAGAACCTCAAAATTATATTTTTTTTATCAGAGACTCTGGAGTATAAAATGGTTTCACATTTTTATTTCACACATTATTTTCACAGAGGTTTTTTCAAACGCATATGAATATGCAGCAATTAAATTTACATCAAGCAGAATATTTGATTTGGACGAATGCTATTTTTTTTATAATTTAAGGAAAGGGGACATATGCATGGGCACATAGTCCCAAACTGGGAAAGCACAAGCATATCATGCTTATAGGGAATGAGCAAAATTGAGAATTATCCTTTCACCCAAATTTTGTCAAATACAGTATGAGATGATTAGTGCGATTTTTGTTTCCCATGTTGGCAAAATACATCTTCGACATAGGGGGAAGGTGAACATTCTGTGTTTTTTGGTTATTTTATAGGGTACAAGATAAGTTCCCTGAGGGACACAAAAGCAAATTTTAACTATCCTGGACATTGTTCTTGTGCCAAAATGGCTCAAACATAGCCTTATTATTTTACATTTTTTTCCAGCAAAAGAAAAAAGTGAAAAGTTAAAGAATAACTGCACTTTTGGTGAGAAAAAAAACTTCCCCTCTGAGTGATCCATGTACATTCACTAATTGTGAAAGATATGGCCTAATTCCACTATCTCAGCGCTATGGGGCTAAAGTCGTTCACAACAGTGCAGGTATGTACCAATATTATTAAAGCTTCAATATTGATTAAGCAGCTACTTCAAATAAACAAACAATATATCGATAGTAAAAATTGATAAAAAATCAATACAAGTCTTTATCAAATCATACAGCAGCGCTACAACTAGCACTGCTGTATGATTTGATAAAGACTTGTATTGATTTTTATCGATTTTTACTATAGATAGATCCATGTACATTGCAAGGATTTTAACACACTTTGTTGCAGATTCCTACCTTTTGTTATTCTGAAGAAATCTCTGTGGTTTCATAATTATCAATCAGCTGCTGAACTTGCAGGACTCTATTGAGGAAAATTGCAGGGTCTGCAGCCTTTTGAGACAATCAGTGAGCCAATCACACAAGCAGGAAATTATGTTTCTGAGGGCGTTCTGTACACATTTTGTGTACAGAACACCTCCAGGTAGCCATAATGCATTACATTTCACAGAAAACTACAGAGCTGCACATTGACAAGGAAAGGTCATTTTTAATAACATTCAGTTACAATATACCTTGAGTTGCAATTATATATGCTATATTATTATTTTTTATTTGCTATGTTTTGTTTCAACAAAATTGGGGTTACAGTACCCTTTAAATGAACCAAAAAAGTTAAAACAGAACTAAACTTTTATTTTTTTATGAAACCTCTTTTGCCTTTTTAAAAAAAAAAAAAAAAAAAAACCATGTAGGCAAACCCAAACTACACCTTTCCTTAGCTTTTTTCAACAGATGAAAATATGATGTGCAGGTGCTGCAGGAGGATTCTGTGATCTCTGACCACTGGGTTGAGCTTCACTGGTAGGAATTCCCCAGAGGACATTGACTTGTCCTCAGCTTTTTTTGAGTCTTTTCTGTGCCTTCTGACATGTTAAAAATAGGAGTGTACTAAGCTGTGCTAACCTTTCCTTCAGCTGCTGCTGGGTACCTACTTATTTTAACACTGCTTACAGTGTGGGGAAGTGTATAGTACTGCTGTGCAGCCTGCAGCTAGAGAAAAACGGTTTTGCTCCAAACATTCATGAATCCCTCTCTCTTTGCCTTTGCCTTTGCCTTTCTGACAGCTTTCTTTGTTCCTGCTGGCACTTTCTATCTAAACATCACATATATTGTATTCTTAGGCCCCTTTCACACTGGGCGGTGGCGGTATAGCAGCGAGATTTTTAGTGCCGCTATACCATTGTATTTACCACGATATTCGGCCGCTATCAGTGCAGTTTTAAACCCCGCTAGCAGCCGAGAAAGGGTTAATACCACCCGCAAACCGCGGCTACAGCCGCGGTTTGCGGGTGGTATAGCCGTGCTGTCCCATTGATTTCAATGGGAAGGAGCGGTATACACACTGCTCTTTTACCGCTCCAAAGATGCTGCTTGCAGGAGGTTTTTTTTCCTCCCGCCAGCGCATCGCCTTAGGCCGCGTACACACAATCGGTTAAACCGATGAGAACGGTCTGATGGACCGTTTTCATCGGTCCAAACCGATCGTGTGTGGGCCCCATCAGTTATTTATTCATAGGTTAAAAAAAACAATCTTGTTTTAAATGTAACCGATGAATACCTAACCGATATAATAAAAACAATAGTTTGTAACCAACGTCCATCGGTTAAAACCCACGCATGCTCAGAATCAAGTCAACGCATGCTTGGAAGCATTGAACTTCGTTTTTTTCAGCACGTCGTCGTGTTTTACGTCACCGTGTTCTGACACGGTCGGTTTTTTAACTGATGGTGTGTAGGCACGACTGACCACCAGTCAGCTTCATCGGTTAACCGATGAAAACGGTTCATCAGACCGTTTTCATCGGATGGACCGATCGTGTGTACAGGGCTTTAGTGTGAAAGCCCTCAGGCTTTCCCATTAAGAATGCTGGGGCAGGATTATTTCAGGCGTTATTTATGCGCTATTTTTAGCGCTAAAACACCTGAAATAGGCCTCAGTGTGAAAGGGGCCTAATTCATTCTCACTGCAAATTGCCTCCAATAATACGTGGAAATGCAGAAAGAAAAAACACAGAATTTATAGCTATTCACACAACTGTAAATAAGACATAAAACATAACATGACTCTGTTTACACCTGATTGTTTTGGTTTAATTACGATCTCTGTTATACTATATAAACCTAATAAAACCTCTTTAACAAAGAAAAATCATAAAATAGAATAGTGTGATAGTAGAACCACTGTAATATGCACCCATTTGTAGGCCCCCTAAAAAAATGTAAGTACTTGATGGAGATGGTGGGTTTTTGATACAGCCACAAGTAAGTAAGGTTTTCAGGTATGAATGAAAAGTTCTGCTTTAAAAAGACAATATTCAAATACACAAAAAAAGGAAAACTACACAAATGTATTAACTAGTAATTAGCGCTACTTCAAAATGTTTACACATTTCTATGGGTGTTGGCAGCACTATAGAAGTTTAGCTGCTGCTTACACCTTCACTTTAGCACTTTATCAGTATCAGTATCAGTATCAGTTTAATCATTTGTTGAACACTTTGGTAGTGCATTAGTATTTCATTGTTTATTTGCAACACAAATTTAAAGAACACCAGTTTATATGAACTACAAGTTCAAACAAGTAGATTTTTTTTTTCAAGAAAATTTCAAATAAACAGCTTAGTGAGAAAAACTGGGAGTTTACACTTAGTAGAACTTTTTTCATTGCAAAATTGATAATTGTATTCTGTAAGGCCCCGTACACACGAGAGGATTATCCGCTGGAAAGGGTCCTCCAGACCGTTCCAGCGGATAAATCCTCTGGCGGATTTTGATCTGATGGTTGTACTAACCATCAGATCGAAATCCGCGCGGAATCCATCCGCGGTGACGTGTCGCGCCGTTGCCGCGATGTGCGCGACGCTGGAAGATAAAGACTTCCACACATGCGTCGAATCATTACGACGCATGCGAGGGAGAGGAGCGGACGGATTGATCCGGTGAGTCTGTACAGACCACCGGATCAATCCGCTGGACAGGATTCCAGCGGATAGATTTCTTAGCATGCTAAGAAATTTTTATCCGCTGGAAATCCGTCGGCTGGAATTTTTTCCGACGATAAATGTCCGCTGGAACCGCTGGAACCGCTGGAACTGATCTGCGGATAAATCCCAGCGGATAGATCCGGTCGTGTGTACGAGGCCTAACCAGTGTTGCCTAAAGCAGACCCCTCATACTTACCGTAATAAACCCTTTTAGAGTACCTGCTACATTCCCACAAAAACATTTTTTGCTATCAAAACTGCAGATTTAATTATTCAAAACTCCCTTACTGTCTGTTTCTTTTTCTCACTCTAAGTTTTTCTTTTCTAATACACAGAAGCACACAATACATTCAATTTGCTTAATAAAAATATAACTATTTCTTTTATACAGGTTTTCTCACAAACACATTTTGCAAAAATGTGAGTATGATATAGAGCTACCATACTCTATAGATAGCTTTTTGACTGTGAACAGAATAAAAATGAGCCTTAAAAATAAATTCAAATGACAGTATACTGAAAATTGGTTAAATTAGTAAAGAAACAGTCTATAAATACAGTTCATGTTCTCAGCAGCTATAGTGGATGATATTTTACAAGGTTATTATGAGATTGTCATTCAATATATCCTGTTCAATTCTTGACAGCATTGTGTGTTGTGGGATACCTTTGTCAATTATAGATTAGCTTCTCTGGGTTTAAGAAAGCAATTTCTCACTTTTAGAAAACTTGATTTTAAAACATTGCACTTGCACATTTTTTTACGAGAATATTAATAGAACCACATTTTAAATTAAAATATTATTGAGGGCATTGAATTTTTCAAAAATTGCTTAGCAAAATAAAATGTAATAGAGAAGTGTGGGATATGATAAAAACAAACATTCATACTCACCTAGGTGGATGCAGCATCAATCCAACGTCACCCAAAGCATTTCTTAGCACATCCATTGTAGAAGCTCCCTCCTCTCCCCCACAGCAGCCACTCACTGATACAGGGGAACCCGAGCTGCAGGATTATGTTACTGGACTGGAGTGGAATAAATATAGGTAAGCACACAGATCTTTTCTTTTATTTGCGTTAAGTGATACTTGAATCTTTGTCTTAGGCCTGGTTTTCACCTATACAGGTTGCAGTTAATGCATATTCCAGGAGCCTTTCTCATTTTTCAATTCTCATTTTTGAACCATTGAAGTCTATGGAACCAAAAACACAACCTGCAGGGCACACTTGGGCACTGCCCAGGGGCCCTGGCTGCATGGGGGGGCCCTGTACTTTCCCCAAAGCAGCTGGTCCTTGAGTCCACGCTGCCCCGAAATTGGTGGCCAAATGATGGCACTGAGAGTGATGGATACACAGGGGAGGCAGGCTGGCAGCAGTGCGCTGTGCGGTGCAGAACAATACCTATTATTTCACAGCCAGCAAGGAGGGGCAGGGCCTGAGCGCCAGTGATGCTCTGACCCTGCCGCATGCAGCTTGAACTCAAAGGCTGCGGGGTAGGAGCTGGAGTGGGAGCTGCTGAGTCGGCAACACTGAGAGCCCACCTGCGGAAGTAGAATTGTGGATGGTGTCATGGTGAGCCAGGCTGTCCAGCACTGTTTGCACCGAAAAGCTTGGAATGCCCGGAGGGATACTCCCTCCTCTGCCTGTTTGATTTTTATAGGTGAGTGCAGTGCTGGGAGGTGGGCACAGAGCCAAAAGTTTAGATGCACCATATCTCCACTGGAACAGGGGGTACTACATGGATGGAATAATGGTGCTGGGGGATATCAAGGGTTTATGGGGGAAAAACAATGCTGTGGGGGGATCTGGGGTGTATAGGAGGTAGCAATGCTTGGGGTAGCTTGGATGACTATAGTGCTAGAGCTATCAGGGATGTAGAGAGGCCACAGTGTAAGGGGTATCAGGGATGTAGTGGGGTCACAATACAAGGGGAATCTTATGGTATATGGTTACAGTGCTGGGGGGAATATCTAGGATGTTGAGGGATCAGAGTGCTGGGGAAATATTTAGGGTGTAGAGGAGTCAGAGTGCTGGGGGAATAATCTGTGGAAAAAGGGGAAGCTTCGCTTGTTTGCCTCCTACCTACTTGATGTCTGTTTACCTGCACGGTCTCCATTGTAAGGGCCCCAAAGCATTACTTTGCCCAGGAGCCCATGATTCTATTAAGATGGCTCTGCCTGCTGGTCCCTGGACCCTTCCAAAAAAAGGAGGGATGTGAACGTTACCCATTGGAAACAATGTTAAATAGACTGTAGTTTGTTTCTGCAAAACTGAAAATGCACTCAAAAATGCATAGGTGTGAACCAGGTCTTTTAAATATACTGTAAATTAATCAACACAAGGCAAATTATCTGTATAACTTTTTTTCTAAGCTATATCAAAAATAAGAAAAATAAAAAATATGTGAATAGTATGACCACTAGTGTTGCTCACGAATATTCGTATTGCGAATATTCGGCTCGAATATGGCATATTCGAGTATTCGCGATATATTTCGAATTTCGCGGTGAATATTCGCGATTCCGAATATTCGCATTTTTTCAATTTTATTTTTAAAACAGATCACATCCTATCGACGTCTAAAAGCATTGCTGGTATGATTAGAGACCCTGGGCCGAGTAGCTAAGCTGAGGCGATCCTTTTATGTTGCCGAATTTAAAAAAAAAAAATTGCGAATTTTCGCTAATGCGAATGCGAAAATGATTGCGAATTTTCGATAACTGTGGTAGGAGAACTCTGATTGTCTCTGATGCAAAAGGGGGGGGCTTTGTGTATGTTTCTGTTATGAATATTTGTATGTTTGATATTATTTTTTTTGTAAGAAGGAAAAAATTGCGCATACCTTAAAAAAAGGGGAGAATACAGCAGCAACTCAAAAATGTTATACAACATAAATTAATACAAGACAGAAAATGGAGTCGCTCTACAAGAATAAAAAAATATGTCTAGTGACAAGACATGTGGGCAAATTATAAAATAAGCAAGCGCAAATAACTTGTGAAATACACAGTGAAACAAATATATAAAGAAATATAGTCCCAATAATAGAAAAATAATCTTTCATAAAAATGTCTTTGATATGTGAAGTGAAAAAAAGTCCAAAGCATGCAGCATGAACGTGTCCAATCTTCAAGGTGTTTGATTGACAAACGGCTGTGACAGATGGATAGAGTAAAGAATCACCACCAATGCAAAACACTTTTTATTTTCTATTGTAAAATATCAAGAATATTCTGAGCCAATCAGAGTGCTCCTTCTGCATTTGCCGAATATTCGCAATTATTTTGTATTGTAAAATATCAAGAATATTCTGAGCCAATCAGAGTGCTCCTTCCGCATTTGCCGAATATTCGCAATTATTTTGTATTGTAAAATATCAAGAATATTCTGAGCCAATCAGAGTGCTCCTTCCGCATTTGCCGAATATTCGCAATTATTTTGTATTGTAAAATATCAAGAATATTCTGAGCCATATTCGAGATATATCGCGAATTCGAATATGGCGTATTCTGCTCAACACTAATGACCACCAGTGCGATTTACTATTGCATGTCTTTTCAGTTATTATCAACAACATATATATTTGATACAAGTGTTGCTGGCGCAAATGGAAAACCAAAATTATTCTCTAATGGTGGGTGTACTGCAATCAGAAAAAGGTGCAAGACACTCTATGGTGTCTCATCCAAAAATGAAAATGAGTGTAGTATATGGATTGCGCTATCCTAGTTTTTAATCTATATTCACCTACTTCTGGGCAATATTTGTAATTATTAGCACCAATACATATCACCTCTAATGACAATCCACCGAATATATGTGTGTATATAAATGTGTACCAAGTGCTCATATACAAAAGAACAATGCAAAAAACACATACATATGTGTGGAAAAAAGTAAAAATTGCGCCAGCCTGATGGTATAACATTCAAGTTCTTTTTAAACCACAGAAAATTAATTAATCAATGGTAGAAGTCCATGCGATGTGACACTGAAAAACTGGAACAGACAACACCCGGTGCACTGATGATAAGGTGATCCACCACCACACAGACTGAGGCTTACCAGAAATAAACCAATCAACAGCGTTAATAATGGTCTCAGCAGATATCCAGAGTGTAACCCCAAGCCAGGATAAGATGTGCAGCATAGATCGTAACAATCATATATCCACGGAGGGATGAAACAGACTTGACGCAGACAAATCCTCTTAGGCTTTTCCGGAAACTCATCACCATGTCATATAAGAAGAAAACTTCACATAGTGTATTACGTCCAAACGACAAATTTATTAAAAGGTAAAAACCTACTTACAGTGTTGAAGCTAAAAAAGGCGTGTAAAAACAGATGCCGGCCGGCATAAACAGGAGCCCTTCCTCCTCGTGAGAACGCGGTGACGTCACTGCACGCCGTTGACCCAGACGCGTTTCGTCATAAAATGACGTTTTCAATGGGGATGTGTGCCATACACGTATTAAATAGTGCTCTTAAAAACGTGAATTCCCCTATGTCAGATTCAAAGAATCATTACCACAAAAACAAACAACTTTTATAATAACCACGAAAAAAAAATGAAATGTATATATGAAAAGAATATACATATATGACGATTAACCTGCCTGGCGGTCTTCCCGAGTCTGACACGGGGTTAGATTTTCCTGCTGCGAGCTGTAACCCCGTGTCAGTCACGGGCTTGCCTCGCTAGATCCACAGGCACAAGTTACTTACCTTGTCCCTGGATCCAGCGATGCCACCGCGCTGTGTGAGCGAGTGGGACCTCGCTCGATTCACACAGTGCCTCCGTGTGACGCCGATCTCCGTTCCCTGCGACGTTACGACGCACGGGGACGGAGAACGGCGCCAAATTCAAAAAAGTAAACAAACACCTTACATACAGTATACTGTAATCTTATAGATTACAGTACTGTATGTAAAAAAAACACACCCCCCCTGTCCCTAGTGGTCTGTCCTGTGTCATGCATGTCATTTTATATAATAAAAACGTTTCTTTCTCCCTGCAAACTGTAGATTGTCCATAGCAACCAAAAGTGTCCCTTTATGTCAAAAATAGTTTTAGATCAGCTAAAAAACAGCGATAATAAATTATAATCACTTGCAGAATTGTGCGATAGCGATTTGTGGGGAAATTCGTCATAAAAAAAAAAAAATAATGACAGCAACAATTCTGCAACTGAGCAAATTTCAGTGATTTTGATTTGATTACATTATTGAATAATTTTTATTATAATTATATTATTATTTGTTATAATTATTTATAATTATTTATTATATTATAATTTATAATTTTGTTTTTAAAAAAATGTCATACCCGGGATGCCTATTAGAAGCTTGTTTGGTCAGATTTAAGTGAGTTATTTCTAAAAATTACAGACCTACAATATAAAACGCCAAATTTCCTTGCAAATAATGGTACCGCTTTTAGCATGTTTTTTCTGACAGAATCATACCGCCAGGGAGGTTAAATAGAGGATTTCTAAGTTGATCCTCTTCCCTTTAAAGTCCCAATATGCTAGCTAAGTGCTCATAAAACGATCAATGCTTCTCCTGTGAGATGTTAAAACACAATGTGATTTCACCACTTCCGTGATAGTCCCGTAACCGTTAAGAATGGCCACTCACCAGATCTCATTTAATAAATGCCTTTGGTTCATTCCCAGGATAACCACTAGACATGTGCACAACAAAAATGTTCATATTTTTTTGTTCAGTTTCGTCTCATTCCGTAGATTCGTAATTTCGTAAGACTCAAGTTTTCCTATTTGGACCGTTCATATTTCGTAAGACGCAAGTTTTCCTATTCGGACCCGTTCTTATTTTCGTTTATACTGAATGATTCGTAATTCTGTCTAATTTATTTTCGTTGATTCGAAATTCATAATTTTGTTAGATAATAATTTTCGTTTAATGGATTCGTAATTTTGTACTTTCGTAAATACATAGCAACACGCGGCTAATCCATATTAAGATATACTTTCTCTTAAGCCCCGTACACACGGTCTGACTTTTTGCCAACAAACGTCAAAATTAGCGTTTTCCAAAAAATCTCACTGCATGTACGCTCTATCGGACAAACTTTTTCGATTTCAAAAGTCCGGCCAACTCCCTTCAGACAAAAATCCACGGAAAAGTTTGTTTGAAGTCCGATTGTGTGTACGAGGCTTTACACTGTACAATGTGACTCAGCACAAAAGAGATAAGCTGATTGGCTAAGATATTAAGTAATCAATCACTAACTTCACTGCCCAGTGCCCATTCGAAAGAACGATACAAGTACACAAATTTACAAACAGACAAAGAAACGGATTTACAAAACACACAAATGAAAATACGAACATACAAATGAAAATACGAACAGACAAAGGATTTAAAATACGGAATGCAAATCGTTTGTTATAGATGTCATTTTCGTTCTTTTGCTGTTTCGGTGTTTCGTATTTTAGTAAGATTGTCCAATCATACGTTCGTATTTTCGCTTGTTCGTTTTTTTGCTTATTTGTAATTCCGTAATTTTCGGATTTTGGTTCTTTCAGCTTTTCGGATGTTCGAATTGATACAAATGTACGAAAACTAACAAATTTGTACGAAAATCCATTTGTTACGAAAGGGAACGCACATGTCTAATAACCACTCCTCTTTTGCGTTTCCAACAACTGCCAGGTGCCTTGGGTATACTATGGTGGTCTCTTTTTTTCTACAAAAGCTCATAGATAAAGAGTACCCCTCATAGTGTAGTATGTAAAAGAATATATTATTTTAAAATCAAAAGCAGGTATTGCACTCACATTTAGTTGTGCCCGTATGCCGGCACCAAGCTTCTCCAGCCGTATATGCAAACATGTGAAGGATAAAAGCCGTTCCTCTCGTGTTCCCCCTACGCCTATCTTATGATCAGCGCGTGGTCCCGTAGATGTCAGCATGTATGTATGGCACACATATGTATGTGTTTTTTGCATTGTTCTGAGAAGAATATTTGTATATGAGCACTTGGTACACATTTATATACACACATATATTCGGTGGATTGTCATTAGAGGTGATATGTATTGGGGCTAATAATTGCAAATATTGCCCAGAAGTAGGTGGATATAGATTAACCACTAGGGTAACATATATATTCGTAACTTTTTCTACAGCAAGAAAAGATGTTTGTGTAGATTAACAAAATGTATTACTCAAATTAATGTGTAATACATTCTGTAGTTAAAAAGATAGACATACCGGTACAAAAATGTGTTGTATGAAGGAAATGTTTGTAAACCTTAATCACATGTACATTTTGTGATTCATGTTATCACCTAATCATTCTTTCAAATTAAATAATAAAATAGAAGTAATTTCAAAGAGCAGATTTCCTATATGAGTCACTGTAATAATATTTTGTTTTAAAATAATGCTCAATAGAGCAGCTGAAGGCTAAATGTTTTAGGTGAAGAATTGTTGAAAAACAGCAATACATTTTATCTGTAGCTGGGTAGGAAAAGTCAGTGTGCTAATTACACACAACCCCATAATAGACATGTGCACACTGAAATATTTTGTTTCAGAATTTAGATTTTGTCCAAAAAAAAATTATTGATTTAGTTACTCCCGAAATTCGTTTTCATTTACTTTTTGTTAAAAAAATGCATTTGTACGAAAATCTGAATTATTAAGGTCAATTCTGTCATTGAAGGCTTATGGTGTCTGTTGGATGTTCCAAAAACATTTGACGAAGCAGCTAAACTGTACAACGCCACGATTGTACATTTCCGTTCGAATGCTCCGCCCACAAGCTATAGTAGAATTCTAATGTTGTTTAACACTTATAAATATTACTAGTCAATCATTGTTACTAGTCAAACAACATTAAAATTCTTCTATAGCCATGACCATAAATGTCCATGCGTGGCGATCATATGTTTTTAGCGGCCCACCCATTCCAGCAGCGACCACAAACAGCTCTTGTACTATTGTCTCTATAATGTTGAATATTTTCTCTCTATGTCGAATAATCTTGGACTAATAGAGTTAGGTTAGGCACATTCGACCACAGATCACTTCTGTCACAATCATCAGCGAATCTTCTATCTACCTATATGGAACTGTTGTCGCAATGATACAAAAATTAAATGATACAAAAAAAAATTATATATATTTTAGATCTTTTGGATTTCGTAATCTGTATGTTTGTTTCGTTTTGTTAAAACAAACACGAAAATCCCTGAAATGCAGATGAAAATGCATTTGAACGATAACGAATGGACATGTCTACCCCATACACCTTATTTTCTAACCAGTGGCGTATCTACGGTATGGCGGACATGGCAAGTGCCGGTGTTCATGTCAGATAGCCACCCGCCTGAGCTGTTGGGCTCGGCTAGGCTGAAGCACGCTCTGTCAGCAGGGAGGGGCAGGGCCGGGAGCTCCACTAACGCTCTGGCCATTGCTCCGCCAATGTAGTGTATGTGCTGTTGTGCTCAGACTCTCTGAGCAGAGTGGGAGCGCGGAGATCTCCTCTCCTTGACTACTGAGAGCCCACCCTGGACCACGAAAATCCCCGCCCCCTACCGCCGAAAGCTCCGCCCCCTGACCTCTGAGAGCTGGAGATGAGCCTGGCCAGGTAGGTCTTTGTGCAAATATACACTATCCGCAGACCCACTGTTAAATGTTTAGGCTAAACCTTTCCTGGCAAGGTTGTTTACCCCCCCTCCCCCCTGCTAAAAGTTAGAATTTAAAAAATGTGTACTTGATCATCTTTTGTAGTCGCACCGCACTCTCTGGTCATCTTCTGTAGTCGCACCACAGTCTCTGGTCATCTTCTGTAGTCGCACCGCAGTCTCTGGTTATTTTTTGTAGTCGCATCCACAGTCTGGTCATCTTCTGTAGTCGCATCAACAGTCTCTGGTTATTTTTTGTAGTCGCATCCACAGTCTGGTCATCTTCTGTAGTCGCATCAACAGTCTCTGGTTATTTTTTGTAGTCGCATCCGCAGTCTACTTAAAAATAGTACCTGCTTTTGCACTGCACAAATCACTGTATTACACTTTATTTATGATATCTATAGATATGCAGATTTATTGAATCCATATTGAGCAATATATTTGATTGGCTGCTTGATTCTGCTTGGGCCTGGCACACAGGCACAATCGCACACGTTGATGACCATCATGTGCGTTTGTGCCAAGCAGAAGCAGCAAATCAAATATAGTGCTTAATATGGATTCAATAAATAAATATCATAAATAAAGTGTAATTAAGTGATTTATGCAACAAGCTCATTAAACATTCCACAGTCTGTGAAAATTCATATACTGCAAACTTTGCAGTTCATGAACTTTAACCACTTCAGCCCCAGACCATTTTGCTGGCCAGAACCGGGCCACTTTTTGTGATTCGGCACTGTGTCGATTTAACTGACAATTGCACGGTTGTGCGACGTGGCTCCCAAACAAAATTGACATCCTTTTTTTCCCACAAACAGAGCTTTCTTTTGGTGGTATTTGATCACCTGTGACTTTATTGCGGACACATCGGACACCTTTGACACATTTTTGGGACCATTGGCATTTTTACAGCAATCAGTGCTATAAAAAGCACTGATTACTGTGAAAATGGCACTGGCAGTGAAGGGGTTAACCACTAGGGGGGGGATGAAGGGGTTAAGTGTTTCCTAGTGAGTGATTCTAACTGTTAGGGGGAGGAGCTACCAGTGACATGTCACTGATCACTGTTCCCGATCACTGGGAACAGTAGATCAGGGACATGTCACTAGGCACAACAGGGTAATGTCTTCTGGGAGACACATGTCCCAGAAGTGAGCAGGAACCAGTGGGATCGCACAGTGCGACTCGCGCATACGCAGTAGAGAACCAGGAAGTGAAGCCGCAAGGCTGATTCCCTTACCAAAGATGGCGGCGCCTCCACCCGAAAGCCGAGGGACAAATCAGCTTAGGGACCGGACATTGTGGGCACCCTGGACAGGTGAGTGTCCATATATTAAAAGTTTATAGCTACTGACTTTTAATATTTTATATTAAAAGTTTATAGCTACTGACTTTTAATATATATTTTTTTTGGCGGAACTCCGCTTTAACTGAATGTAGACTGTTTAATGAGCAGGGGCGGACTGACCCATCGGGCACTAGCTTGACTTGTAGTTTTGTTAGCTGTTTTTTTTTTGACAGGGGCGCAGTTTCAGTGCTTGCCATAGGCACAATTTTCACTAGATGCGCCTATGCTTCTTACTGCCTTAAACTGGTAGGCAAACTTGCTTTCAGATGGGATCAGGGAAAATATACTTTTATTGCCTTCATTGGCACTTTGTAAAGTAAAATTCAATTAATTCTTTCAAAGAAAAAAGTTTATTTGCTAGTCCTGATTTTAGTTTGTGCAAACGATTGACCACCTCAATACTGGGCACTTTCTTCCCCTTCCTACCCAGGACAATTTATGGCTTTCAGTGCTTACACATTTTGAATGAAAATTACTCAGTAACGCTTCATTATATTCAAATCATTTTTTTATAAAAAAAATTCACACAAATATAAATTTCTTTTGGTGGTATTTATTCACCACTGGGTTTTTTATTTTTTGCAACATAAGAACAAACATTTTGAAAAAAAAAACAATATAGTCTACATTCTGTTTTTGTTTTAAAAATCCAATGAAATCAGATCACGTCATAATGTTAGGCCAGAATGTATTCTGCTACATGACTTTGGTAACAAAAAATCCTGATAAGTATATGGTAATTGGTTTGTGTGAAAGTTATAGGGGTAGATCCACGTACATCGGCGCATATATAGACCGGCGTAGCGCATCTCATTTCCGTTACGCCGGCTCAACTTAGAGAGGCATGTACCGTATCCTCATAGTATTTGCGCCCAACGTTGCGCCGGCGCGACGTAAATTCCGAGGCATAAGGCGGCGTAATTGAAAGTGGGAAGGAAGTGGGCGTGTTCCATTGAAATGAGCCATGACCCCATGCAAATGAAGGGCCAAACAGACGATGCATGCGCAATGATGCTGACTATGTTCAGCGCCTCTCTGCGCATGCGCAGAACTCGGCCCGGCGTAATTAGTGAGATAGGAACTAGGCCCGGCGTAATTAGTGAGATACACCCAGGGCATAAATACGCCCAAACATGCGCCCGTCCAGTGTAAAAGTACATCCATTTGTTTCCCCCCCTGAAGCAAGGTGATTTTGTTCCGTTGTTTGTTGGTGTTTGTAGGTTTTTGTCGGTATGTGTTTTTTGGAGCGTGTTTTTGAGCTATGTCAGCGAAGAAGAGGAAGCTCAATTACTCCCCACAGGAGAGGGCTATTATTGTCAGGGCCATGAACCTGTATGATAGGTACCTCCATGGGCCTGAGAGTATCAACACCACGAAGGCCAGGAGGACGGAGATCTTGCAAATTATTGCAGACGATGTTAATGCATTGGGGAGTGAGGCCAGGACCCCCAATGAGATCTTGAAAAAGATCAATGATCTCAGGCGCGTCGTCCGAGGTAAGATGGCCACTCATGCCAGGGGCACTGGAGGGGGACCATCAACCACTCTCAGTCTCAATGCTGAGGAGCGCGTGGTTGCCCAGTGCCTCCACAGGCATCAAGTGGAGGGAGTGCCTGGATTTGACTCCATTGAGGAGGCCTTGAGGACAGGTAAGTGTGTTTTTTTCCTGTCTGGTGTGTAGCATGTGTGGGGGGGGGGAAGGGAATATGTGACAAGTGTGTGGATCCTCCAACCTGTGAATGTTTTGTGTCATCCACAGATGTGCAGGAGGGTGCTGGGCCATCTGGCCAGTCCACAGCCTCCTCCGGACATGAGTCTGAGGCAGACCCCCAGGCAAGTCAGGAGTCATCTGTGGAGGGGAGTGGCCACTGCTCTCCTCAGGAGGAGGAGGTGATGAGTGGCAATGAGGTCCTTCTCCATTTGGAGGAGTCTCCCCCTAGGGCTGGCACCAGTCAGGCCTCCATCAGGGGTAGCCCCTCCCGCTCCTCCCCAACAGGGCTTCCCCCCCAAGGGTCTCCCCTACTCCTAGGCCCCAAGCCTCATCAGGAGGCAGGAAGGCCACCAGGAAGACAAGGGGGGTGGCATATGTTCTGCCTGAAAACCTGCAGAGGGACCAGGCCCGCCAGACCTGCCATCTTGGTCAGGTTGCCCAGTGTATGGAGCGCATGTCGGACAGCATGGCCTCCATAAAGGAGTCTGTGCAGGACGTGGCATGTAACTCCTTGACTGTGATAACCTGCATGAACGACCTGCAGACCACCACAGCAGGCGTGGGTCAGGGGGTGCGCGCCCTGACCGAGGCTGTCCGGGCCAACACAGCAGCCATCCAGGCGGGGGTGAGGCTGCAGGAGGACACCAATGTGGTCCTCACCGGCATTTCCCTGGCGTTGGAGGGCAGGCCGCCAGGTGGGCAGAGACCAGGGGATGCTCCTCCTTCTCATGATTTCCCCCCCATGATTCTCCCCTGAGGAGCCGGGGCCGTGGCCGCCGCAGGCGTGGGGCACGGCAGCGCCAGTAGTTTTTTTTTTTTTTTTACTCAGGTGATGAGTTTTTTATGTTTCTTTGTTATTTTCCTCATGTTATGAGTTGTTTTATTTTTTTGTAGCCCAGGCAGGCTACAGTGTGATTTTATCTTGACAGTGTGTATGCAAGGAAAGCTTGACAAGAATCTCGTCAAGCCTGACAAGAAGGCTATGTGTACTATTTCCAGAGTGTGCTTCTGCTTTTTTGGGATTGCTGCCGCTAAGAGCCTATGGACTTCATTCATAAATTGATCTGATATAAGGACTATTATTACCAATCTATCATTAATTTGTTATACCACCTCCTTATTAAGACCAATCCCCTTTATATTCATGGGCCACTATTGTCTGTAGTCTGCCTTATCTTGCACCATCTGACAATTTATTCCTCTTTTAGGAATACCTTTATATAAATTGTGAAAGGTTCTAGACTGCCATCCTGCCTTCAGATCAGGCTATGTCAAAATTGTTGTTGTCCCTGCAAAGTGTTTTAGATTTTTGTTGTTAGACTAAATTGTCTACTTACAGTCTGTACATTAAAGCTGCACTGCTAGTAGAGTTGGGTGACAGTTTACCCTATCCTTTTAGTTGTCAGTTTTACAGTCGGTATGACCTCAAGTGAACAAACTGTGTCTTTTAACAGTTTTAGGTCTAGCCTAAGTGTGCCTTGTGTGGCTATGATTTCTGATCCTGTGAGGCCCCGTACACACGGTCGGACAAAACCGATGAGAATGGTCTGACGGACCGTTTTCATCAGTTCACCGCTGAAGTAGCCTGATGGTTTGATGTGTGTACACACCATCAGTTCAAAATCCGATCGGGTCAGAACGCGGTGACGTAAAACACACGACGTGCTGAAAAAAACGAAGTTCAATGCTTCCAAGCATGCGTCAACTTGATTCTGAGCATGCGCGGGTTTTGAACCGATGCTTTTCTGTACTAACCATCGGTTTGGTCCGATGGGGCAGCGGTCCATCGGTTCGGTTTTGAAGCATGTTTAGAAATTTTGGACTGAAGGAAACCAGACCGATAGCCTATACACACGGTCGGTTTGGTCCGATGAAAATGAACTTTGGTTCATTCTCATCGGACCAAACCGACCGTGTGTACGGGCCCTTAGTGTGATACTAAAGCTGGATATAGAGGATTTTTTATTTTTGTTTGCATTCATCCCCCTGTCGGAGGATAGAGGTATCATACCTGCTGGGAAATTGTATTCTGACAGCAGGATCAGTGGCTGCAGATAGCTGATCGAGAAACATTTCCCAACAAGTCTGTTCAACAGAAGTCAGTCTGTTAATTGATTTCTGTATACCAGGCACTGCCACACATGGGCCAGAATTTGTCCGGTCACAGCTGAATCAAACAAATTTCCATCCACCTATTGCCAGCCTAAAACTAGCCAGTCAACTGAGGTTAGAGGGAAACTGCACAGGAAACACAACACAATGTTAAATGCTGACTATACACTAGTAGATTTTCAAATAAACATTTGAACACAAATTATTTGTACATTCATTGGAAAAATCTTGTTTGAAAGTACTTCAAAGTTTTGTTTGCTTTTAACTAGTGGTGTCAGTTAAACGCGCTATTAACGGCGTTAACGCAAACCCACGTTAACGCCGTAAATTTTTTTATCGCGCGATTTACGAGGCGGCGTTCGGGGGTTATACCGGGATGATGCCTGGTACCGTTGTTTAGAGCGGGCGATCGGCTATCCAAACATAACAACCGATGCGGCTAAAAGCCGCTCGGTTGTTATGCCGGAGGAGCGGGAGGGGACATCCCCCCCCCTCCCGCCGCCTTTCGCCGCTCTGACCGGGCCTCCCGTCCCACCGGGAGACCCGATCCTCCATCCGGCGCCTTCTGTGTCCAGGCGGAGACTGACACTAAGCCGTAAGCGGCTTTGATTCAGTCTCCGCATTGAAACCACGGAAGCGACGTCATGACGTCACTTCCGGGTTTCTCGGCTGCCAATGGCGCCGGATTTAAAAAAGTACACAGTATTCAGAATCGCCGTTTTCGGCGATCTGAATACTTTGAAGTGCAAAGGAGGGCTTGGAGGTCTTTTAGACCCCCGATCCCTCCATAAAGAGTACCTGTCACCACCTATTGCTGTCACAAGGGATGTTTACATTCCTTGTGACAGCAATAAAAGTGATCAAAATGTAAAAAAATTAAAAAAACACAATTTAATATTATAAAAAAAATAAAAAATAAATAAGAAAACAAAAAAAAAATTTTTTAAAGGGTGAACCTCCTTAATGGCGCGATTAATCGTGAGTTAACTATGACATTAATGCGATTAATCGCGATTAAAAATTTTAATCGCTTGACAGCACTACTTTTAACATTTGATTTTAGAATGAAGGCAATTTCCCAAACTAATACCACATATATTGTTAGAAATTCTTTCATTCAAGAAAGAAATTCCATCCTGCTCCTTTAACTTTTCTTGTAACTGTGTCAAACACGTATGCCGTTTTGACCCCATTAATGATTAGAAAATCGAATCCTATTCAAATTCTCCTTGTGTATAGTTAGTTTTACACTACATAAACTTTCTTTTTTGGTATAATCTCTGCTGTGGGATATTAAAGGGGTTGTAAATGTACATTTTTTTTCTTCTAAATAGCTTCCTTTACTTTAGTGCTGTCCTCCTTCACTTACCTCATCCTTCGATTTTGCTTTTAAATGTCCTTATTTCTTCTGAGAAATCCTCACTTCCTGTTCTTCTGTCTGTAACTCCACACAGCAATGCAAGGCTTTCTCCCTGGTGTGGAGTGTCGTGCTCGCCCCCTTCCTTGGACTACAGAAGAGTCAGGACGCTCTCTACGTTGCAGATAGAGAAAGGAGCTGTGCGTTAGTGGGTGTCCTGACTCTCCAGTAGTCCAAGGGAGGGGGCAAGCACGACACTACACACCAGGGAGAAAGCCTTGCATTACTGTGTGGAGTTACAGACAGAAGAACAGGAAGTGAGGATTTCTCAGAAGAATTAAGGTAATTTAAAAGCAAAATCGAAGGATGAGGTAAGTGAAGGACGACTGCACTAAGGTAAAGGAAGCTATTTAGGAGAAAAAAAATTACAACCCCCTTAATGCAGAGATCATTTAAGGATACAACGATATATTTCAGACAGATATACTAGCAGTGTCTTAATATTTTTTAAAACAAATGTATGATTGGAGTGGGGGCTGTTTATAATATATGCTTGGATTTTACTATAATGAAACAAGTAATAGCCTCATCCACCTCCTTATAAATGTGTCTGCTATGGCTAAGTAGCTTTTCTACAGATTTGGGTTTGATTAATCTGTTTCTCATTATAGAATATGCCCTCATTGCATCTTTAGAAAAAAATAGCATGATCTAAGTCCACTTGATGCCAAAAGGAGTGAGAAGGTTTTCCTCTAACAGCTACTAAATGACATACAGCTTTGTTTGGAGCGAGGAATATACCTTTGTGTGTTTTTTTTCTATAGCCATATCTCTCCCAGCAGGATAATCTTTAGGGATATCAACAGCTTCACACTGGAGGAGTTTAAAAAAAAAAGGTGAAAAAGTCAAGAAATAACAAGTACATAAAACAAGTGTGCTAATAATAGACATGCCAGGCCACAATAAGCAAGAGTAGAAAAATAAAAGCTTAACAGTGTCAGAAAGTTGCACCAACAACATGCACACATGGTTAGATAGCTTTGCTTACATGTCAAGTATGTCGAAGAGCATCATAAGGATATGTACATGTAGAAAGCCCTTTTTATCTATGAAGTGAACTAAGCTGTCATACACATAGAGAGAAGGCCATTGTTGCAATACATTAGTAAGTCAATACTCATTTTAGCATGTAGAGGTGCAAATATACAACAAGGGTCCCCATTACCATTTTTTTGGGATTCCCATCTTTTAAGGTAATGAGTAAGTGGTATGTGCAACATGCATGATAAAGGTTACTTTTAAATAAAAGGTAAAGGTAAACTTTTATGCCAAGACATTACCCTAGAGAAAGAGAGGGAGAATGCCTTTCAGAGTTGCTGGGTGGAAAGACAGACAGAAGAGAATGTGAAACTGATATTGCCTAAGAGAGGGTGAAAGACTTGTGGAGAGTCAGCCTGGGGCAGGTTCAAGAGGGAGTTAACTGTAAAGGGCAGCTATTTCCTCTGCAGCCCTGCTTTATAGTCAGGTGAACAGAGGGAGACCATTACCAAAAATACTGGGCCTGTTGTTTGTATTTGCTGACAAAAAAAGCAGATTTTACATTTTTAGAACTGTCTAACAAACATCTGTTTCCCCTCTGATCCTGGCAATGGGTGGAGGATTCATTGGTCAATGTGATTGGTGTAGGCCAGTTCTGTGTCTTGGGTTAAATCTGCAAAGGCATTGAAAACATCATAAAACACAATGGGCCAGATTCACATAGAGATACAACGGTGTATCTCCTGATACACCGTCGTATCTCTGAGGCCTTGTACTCACGGCAGGACATGTCTGATGAAAACGGTCTGCAGACCGTTTCCATCGGACATGTCTGGCCGGGGACTGCCCGGGGACTTCTGTTCGATGGCTATACACACCATCGAACAGAAGTCCGCGCGTAAACAATACGCGGGGCGTGTCCGCGGTGTCGCCGCGACAATGACGCGGCGACGTGGGCGGCCTGCCTTTAAAATGCTTCCACGCATGCGTCAAAGTCATTCGACGCATGCGAGGGATGGCGGGCGGCAGGACATGTACGGTAGGTCTGTACAGACGACCGTACATGTCCGGCCGGACAGGTTTCCAGCGGACTGTTTTAAAGCAAGTCCAGGAAACAGTTGTCCGCTGGAAACCTGTCCGATCCGCCCGAAAATGGTCCGCTCGGGCCAACACACGGCCAAACATGTCTGCTGAAACTGGTCTGCGGACCAGTTTCAGCAGACATGTTTGGTCGTGAGTACGGGGCCTGAGTTTCGTCGGTCGTATCTATGCGACTGATTCATAGAATCAGTTACGCATAGATATGCCTAAGATCCGACAGGTGTAACTATGTTACACCGTCAGATCTTAGGATGCAATTCCAGGCCGGCCGCTAGGTGGCGTTTCGGTTTATTTATGCAACAAATATGCAAATGAGGAGATACGCCGATTCAAAAACGAACGACCGCCCAGCGCTTTTTTTATGCCGTTTGCGTTCGGCTTTTTCCGGCGGATAGTTACCCCTGGGTCTATGAGGCGCAGCCAATGTTAAGTATGGCCGTCGTTCCCGCGTCACGGTTTAAAAGTTTTACGTTGTTTGCGTAACTCGTCCGTGAATGGGGCTGGACGCCATTTACGTTCACGTCGAAACCAATGATGTCCTTGCGACGTCATTTAGCGCAATGCAGGCTGGGTACATTTGCGGACGGCGCATGCGCTATTCGATCGGCGCGGGAACGCGCCTGATTTGAATAGTACACTCCCCCTAGCCGCGGAATTTGAATTCCGCCGGGGGATTTACGATACGCCGCCGCAAGTTTTGAGGTAAGTGCTTTGTGAATTAGCCACTTGCCTCAAAAACTTGCGGCGGCAGATCTTAAATCACATAGGTTACGCGGATCTAAAGATCCGCTAACCTATGTGAATCTGGCCCAATGGATGATTTGAATAAAAACATTAACAGTGACAGTAATATAGAGGCACAGGCCTGCCATGAGCAGGCAACAGTCGCAAAGCAACAGGACCTGCAGCAAGCACAGGAATACCATGATCAGGCATAAGTGGCACAACAGCAGGCCCTTGAGCAAGCACAGACCCGCCATGAGCACGTAATGTCAGTACAACAGCAGGTCCTGGCACAGGCAGTTGCTGCTCAACAAGAGATGATCCACCTGCTAATGGAACAAATGGTGGGTCTATGGTTGGAAAGCAGTAATCCAGCAACCTAAAAGGTTGAAAGATGGGTCTATTATGAAGGGTGATTCGCAAAAGGGCGTGCAGCAGTCCCTAGAAAAGATGACTGCTGCAGATAATATTAAAGTTTATTTGGTGCTTTTTGAGTGGGATACAACAAGTGAAGTTCAGCTGGAAAATGATTGGGTGGATATACTGGCACCTTTTCTTACTGCAGATCCCCAGCAGATGTACTGTGACTTAGCCCAGGAACCAGCACAGGATTATATGCTGCTAAAGGTAGAAATACTAGCCAGGCTGGGGGGACATTTACAATTAGTGTGAGCGGAGTTCATGCCTAGTACTTTGATAGCGCTAAGCCTGCTAGTGAACAGCTGTATAACCTCATGCACCTATGCCAGGATTGGCTGACACCTGAGATGACCCCCACTCAAATTGTGGATTTGGTTTCCCTGGTCAGGTGTCTGCTGGGACTTTCCAAGGAGCTGCACCATAGGTAGTCCAATAGGAGCCCCAGTCCCTTGGTGAGATGTAAATATAAAAAACTGATAAGCGCTAAAGTGCTGGTGCAAAAAAACATATATGTATGGCTTAGACAGCCAACACACTGTGCACAGAGTGACACAATGGGCTAAACAGTCCAAAACGTAAAAAAAAAACCTCTCCGTTGTATGGAAATAAAATAAAATAAATTAACACTGAGTAATAGAGTCCATAAATGGGTGATCAAATGGAGCAGATAGAGTGGATGGATCTTCAAACCATGGTACATGAATCCAATAATCGTTCTCATATTGCCCTTACCTTAATCCAATGATATATATGCATAAAGGGCAAGTGGTTCCTTCTCCTTCTGGATCAGCGCCGCCGCTCCTTATTGGATTCCAATGGTGTCCTGGGATGATGAAAGATCCTAGGGTCCGTGCATCTCATGGATTGGAGCCAAAGGGGTAGAGTAGGAGAAATGACACCACAATAGTGAAGAACGTTTGGTAAAAGGTGGTGGATTTTAATAAAATCTTACACAAAAAGGGGATTTAAAACAGGCAATTCGCTGAGATGGCAGCTGTGGTTGAACAATACAATTTAGCAGAAAGTGTTTGTGGGAGTCATCCATCAACCTTAGTGCTTATCCAGAGCAAGGATGTACATACCATCACCAAGATGCTGCATATTGACTTCATTGTGTCTGCTCAGGCACATAACACTGCCACCAGGAGCAAACCAGCACCTAACGCTCCCAAGAACTTTGTGCAGTGACAGTTCTAAGTACGGGAAACATGTGCTATTTCACATGCATACTTTACAGCCTTCTTTCTGGAGCGTGCATTGCGTCGTGTCATTGATCAAGCTGTCGAGGAGCAGAAGCGGGAAGATGAGGAAGTCGCAATGCTGGATGAATTCCCAGGGGGGGCTACTCCACCTGAGACAAGTCAACAATGGGAGACTGAAGAGGAGTCAGAGAAGGATGGTGCCAGGGCAGAGGAGGAGGAGTAAGAAGAGCATACTTTAAACCTTACTGGGATCCCTGATGTTGTCCGTGGATAGGGGGATGAGAACATAGACAACATTATCCTGGATGATGAGCAGGAGCCAGGCCAGCAAAGTTTAGTGCAAATAGGGGCCTTCATGCTCCGGTGTTTTAAGAGGGACCCCCGTATAAAAAGCATAAAGGGCAAGGACCAGTACTGGGTGGCAACGTACTTAGACCCCCGGTACAAACAAAACATGGCGAAAATGTTACCACCATCACAGAGGGCTATCAGAATGCAGCACTTCCAGACCTTGCTTCGAGAAATGCTGCATTCTGCTTTTGCGTCCGCTGGCAGAGGAATTTCCACTCACAGAGAAACAGTTTTGGGTACCAATCCAACAGCGACTGCAAGAAGAGGGCAGTTTGAAGATGTCTTGGTCACTAATGATATGAGATCATTCTTTCAGCCAACCCATCGACAGCTGTCCTCCAGATCCAGCATCAGGGAACGCCTAGACCGACAGGTGTCCGACTACATCGGGCTAACGGCCGATGTGGACGCACTGAGAAGTGATGAACCCCTAGACTACTGGGTGGGCAGGCTTGACCTCTGGCCAGAGCTTGCACAATTTGCAATGGAACTGTTGGCTTGCCCCTCATCCAGTGTCCTGTCCAAAAGGACGTTCAGCGCAGCAGGGGAGGTCGTGACCGATAAGCGCACTCGCCTAGCTCACAACAGTGTTGATTACCTCACATTTAAAAACTAGCAGTTCGCGCACATTTGCGATCGTTCGCTGTTAGCGTTCGCGAACCGTCCCGTCGGTAAACTTGCCATCAGTAAAACGCGTAATCTGCTAGCAGCTTCAGTGAGATCTCACTGAATCTGCTAGCATATTACGCCATGTGGCCTCTTCTCTCCTTCTCCATCTCCCTTTACCATTGAGTTTTACTGAGGGCAAGTTTACGCAAGTTTCATCATTGCTCATCTCCTATTGTGTTGAATCTGCTTCCGTTGATGATCGGGTGCTTTGATCCACATGGTGGACTATTTAATTTATTTATCACCTTCACATTTTCATATGGACTCATTTTTTTTCCAATTGGCCGTGTTAGCAGCTACATTCTTTATTTGGCAGCGCAGGGTTATTTATAGCAATTCTTTTGTATCAGATATATGATGGGGATATTTTACTTCCTTTTAATATACTTAAAGTGGAAGTAAACCCTCCTATTGTTTTCAGCCAAGGAAGCTGCCATTTTGGCCTCTGTTTAATCTGCAACTGCCACAATGCTGCACATGTGATCAGTTATGAAACCAGCCATTGGATGGTTCGACAGTTTGGTTGAGAGCACAAGCAAATGTGACACCTAGCATTTCCGGCATGCCAGGAATGTTAACTGTTTTTTTAAACTATCAAATAGATGGGTTTACTTCCACTTTAAAGATTGTTACCAGTTAACGAAACAAAACTTCTACCAATATCTTCAAATACACCACGCATTACAGATTCAGAGCTCAAAAATCCAACTACAGTTTAAACACTCTAATATACTATAAAAGGCAACTTTGGTTTCTTGTACAAAATGAGGATTAATAGGTGATCTTTATTCTAATTTACAAATAATAGAGAATAATGAAAAACATAAAAATAGTTTTGCCAGGTGGCAAGGAGACATAGAGGATCTAGATGAGGAGGATTGGACACATGCCCTGGAGACACTTCCCAGGACATCTCTCTTGCCCTCCCAAAGGTTATCATACACAGCTTTTTATCATACACAGGGCTCATTATACCCCACAAAAACTCTATACTTGGGGAAAATATATAATACCATTATGTCCGTGATGCTCTTTTTTTAATAGTTCTCTTATCCACATGCGCTGGCGATGCCCAAAGCTTCATCGTTATTGGAAAAAAATATTTGTAACCTTAGATTTATTAAGTTCCACTGAGATAATAGCAAAGCCCAAGCTTGCTCTACTGGGAATAATTCCTGATGGTACGTTACCAGTAGAGATGCATACTATGTGGATAAGATCTCTATATTTAGCACATAAAGTTATTTTACAAAAATGGCCTCCTGTTGATCTTCCAACCCATGAACAATGGGTTGAGAAACTTAATTATATACTTAAAAGAAAAAAATTAACATATAAGCATAGAGGTACACCCCAAAGGTTTGGTAAAATATGGACATGTTGGCTTGATCCTAGTAATCAATTATATGATAGTTTACCTAGTGGAGAGGAGTGAGATAGAGGAGACACATGGGAGTAAAGAGTAGAAGAGAAGAAATTAGTACGTAACAGAAAGATAGTTTGATGCTGTACAGAGAAAGCTGCCATAGTTCAATGATTGACATTAGTGGCAAATAACTTGATGTGCAAAATGTATCTATGTTTCTATAATGTTCTGTTTATTATATGCCAAGTTATTTTAATATGACAGGTGCAAGTGTTATCTGTTTTGTGTTTTTTTTTATATACTGTATTTATATACTTCATGGATTAATTTGACATATTTGTATGTATGTTTAATAAAAAATAAAAAAAATATTTGATTTGATTTAGTGACCCTTGAAGCCCCAGGTTCCCAACCCAACGTACTCCTGTGGTTCTTCTGATCATGATTTTTTCAATGCTTTATCAGTGAGGCCTGGTCCAAATTTAAACATTTAATTCCTCTCATAAAAGCAACCCCAACTTTTTTTTGTAGGTGGGAAAAGCCGTCCTATGGGACACGAACATGAAAAATCAAAAGTCCTAATTTTAAAGGCGTATATGGAAGTTATTGCCATAAAAAGTGTATAGGGATCCGGGTACTGCCCTGGGGGACTTGTATCAATGCAAAAAAGTTTTTAAAACAATATTTTTTTCAGAAGCAGCGATTTTAATAATGCTTAATAAGAAACAATAAAAATGTGATATTCCTTTAAATATCGCGCATGTTGCCCCCCTTAGTCTGCCTGTAAAGTAGCGCATCTATGCGATGTGTAGAACAGTGCCGCAGCAATAATGAAATTTCTAAAGGCTGTAATGTATTGCTGACTCCTGGCAATATAGATAAAAAAATCTATGAAAAAAACAGTGTAGGGTCTGGTATGGATTTTGAGGGGAACTCCACATCAAAATAAAAAATTGGCGTGGGGTATACCAGACCCTTATCCGTTCAGCCAGCCTGGAGGTCAGGATAGGGGGGATGAGCAAGCAACCCCACCCCAAAGCACCTTGTCCTCATGTTGGTGGGAAAAAGCACCTCTTCCCAACAACCCTGGCCAGTGGTTGTCAGGGTCTGCGGGCTGGGAGCTTAACGGAATCTGGAAGCTACCTTTAGCAAGGAGGCCCCCAGATTCTGCCCCCATGTGAATGGGTATTGAGTACACTGTACCCCTACCCATTAACCAAAAATGTTTTAAAAAAAAGTAAAAACTGTTTTTAACAATTCCCTTTATAAAAAAAAATCTCCATTCATTCACTATATACGGCCGCCATGCAAGCAGCAGCCTTATATAGTGTGTGGCGTGGACTTGGCCCAGGGGCTATTGGCAGAAGGCACCCTGCCTTTGTCCAATCATAGCTCTCACAGCACATTGCGCTGTGATTGCTTAAAGCATGCAGGTCAGGTGCATGATTTGGCCAATCGGCAGCCGTCAATGCACTGCGATGTTCTGGGTTGGCGAATTTGCCATGAATTCCCCAAATGTTTGTTTGTTATACGAACAAACGAACAGCTTATGTTCGAGTCGAACTTACGCTTGACTCGAACATCTAGCCCATCCCTACAGAAGAGGTGGTGCTTGGATCAGTAGCCACAGGAGTGATGCAAGCTAGACACTGAAATTCTACTACACAACAAGGGCCCCCGGGTTCCTGCCTATAATGAGCCATTGCTTCATCTGACTGTCAGATATTCTTAGTGTTCCAGCAAGGTTCTGTAAGCAAGTGTATGCTGTAGGAGGAAGAAGAGCTGTATATAGAGACTGTATATAGTAAGAGTTGTCCCTTTAGTTGTTGTTGAAGACAAATGGGCCTCCCAACACTTCCCATCCCTATCCAAATGTATTACTCTCAATAAAACACAAAAGTCACAGACTGTTCTCTGACTCAAAAGTGCCTGTGAAAATTTGGTGTGCCTGGCTGTGCTTCTCGCTGTTCCTAATGGGGTGCACTACATAAGGGAAGAGGACTATTTGCTTTTACCACATGGCTGGCTGGTGATCTTCGGCCATAATATATATATATATATACACACACACTGCCTCCTCTGTACACTCATGTGTTTCTTCCTTTTATGGCAGGTGAAACTGCTCTCATTTACTGTATGTATCTCAACTGAATAAACAGTGTTTAGCTTTAAAAAAGACAATAAATGTGGTCAATTGGTAATTGGTGCAATATGAAAAATATACATTTGTTTCATTCATGCATGGTGACAAACTAACTCTCTATCTGTATTTACTTATTTATTGTATATTACCGCATCCCATTATTTGTGGAATTTTACAAATTTTATTGCCTAAGATTTACCAGCTAACGTTTTTTAACGCAGATGTATTTTCTTTACTCTCTCTTATGGAATATCTGACCTATGAAGAGATAAAATAAATATCCCTAGTTTTGTGGTCAACAGGATTTAGTCTTAAGTACCAATTACTGTGTAAACCTTTTACAGATCTGTAGACGTTGGCAACGGAATTTTTATTGCATGCTTTCCTGTTGTGCTCTCATGTACCTTATCATAAACAAAAATGTCAGCATGATAAAATAACACAATTTTCTTTCAGATTCTTGCAAAATCTTTAATCTAAAAACATGAATATAGATATAACGGTACAAAATACATCTTACTGTGTGCAGTAAATAGAGAAACAATCATATGAGTTGTGATATGAGCAGCGTTACCACTCCAGGAAATGGTTTAGATCTGCAGTACATCTCCCTCTCTCCTCCTCTCTGTAAAATTGGCTCGGTGTTCTGCAGTTTACATAGGTGAACCGGACAGGACTGCTGATAACACTGTTTGATATAAAATTGTACTGGAACTTATGAGATTACAGGATTTCTTGCAGGATCAACATTTTTTTTTCCACTCATCATACAGATAAAATAAAAAAGTTTTCAAATGGTATATTTAATTGACCAAAATGGAGGAAATAAGAGAAGCTTATTGTTAGATTTTACTTAAACTTTAAATCTTTAATTTACATGGACATTGCTCACAAATATAAAAAACAGTCACCCCAATTTTCAACCCTCTTATGAGCATCTATACTGCTTTGTAAGAAAACATTATACTGTAAATATGATCAAGAGGATAAAAGCAAGTACGTTTTAAAGAGACATTATAAGAATATATATATATATATATATATATATATATATATATATATATATATATATATATATATATATATATATATGTATATAGTGTGGTGGTGGGACCCTGTGCAACCTTAAAGACTGTTGGTTTACGCCAGATTTTGGAGAGAAAGACACGCTACTTGCACAGCTGTGTGTTGGGCTATTTAGTTCTGACCTGACTATGGTTCAGGGCCCCACCCAACAGACAGGAAGTCTGTGCTGGGAGTCAGGTGGACTCCCATCCCTCTGAAAGAAGTCAGAGGCTGCATGGGTGCAGCCAGAGCATGTATGTCTGCAGGAGGCAGATGTCATTGGTGATTGAGCAGCAAGGCGCTGATCATGAGTAAGCTAGGTGTGAGCTTAACTCTGTTTGTTCTGAGGAATGAAATCCATGAGGTTAAAGTGTTGAGTATGCAAGATACAGTAATGGTGGAACCCCCTGTGAGGGCTACTGATGTATTTGTGAACTTTTTGTGCTTTTAAATAAAAGTGGGCTATCAGGCCCTTAAAAAGTCTGTTCTGGACTGGCGTACTCACTAAAAACGCACCTACAGCTGGAGTCTGATCACCCCAATCTTACAATAAATACATATACATATATAGATACAGTGGAAACTCGGATATCGAGTAACGCTGTCAACAAGCGTTTCACAATACAAGCAATTTTTTAAATCCTGACTCGGTTTGCGAGTGTTGTCTCACATAAGGAGCAGGATTCAAGCCCCGTAAAATTGTGAATTTAGTGGGCGGGCCTGATGTATGGCACTCAGTGGGTGGAGTCATGACATCTCCAGACTCTCCGCCCACCTCTACACTAGCACCTGGCCCGAGTGAAAAGTGCGCGCACAGGAGAAGAAGAGCGTGCTCATGGGCGCTGTCAATTCATGTGTCACTGTCCAGTGACAGTCGGGCATGATGGTGCGGCGCAGACAGCTGTTAGCACGGATCCCCTGAATGTCTTTTCCGTGGAAAGCCAGGGGAGGGAGAGAAGGAGAAGCGGCTGAGCTAAAGCCATGCAGGGAGATCGGTGCTCACGGCTGTCCCTCTGCTGTACCGATCACCTCCGTGTTTTCCTCCACCACCTCCCCTCACCTTGTTCTCTGTCCCCCCTTCTCTCCTCCTTATCCGCCCGATGTGTCTTCCTCCTACGCGCCCCCCCCCCCTCGTCCCCCGCAGCCGGCTCCCCTCCTCTGCTCTCCCGCGGGCTGGGGGGGGTTAATCTGTCAGGATGGAGAGCGGAGGAAAGGACCGGTATATATGTATATTATCGGTCCTTTCCTTTTCTGAATGGGACATAGAGAGAGCGTTTGTTACCGAACGCTCTCTCTATGTCTTGCGATAACTGAGCAGAACCTGTGTGTTACTCTGCTTCAGTTTATGAACGCAGGGGAGACGCTGTCTTCTCTCCATTCATCTTCAGTGTGAGTAAGGGAGTGGGGAATCTGTGACCTCACTCCTGTTCTCTGTCTCAAAGGGGAGATGTCAGGGGTCCGTGTTGACACCTGACATCTCACCAAAGCCCCCCAACAGAGCTCATAAAAAATAAAACTGCAATGAATATAAAAAAAAAATAAGAACAAATTAAATTGTAAAAAAAGAAAAAACATTAAAAAAAACTATTGACACCGTCCACTACCCCACTGACACCGTCCACTGATACCATCCACTGACACTGACCACCGACACCGACCACCGTCCACTGACACCGACCATTGTCCCATCCCCCACCCCCTTTCCCAAAAACACTGTGAAAAAATATATTTAAAAAAAAAAACCCACCCTTCCTTTAATAGTACAAAAATAAATTGTAAAAAAATACAATTGTAAAAATTTATAAAAATAAAAAAATCCACTGGTCTCAAAAAACCTTTTGAAAAAAAAAAAATATTAAATTGTAAAATAAAAAATATATCTGACACTATCCACTAGCCTGACACCATCCTGAAGGTACTACCCACTACTGTACACTCTGCATTCATGTGATTCACACCGCATTGCTGTTCAGATCACATGCAATGTCTGTGCGATACAATTTCAGCCATACAAACTGTATGGCTAAAATCGCATCACATTCGGATCAAACATGCACAGGACCCTTTTTTTGGTCCACACCAGAATCACATTGGGTGTTCACACCTTTGCGATCCGATTCAAGTCCAAACTGTCAGTTCGCAGTGCGATATGTGAGCTGAAATGGGGGTGTCATTACCATTGTATGACACTCCCCAGCAGTTTGCATATGGCTGTGTAAACTGCCGTGCAAGTCAGGTGCGATGTAGGAACCCGCAGTGGATTCGCAGGGTTCCCGAATCGCACAAGTGTGAACCAAGCCTCAAAGCATACAGCCTACAAATGTCACCTAACTGCTCCCACCAAGGCTTGGTTCACACTGGTGCAATTCGGGAACCCTGCGAATCCACTGCGGGTATATTTTGATGGCTGTTCACTGCAGCATTTCCTCATAACACTTAACTGTGGATCACCCCATATTATGATAAACATTTAGTCAAAACACAAAAGACAGCCAATCCTGGGAGAGCTGGACTGGAAAGGAGAGGAGGAGATGGGAGGGGGATGTGAATTATGCACTTTTTTTTTTACAGAGGCTGTGCATGTCTGCAAGCTAGTGCACAAAATATGTAAATAACCTGTCACTCAAAGCAAGGACTTGCTTAGAGCTGGATTAACTCTGTGTGGCAAGACTGGGCACAGAAGATAGGAAATCTTATTCTCTACATTGTGACATCAAAAAAAAAAGTGAGCTTATCAATATGCTGTTTCTCTTTGAATTGTTTAGTCACAGGGTGACTGCAGCAGATGAGTTCAGGTCTCATCTCTTGCTAATTCAGGCTGTGCTTTGTGTTGAGTAAATCTCAATTTTGTATCTGTCGTACAGCAAACAAGGCGTTTGCCTTTGGTGGCATTTTTCATGGGGCCCCAGCCTGGTCACACATTTATCCAGCACAGAGGAGCATGCACGGTGACAGACTGTGGGAAGTGGGTGCGGAAGGGGCAGAAGCTCTAAGCATAACAATAAGACATGTGTAATTGGTTTAGTTCCAAATTCATTTTTTAACCACCTCCCGCCCGGTCAATAGTAAATTGATGTCCGGGAAGTGGTTCTGAAATCCTGACTGGAAGTCCTGCAGGATAACACGCCGGGGCACGCCTGCATCTCCGATCTCGCTAAAGAGCCTCTGGTGGAGGCTCTTTACCACGTGATCAGCAGTGTCCAATCACGGCTGATTACGATGTAAACAGGAAGAGTCATTGGTCGGCTCTTCCTCGCTCGCGTCTGACAGACACGAGTAGAGCAGAGCCGATCAGCGGCTCTCCTCACGGGGGGGTTCGCACTGATTGTTAATCAACGCAGCCCCCCCCCCCTCGGATGCCCACACTGGACCACCAGGGAAGCCACCAGGGAAGGGGGCAACATGTGGATGGCCAGGTACATCCCCATGGCCTCCCACATGTAAAAAAAATTACAATAGATGCCAATCAGTGCCCACAAATGGGCACTGACTGGCAACATGGGCACTGTCAAAAATTAGGAAATAAATAAGTGATGCCCAGCCATCAGTGCCACCTCTCAGTGCCCATCCATGCCCAGTGCCCACCTATCAGTGCCCATCTGTGCCACCCATAAGTACCCATCAGTGCCACCCATAAGTGCCGCCTATGAGTGCCCATCAGTGCCGCCTATGAGTGCCCATCAGTGCCGCAAACCAGCGCTGCCTATCAGTGCTCATCAGTGCCGCCTCATCGGTGCCCATCAGTGCCACCTCATCGGTGCCTGTAATTGAAGAAGAAAACTTACTTATTTACAAAAAAAAAATAAAAACTTTATTTTTTTTCAAAATGTTCTGTCTTTTTTTAGTTGTTGCGCAAAAAATAAAAACCGCAGAGGTGATCAAATACCACCAAAAGAAAGCTCTAAAAAAATTGTTTAGGTACAGTGTAGAATGACAGCACAAGTCAAAGTCCGACAGCGCTGAAAGCTGAAAATTGGCTTGGGCAGGAAGGTGTGTAAGTGCCTGGTATGGAAGTGGTTAACATATTTTGAAAAATTTGATAATTTGGAAATATCCGAATTAACGAAAACCTGTTTAACACATTTTTTGAAAATCTGTAATTCGTAAATTAGATATTCGAAAATCTGAAAACCCAAAAATTAGAAAATCTTTTCTCCTCTGAGAGATGCAGCGGGCGGGGCTGAGATTCCTCTGCTGATGTGAGTCTGGAGGGGAGGAGGAATGCATGAGAGAGCTGGCTGGTCATGTGATCGCAATCTTGGCTCCTAAGGGAGGTATTTACAGCATTTAATTTTATAAATCATTCACAGAGGGGGACTCTGCAATATGAGGCAGTGCTGATGGTGCAGGTTAGTGTTATAAGAGCAGAAGGAGGGGGGAGGAGCGGCTCACACACAGACAGAGAGGGGAGGACACAGAAGCAGAGAGGAAAGCAGATAGCAGGCTGCTGATGACAGTGGCACATAAACTGACCACAATGTCTGGTCTCCACAGCCATGATACACTGTGGTCAGTTTACAGAGGGATGGGGAGAAACTTGTAAGATCAGATAGGTTTTCTTAGGTGTTACAGGGGGCCAAATGACACAGGACAACAACTGTGTCATATAACATGCTTTAAAGGAGTAGGATCCTTTTTTTTTATTGGGGGGGGGGGGGGATAACAAATGCTTTAACTTTAGTTAATTAATATGCATGTGAGTTTTAGATTTCTGTTGAGATCAAAACAGGGTAATTTGACCACTTTTTTAGATGTTAGAAAGCAAATGATTACATCCAAATAAAGCAATACATACATACTAAGAAAGACCTCAGAGTACACATCAGTTTAAAAAAATCCCAGCTGTAATGCTTGTGCGCAGCACCGCAACAAGCGTGATTACAATGATACTTGTCACTTATATGTACAGCAGTCATATAGCTGCAATTAGGAGACTGACTAAAACTCAAAAACAGTTACAAATCTGGAGAGGCCAACTAAGACAAAAATATACCAAATAATCAGGGAACAACAAGAATTCCCAGGAAAAATAAAGTCAGCAGCAGGTAAAACAGATGAGCAAAAATGCCAGGGGCGGTAGAATATGCGGAATACATCCAGGAATTGAATGAGAGCAACATATGCCTTAAAACAACCCATCATACAGTATATATTTAGATTTTAATCTGCTTTCTGCCGTGCTTAACTGTTTTATCATGCAGTAGAGTCAGAACATTAAGATATTGACCTGTATTATTGAAGCCTGCCTGAACTTTTAGTTTAATACAGCTCATAGGCGTGTGTAGGGGATGTGCTAGGTGTGACTGGCACACCCTAATCACCCCTGTGCGACGCAGACTCCACCTGCTGCTGTCTTCCCTCCTCTCCTCTTCCCTCAGCTTCAGGCATAGGATGTGATTTACTGGCCTCTTCCTTTTCTGAATGAAAACTGTGAGTGATCAGTACCAATCGCTCTCTGTGTTCATTCATAACTGAAGTATAGTAACCAGTGTTTGTGAATTAACAGGAAGCTGCTCAGCACAGAGCACTGTACATTCATTTACATTCAATCTTTAGACATCAGAGGTCTGTTTAGGCCCCTGATATTTCACCACCCCCCCTCCCCGCATCAGAGTTTCTAAAAAATGTTAAAAAATAAATCTAAAAGAAATTGTCAAAAATAATAAAACAAATAAACATTTAAAAAATAATTAAATAATAATTAAAAACTACCGAAACAGTCCACTTCCCTACCGACACCAATCTCTGCCCTACTGACACAAACCTCTGCCCCACTGACTTATGTTTCAATACATTTTAACCACTTATCCACCGCCCGCCGTCAAATGACGGCTGGAGGCAGACCCTATTGTTCTGGGTGCCTTTTTAATCCACAAGAGGTTGCACGCGCCGCCACGTCACTGGGGACCAGGTGCGTGTCGGGCATCCGCGATTGCCCAGTAACTGAGCAGGACGGTGGATCTCTGTGTGTAAACACACAGATCCAAGTCCTGTCAGGGAGAGGGGACCGATGGTGTGTCCCTTGTACATAGGGACAACCATCGGTCCCCTCCCCCAGTCACTCCCCTCCCCCCACAGTAAGAATCACTCCCTAGGGAATACATTAACTCCTTGATTGCCCACTAGTGTTAACCCCTTCACTGCCAGTCACATTTATACAGTAATCAATGCATTTTTATAGCAGGGATCGCTGTATAAATGGGAATGGTCCTAAAAATGTGTCAAAAGTGTCCGATGTGTCCGCCGCAATATCGCATGATAAAAATTGCTGATCACCACCACTATTAGTAAAAAATTAAAAATAATAAAAATGCTATAAATCTATCCCCTATTTTGTAGACCCTATAACTTTTGCGCAAACCAATCAATATACGCTTATTGTGATTTTTTTTTACCAAAAATATGTAGAAGAATATGTATTGGCCTAAACTGAGAAAAAAATTGTTTAAAAAAAATGGATATTTATTATAGCAAAAAGTAAAAAAGATTGTGTTTTTTTCAAACGTGTCCCTCTTCTTTTGTTTATAGCGCAAGAAATAAAAACCACAGAGGTGATCAAATACCACCAAAAGCAAGCTCTATTTGTGGGAAAAACATAATAACAATTTCATTTGGGTACAGTGTCGCATGACCGCGCAATTGCCATTTAAAGTGTGTGACAGCGCTGAAAGCTGAAAAATGGCCTGGGCAGGAAGGGGGTGAAAGTGCCCAGTAGGCAAGTGGTTAAAATGCTTTTTACATTTAATTATAAGAGTGTGTCTGTGTGTGTATATATATATATATATATATATATATATATACACACACACACAGCGCCTTGCAAATATATCCCCCCCCCCGACTTTTTACCTATTTTGTTACATTACAGCCTCAATTTTTGTTTTTAATTACATATCAAATGTGGCATGTAATGAGCCATCCATAGGAGCCCTTGTGCATAGCCATTTTCATTGCTACTCTATTACATTCCACATAGGGGACCAGGCCAGTCTATCTGACCGATCCATTAGTTTGCAGTGTGATCGACTGGATTTCTATTCCAGCTGGTCACCCTGTTAGAGTATTGTATGCATGCACTTTATGATGCAGTCGTATTTTTAATGTAGACAACGTTGTCTACATTTTTATTGTGTTGGGTGATGGTGACGGGTTCTGAGTGCCTGCTGGTGTTTATGTAATTGCTATTTGTAAATTTTTCTACCAATACATTTCCATTTTTCCATGCGGCGTGGTCCACCCGTGGTTTCTTTATCCGGGGGGTCTCTTTATATTCTCCCCGGTGGGTTTGTTTTTGCATTGTTATTTGACCATCGGAGACCGCATCAATTAGGTGAGACCGCAATAAATGGGCTACTGTGCTAGGGTTTTATATTCTGTACAGTATCTTGATATGTAGTGAGCATGGGACCTATTTCCCTTTTTTCAGTCACAGATGTGTGTCCCGACTCCCTGGTGCGCCCTGCTGTTTCTGCCTGCCTCCAAGATCTGTGAGTTGTCGTTTTTTCTGGCTGTGCTGCTCTCAGTTCTCCATTAACTGGGAGCTTGAGAGCGCGTGGACTACTTAGCAGTGCAGATATGCACTGGTAGGTGGCACTGGTGGGCACTGCTTAGAGCAGTGGGTCTGGAGTGTGCGGGACTGATGTTCCGTTTACACAAGACGATAAACAGCTTTTTTTTTCTCCTCACACTGTCAGCATGAGGGGAACAAAATTACCAGCTTCTGTTTTCATTACGTGATCAGCTAAGGGGCCAGGATCTGCCCCTCACTCCGATCTGTGATCAGCCGAGTCTCATGGACTCACTGATCACAGGGCATGCCGTGTGTGCCCCACAGAGGGCGTGTGGGCATCACATGCATGGGAGGATGTACATGGATGCCCTCCCTCTATATATAGAGCTAGATTCAGGTACAGTGGTGTACCTTTTGGCCGGCGTAGTGCATCTCATATGCGCTACATTGACGTAAAACAGTGAGCCCAGAACCGTATTCTCAAAGATCCTGCGCCGTATGTTACGCCAGTGTAGTGTAAATAGGCCGGTGTAAGGCCGCCTAATTCAAAATAGGCAGGTAGGGGGCATGCTTCATTTAAATTAGCCGTGACCCCATGTAAACGAATTGCCATTCGTACGGCGCATGCTCAGAATCACATTGCATATACTCCCTAAGAAACGTTGGCACAATGCTTTCGACGTGAACGCAACCTACGCACAGCCCCATTCACGTACCACTTACGTACAATTCGACATCTGTTCTGACGTCCATACCTTAACATTGGCTGTGCCTCATATAGCAGGGGTAACGTTACGCCGGACGTAAGCCTTACGTAAACGGCGTAGCAGGCGCAAGTACGTTTGTGAATTGGCGTATCTAGCTAATTTACATATTCTACGTAAATCTACGTGAATATCGCACATAGATACGACGGCGCATCTTCTAACTTACGCGGCGTATCAATAGATACGCCAATGTAAAGTCTACCTGAATCTAGCTCATAATGTTTTTCTATCAAAAATACAGATTTTTTGACAAGTGTCAAAAAAAGGTTTAGGCATGAAGGGGTTTATAATATTAGTTCCCAGCATGAAACAATGAGAAGGAATAGAGAAATCTTAGACCTTTCTTTTTAATAATAAAAAAAAAACACATTCACCAAAAAACTTACATTATCTCTGCTCTGTCTCTCACCTCATAGAGAGACAGTCCGCTCGCTGCAACCTCTCGTCCGTCCTTCTCCTGTGGGCAGGCTGGGGAGTTTCTGCCCCCAGGGATTGCTACTGGGCGCTGGTGATAGAAACTACATGTCCCACAATGCTTTGCAGCTGCTGGAGGCCTGGCTGATGGGCTCCCTCCCCCTACCAATGAGGAAGCAGGGGAGGCAACAGAGTGGGAGGCCGGGCTCTGCGAGCGGAGCTCACACTTGCTGCAGTGTTTGGAGGAGAGGGAGGGGGGCAATCCCCTGCAGGAGCTGACAGGCTGGATCTCACTCCTCTGTCGGTGGATTAGTGTAAGTGTAACCGACGGGAGGAGTGGAGCTGCAGGTGACAGAACAGCCCCCGCTCAAGTGCCACTTGAGCTTCAGCGCCCCTCCCTCTGCCTCAGCTCATGGCCCCTGCCCTGACCTGACTTCCTCTGGAAAAAAAAATCGTGAGTGGGCGGCAGCCGGCCGTTATGCATATAAGTTAGGGAAGCCTAGAGGGAAATTGCCACCCTGCCCCCGACCCAGCTGAGAGAGAAGAAAGCAGGCTATGAGGGAATATGCCTGCTGGACTGAAGCAGACTCAGTGAGGTATATTTATTAGTCAGGGGGCTTAAATTTTGTTTGATGGACTTTTACTTTGAGACTAGATTTTCTACCCCTGCGTGACAAACTGATCTGTATATCATGCCCTCTGTCAGATAAAAAGCTGTGTCTTACAGCTTTCTACCTGTTTTAACAGGGTCTTACAGCGATCACATAACTCCAGACTCTAAGCTCCTCTCCTCCCTGGCTGACATCAACAGAGGAATCTCTTCCCCGCACACTGGAGATATCACACGGGGAGAGCAGAGAGCCTGGAGTTATATTATCGCTGGGAGATGCTGTTAAAACAGGTAGATTTTTTTTTCTTAATAAAGCACAGGATACAGCTTTTTATCTGACAAAGAGGATGATATAAAGATGATGTAGTGGCTTAACAATCACTTTAAGAGGTCTGGGATTAACCTTTTGTTTTTCATTTACATCACATTAATTTCAATGTGATGTAACTGAGATTTTTTGTCATCAAAGAGTAAATCACAGGCTACTTAGCAATTACAAATCTCCTGTGTAGTTCAGGCCTTTTGCAGCTCCCGAGTAGTTGTTCATGCCAGGTGTCACAGATGATTACAAGAGAAGTCCATCAACTGTTCTGCACAGGTACAAATGTGTTGGGGCGAGATAAAGTTTCCAATAATACCAGCTCCTGCTACAGAACTTCTGGTACATACGCACTGTTAAAACTACTATGTGCAGCGCACAGAAAAAAAATCTAACTATAGTGAATCAATTCTGGCTGGTGTTATCCTGGTCATTTTACAGAGCACGTTGAAAAATATCCTTCTTTAATGTATACCGAAAAAATCAACTCCGTGCTTTGACATTTTTATTTAGGACTACTAAACATCTGATTAGTAGTCTTGTCAGAAGGAGGTTCTCTAGGGCAGTGTTTATTAATATTTGTATATGTTGACCCCCCTTAAAAGAACATGGGCTTTTAGTACCCCCTGAGGCATTTGTCTCTTATGTTGCTTCTGTCAATACTTCAAAGATACAGTACATACATTACTGTATGTTTTGCAAACATACACCTGATGCTTGTAAATGATCAGTGATGACACCCAATATAAGAAAATCTGTATTGAAAATAGAAAAGGGAGGTTGACATTGTTGATCTCTCCTATGAAATTCTAGTTGCTTGGCTGCCATGCTGATGCAATGAATTGCTAACTGAGTTACTGAACCAAAATGAGCTTTCAGATTAGGGCCGCGATTCAGATACATTGTCGTATCTTTGAGTGGGCGTAACGCATCTCCTATGCGCTACGCCGACGTAACATTGAGAGGCAAGTACTGTTTTCAGAAAGCACTTGCTCCCAAAGTTACGTTGGCGTATCGTAAATGGGCCAGCGTAAGCCCGCGTAATTCAAAGCAGTAAGGCAGTGGGTGTGTTGTATTGTAATGAAGCGTGACCCCATGTAAATGCATGGCCGATCGAACGGCGCATGCGCGTGCATGCTCAGAGTCACGTCGCAAATACTCCCTAAGATACATCGGCTCAATGCTTTGTCGACGTGAATGTAACATACGCCCAGCCCCATTCACGTACGACTTACGCAAACAACGTAAAATACGACGCTTTTCCGACGTCCATACCTTATCATGACTTACCCCTGCTTTATGAGGGGTAAAGTTACGCCGGACCGACGCCTTAAGTAAACGGCGTAGCTAAATCCGATGGGCGCAAGTACGTTTCTGAAACGGCATATCTAGGTAATTTGCATATTCGACGCGTAAATCTACGGGAAGCGCCCCTAGCGGCCAGCGTAAATATGCACCCAAGATACGACGGCGTAAGAGACTTACGTCGGTTGTATCTTGGCCAAATTCAGGTGTAACTCCCTATATGAATCAGCGCATAGATACGACGGCGCTCATTTGGACTTACGACGGCATGTCTGGAGATACGCCGTCGTAAGTCCTTTCTGAATCCGGGCCTAGGAGTGTTGACTTCTAATCAACATACTTTTTCTGTGTCAGGAATAAAGAAAGTATTTATATCAAAGAGAGCTGGATAAAAAAAATATATATATTAATTTAGAGGTAAGCAATAGTGGCCTATTTATTTCTCTCAGTAGTTGTTTCCTTTAGGGCTCATTCAGACCTGTCAGTTTTGGTGCATTGTGCTAGTGTACCTGCCTTTGCACTTATGTACCTGTCTTTGCACCTGTTGTGTTAAGACTAACTTCCTCTTTTGCATGTGGTACACCAATTTTTAGGGGGTAACATTGTAAAAAATGTGCCCCCCCCCACCCTCAAACAGCTCTCCCACATGATGGCGTCTGGGAGGATCCTCTCCCCCACAGCAACAGTCACTTTTGAAATCAGCATGGCAGTGCAGTTCTCCACCCACACAGCCACTTCATTCATTCAAGATATAGTGTCTGTGAATGAATATGCTACAAATTCCATCTTCTAGCTGCGGCAGATGGACTTGTAGTTCTCAATGGAACACATCACTACATGGTAATCACTACACTCCTAGTCCATTGACACATTCATCCAGCTCTTCAAATAAAAGTCAGTACCTCTGTATGAGCAGAGATCTGGAAAAGTCTAAAGGAGCCTGGCATTGCACCCATGATCACCTGAATGCAAGTGCAATGCTTTGCAGACTCCTGTGAAAAAATAAAAGCACCTTTTTTTCTAAAAATGTGTGTGACACCTCCTCCATATGTTTCCCATTAACTCATTGGAAGCCAAGTATTGGTCACATAGGAGACCTACACTGGGGTTGGTTCTTTTGGGCTATGGCAGGTGTTGACCAGAGTCATTCATTCTAGCACAGGATTACACCTTGCCTAAAGATGTGCTCACCAATGCCCAGGAACAAGCGAGGGCTGCTGTCATGTCAAATATTAAGGTAGTCCCCCAACTCAGGGATGAACCACTTGTGTGTAGTGTTGTATGCGGTTATTCTGAAGATACTGTCCCTTTTCCTACCTACTTAAACAGGTGTATATGGAAATGCAGAGCTTATACCCACTTCACCAGTCAGGGCACCTCTGTTACCTCACGCCCAGTAACAGAATGGGGTCCCACTGAGCATATAGTGTGGACATCGTACATGCTCAACTTAAAGCGGAAGTAAACCCATCGATCTAACAGTTTCAAAAAGCAGTTACATTTCCGGCATGCCGGGATTGCTAACTGTCACATTGGTTGTGCTCTCAACCAAACTGTCAAACCATCCAATGGCTGGCGCCAAAACTGATCACATGTGCAGCATCATGGCAGTTAAAGATTAAACATAGGCCAAGATGGCAGCTTCCTTGCCTGAAAATGATAGGTGGGTTTACTTACACTTTAACTCTTGCCTCTCTGTATCTAGTGATCAGGCCATAGATCTCTGTAATGCTCCCAGTGACTGATGTAGATGGACCACTAGGGAGGGAGCCCTAACACTGGACCCACTCGCTACTGCAGGACTTGTGACTAAACCAGGTACCATGCCAATGACTAGTTGTAGTTAGCCTTTTGTTGTTGCAATGGTACAAGAACTGCTAGTGTGCTCTTGTAGACTCAGACCCCTTAATGAGTGTCAGGACCTCACACGTACCCCTTGAATAACTTAAGACCAAGCTTTTTGTGGTTAAACACCTTTTACTAAGAGTTCAGTATGGCATACATAACATGGCAAAATGTCCTTTCCCTAACTAGCTTTAACAGTGAACTTGCATAGGTAAAATCCTTATGGGTGAAGACCATAACTGTCTCAACTCGACTAGAGAAGTCCGTGGTTTGTGTGTATTACAAGAGGCCTGTGCTCCATAGATGAACTACAAGTCTCAGCAAGTCATGCAAGGTTTCTGTTCTTAGCCCACTACCCTACACTCTGTTTTGACCTGAACCTCTGCCTTTTATATATCACAGGACAGGACACCAGATCCCAAAAATTGCCTGTGGAACATGAGCAGGGATTTCAAAGCATTATTAACCTCTCCCCCCAGCCTGGACAGCCACACACGCCTAGTTATAATGAACACAGTAGGCAACCTGTCTGCATGCAGATCAGAAAATTCATAATTCCTAATATGCATGTTTGCTCTTGGTTAGCGGCTCAATGTAAGCAGTATCAGTATAACAGTCATTCACAAGGAAAGCTAGCACACCACAGACCACCACACAAATTAACCTCAGAAATACAAGAAGTGCAAAAAGATGCAAGAAAGTACAAAATGAGACATATCCAACAATGTTTTGGGGCCTCTTGACAAACAGCTAGCATCTTCTTCAGTAGAATAGATCAGCAATGGCAACAACAAAGAAAACAGAACCCTCCAGCAAGTGTATTTCATGTTTTCTGGTCGTATACTGTAGATAGTATAATATTATTGGAAAAACTGGGCCATTTAAGAACATGCCTTTTCTTTTCAGCATCTCTGTCAAATAAACAAAACCAAGATAAAGACTGTGCTCTTTTAATCAAAGCGGTGTCACTACACATGCATACATTTGTTCTTATAATGAACCTTATGTTCTCTCTGCTTTTTTTCTCTTATTAGAAGGCTGCAATTCTAATTTAATTCTTGAGCACAGAAATACATTTGATAAGGAATATAATTACAGAAAAGGCTGGACAGTCAGTCCTTTAGTGCTGTCAGGTATGTATCTTGAAATGTGGCATTATATTCCTACACTTCCCTTTCTCTCAGATTATTTCAAGTTAGCATTAGTGTACTAGAGTGTAATTATAGACCTCACTTTAGGAGTCATTGCATTCACAGGTCTAATGTAATCCATTGTGGGTGTATCGATAGACATTGGAGTGGAAGTAATGCAGCATTATACAGATGTGCTGACATGTTGGAGTAATAAGCTATCTTCACAACCTGATATATGCAATACAGATAAAGTGATTTGAAGAGTTTTTATTTAGTGTATACGTGACAAACTACGGTAATTGTGGTATTGTTAAAAACAAGAAATTATAGACCTGTGTCACATGAATTATAAAACATCATACTGATACTAAATATGAAGAAAACAGACCTCAGACAGACCTCTGAGACATTTCACCACTCCTCCAAGTAACTTCATAATTCAGCTGAGTGGCAGGATATTTCCCAGACATGTAATTGTGGTTGATTCACACTATCAGGAAATGTATTAGGGTTATACCACTAAAGCAGTGGTTCACAACTCCTGTCCTCAGGACCCACTAACATGCCAGATTTTAAGTATTACCTTGGGGAGATGCAGACTGGAATACTGCAATCACTGAGCAGCAAATGATATCACCTGTGATGTATTTTAGTTATCTTGCAAACCTGGCCTGTTAGTGGGTCCTGAGGACAGGAGTTGAGAACCATTGCACTAAAGGAATAAACATTATTCTTTTAATTTCAAAATGAATGCTAAATCAGCTTAGTGAATGGGATGAAAATGTGTTCTCTTTAATAGAGATGAGCTCAGGTATTCTCCAAAATCATCTCTAGCCAAACTCAATGTATGCTTCTTTCCCTCCATTGTGCCGTGGGCTGGGTCATTCCCAACATGCAGCTCATGTAAACATAGAGGAAGACTGTGGGGTGAGAATGACCTGACCCGCTGCTCAGTTGAAAAAGAGAATACGTTTAGCTAGAGGTGAGTTCAGAGAACACCCAAGCTCATCTCTTTTTTTTTTTTTTTTCCTTTCTACATAATTTGGTATTTAAAGTGAACATAGCTTTGCCTTATTTACTAAGCCGTGTGAATATTCACCTTGCTGGGTAGACAGCCTCTAATTATTTAGTAAATCAACCTTAAAGTGGAGTTCCACCCATAAATATAACATTACATCAGTAGTTTTAAAAAAATGTCATTAGTCCTTTAAGAATTTTTTTTTTTTTTTAGATGCCTTCAAAGTGTAGTTGCTAGGCAGAATAGTTAATCTTCCCTCTTCCTGCACCTAGGTGCTTAAGCTTCACCGCACAGACTCCTGGGAATGTAGTGGGTGTAACTTTCCAGGAGTCTGTGCACTCCCCAGTCTCGAAGAATCATGTGACTTGGACAGTACAGGTGCTGAAACCTGATCTGAAAACTATTACATTGCTTGTGGCTGAAATCCAGGAAGTCATACAGTCTGGCTTCATGATGTCCACACTTAAGATGGCCCCAGTCAATTTCTATTTTATAAAGTGTCTAAATGCTGTAACAACCTAACAAAACGGACCTTAGTTTACAGACTAACTTTACTAGAATACATTAAGCTTGTGTATTACAGGGGTATTTATATTTAAAAAGTGAAATTGTGTCCGGAACTCCGCTTTAATGAGTATAATTCACTAAAGAATATGTGTGTTTGTTGTCACATTGATAACTACAGTATTTTTTACAATCATACAAATCTTGTGGTGATGCACACAATGGTGATAGGGTACATATGACACATTAATTAACATATGGTTTAGTAAGTAGGGCCCATTTACATTGCCATGCTTTAGCACATGCTAAAATGTACATGTAATGCTTCCCCATATTAAAGAAAAATTATGTTCCCATCTCAGCCCTGCAGTACTGTACATTTTAAAAATCGTCTGATTTTTTTTCTATGTTAAACTGCATAGGGAGGCCCATAGAAGTCCATGGCAATACATCAACATGCACATAATGATTTATGATGTGTATTGACACATTTTGATGTGTTATACTGTGTTGGCTACAGTTTTAGAAAGCACTGCCCTTGGATACTGGCCATGTGCTTTTTCAAACAAAACTGAAGGGGAACACATCTCTACAAGCGAGGCTGCTATTATTTGTGCAGAGTGTAGTAGTTTTGTCATCATCACAATAAAAAAGAAAAGATAAGTTGCACTTTAATTCCATTTATCTATAGTTCCAATTATTGTTTTTGAGAAGTTTAATTTTGTCTTCAACAATTCTATTTGCAAAGGTCACACATTTGTGCTGTTCTGCTTAGTTTATTATGTCAAGGACCCTGCCATAAGTAGGAGTATCTGTATTCTAAATTTAGTGATGCTGCTAGGGTCTTGGTCATCCTAAACTCTGAAATGTTATTATCTCTGTGTTTTCCCTTCATTTAGGATAGTTTTCTGTCAGTTGCTGTGGAGTGTCCCTAGCAGATTGAGCAATAAGAAACAACATTGCAGAGTTATAAACAACACAGTTGTGCACACTAAGGAAGGATATCAATATTTGAGTGACACTGGAAAAGGGTCATTGTTTCTTGGGCTGTTTTCAGGTGGAGAGGCAATGTTGGAGGTTTCTGCCCCTTATGTCTGCTGCCTGAAGAGAGTCTTTGCTGAGCGGTCTTATTTCTGGCCTAGGAAATTTATGCTGTCATGCTGGAGGTAAAAATCCAGAAGAAGTGAAGCAAGACGGTGGCTGCTTATATGGAACCTTATGGGAAGAGACTTTGCTTCTGAATAATGTTCTGGAAAGCTGGGTATAAACTGCTGCATTCTGACTGCTCGTCCTGGAAGATACTTTTGTCCTAAATTGCTGGTTTCAGCCTAAAGGCCCAAAGACTGTGCTGACTGTTGTTAAAGAAGAAGTTTTGAGGGTATCCTACTCCTGCCTGAGTTTGGTTAAAAAAAAATAGAACTCCTAGGCATTCCAAAGTGAATGGAGTGTAATTCATTCCCCCCAAAGTTGAAGTGTTAGTCCACTGAGCCCTGTAGGGGTCCTCCTCATTTCCCTTGGGGTAAGAGGGTGCTACAGGTATAAGACTTTTTCAAAACTGGGACTGGTCCTTGTATAAGTACAATATAAAGCTTGAGATGTTGTTTCCTTTTGTAGTCTCAGAAATCAGCTCAGTTTCTAAACACGTGGTTCATAGGGTAAGAATGTTACAGCACATTGTAAGTGCAGAAGTCAAATTCAGTAGGATATGTTCTGTAATGTTGAAAATGTTTATTAGCTTTCCAAATCACATTTTGCTTTACATCTAATGATTTTAATTAGACTCCTGCAGACTCCTTTAGTATTTCCAAAAAAGCCCAGTTGAATGTGACTAAGCCCAGGTTCACACTGGGTACGATTTGCTTTGATTTGAGATGCGATTTCACATGTGAAATCGCATCTCAAATCGGCGACATTTGTCGGCAATGACACCGGCTGGCTGAAGCCGGCTGAACTCGCACGGCTTCACTCCCGCAGCCCAGTGTGAACCAGGGCTAACTGCTACTAATTTAAACATGACCTAGATAGTGGACGTGTGATGTCTAGTAGTGTTGTGCAGAGCTCCTAAAGAGATCAATGACTTCCCTTGCTATCGCCTGAAAGTTACGCTTATTTTTTGGGGGTTTTATTTCTAACTTTAGCCAGAGTGTTGTAGGGTCACTTTAAGATACAGTGTTGTCACTCCCCCAAATAATTATGCTGAGGCATTTATTTTTAAATCATCCAGTAATTGACAATTGCAAGCCAAAATTCTAAATGGTGACAAGTTGGTGACAAGTTGCATGGCAATTGACATTGAGTATACAATGACTGCGTCTCATTGTATTGATAGCCAATCTTTCTGGCTGCCATTAAGCATGTGGCCTTTACTATACTATACTTACTTTACTATAGTACATGTACTGCATTAGACAACATGAGGTTAATGTATGAGTGCACAATCCACATCAGGTAATAATTAATCACCTCCCGCCATGCCACCGTATATAAATGGCCAGGCAGGAGCTTCCTGGTTCCTGGAAGATGTATCCATATCGCCTCCTGCTCCCATGCCTCATGCGCACCCTGTAATCGGGGTACAGGGCTAATGATTTTTTTTTACATACTTGGCTCAATTCACAAAGAGTTATTTTTCTCTTAAAAACTAAGATAAAATAGCTTTTATTCCCCAAACATATTTTTTTTGCAATTCACAAACAAATGCTACTAAAATAAAGCATGAGTTGTTTCATTAAAATGTGAGGTATTTTACACATGAAACCATTTGGTATTTTATCTCATGACGTGATATCCAGTGGAATGGATACAGTGGAGAAGGATTGAACCCCTGATAGGATTAGTGCTGAGAATGAGGTAAAATGGTTTAACCCTCTTCCCTGGCTATCCAGGAAATAATGTTTTGCAATGCGATTTGCATTGCAAAACATTTAGTGGAGCACAGGGGAGACGTGCAGACCCTGCATATCTCAATAAAGAGAACCTGTCATCAAAAACAAAAAATCACATAAGAGACTTTTTGTCCCCTATGTGATAAAAAAAAGTTAGGTAAAAAAAAATATATACTTTTTTTTGTAAAAATAAAGTTACACCCAAGCACATAAAATCACCCCTCTAAATTTTTTGAGACCCCCCACCCCCACAAATATGCATGCACAAATGTAAACACATGTGTCATGGTGCCTACCTGTGAAAATGTTGATTGTGATACACATGTTACATACCGCCGTACATACCGGCGTGAGAGCAATAATTCTAACACAAGACCTCCTCTGTAACACTAATCTTATACCTATAGAGGTTTTTGAAGTGTTGCCTATAGAAAATATAGGGCACTGAAGTTTGATGCCATTTGCCAATTGCCATGTGCAAAAAAATGTAAGGTTTGGCATGTTGGGTATCTATTTACTCGGTGCAGCCTTGTCTTTTATATTTTACTAAATAATTGGGTAATTTATTGTGTTTGTTTGCGCAAAAATTTACGTTGGAGTGCTTTTACTAAATGTTGCATTTCTGAGACCTTTGCGGTAATATTGTGTGACATATAAAATTGGAACTACCACTGTTTTACTCTCCAGGGTATTTGCTTTCAGAAAATATGTAATAATTGTGGATTTTGTGTAATCTTCAGGCCTAAAATTAAGCAACAGTGTTTGTTATCGCTAGCCACACCAGTCCCAGTGTCATCCAGTAACTGCGTTCCTCATTGTCACCACACCAGTGGCATTGGTACCAGATCAGAACAGCCATCCACAGTGTTCCTGATCATAGCCAAACCAGCCTTGGTGTTGCCAGACCAGAGTAAGCCAGCAAAAAAGTTCCTGATAACTAGCTAAATCAACTAACGAATTTGTCTTTCGTGTGTGCCTTGGATTATCCTTTGTATTACGTCTTACTTTTGGTTGGTTGTGGTGGTGTTTTTGCTATGCAGTATTTGAGAGGCTATACTTTAGTGTGGCCACAATATGGTGCTAGTATGCATGTGATTTTCCACACTTACATTGTACTGGGTTTGACTTGTGGCGAGGTTAGGTGCTGCATTTTTTTCCCATCACCGGTTCCTGTGTCATCGCCATCTCTTCTCCTGCTGTGTGAGTTGCCTATCCTGTGGTCGAGGGAGGCGGAGACAGCTCACCTATCCTTGCCTCGCTGTCAGCATCCAATGTGAGGACACCATGCATGGTGAAGGTGGTGGAAGGATCAAATTCCTTCCTATAAATACCCTGGGGGTGTACACTCAGGGTTGCTTGCATCTATCTGGCACTGGCTGGGACACTTGTATCTATTGTCAAAAGGTATGCCTGTGTTTTTAAATAACTGGGCTACATGTGACCCCCCTTGGAAGCGCTGCTTCACTTACCCTTTGCTGGGGAATAAAATGCAACTAATATACAGTATTTTATCATTATAGGTGTCACATCTTACTCCTAACACTGTTGACTGCTTCTGGACACCCTTGGTATACGGATGTCTTCTGCCAAAAGGTAGCTATTTGGAGGGATATTCCTACTGTTACCTAAGTATATATGCCCTATGCCCTAATATATATTTTTTTCAGACCATTATCTGCCCCATTATGCATTCTTATTTTTGATTGTTCTGTTAGGCCTATCTATCTCACACATGTGATTATCCCCATACTCAGGAGAAGTAGCAGCATGTGTTTTGGGGTGTGCACCACTCTTGTCACTTACTCATCATGTCTTCTCTGCTCATTCACAGGTAACTGTTGCTTCAAAATCTATGCTTAAAGTGGAAGTAAATCCTCCTTTTGTTTTTAACCAAAGAAGCTGTCATCTTGGCCTCTGTTTAATCTTCAACTGCCATGATGCTGCACATGTGATCAGTTATGACACCAGCCACTGTGCAATCATTATGGTAAATGATATAAGGTCCTTTCAACCACCTCAATACTGGGCACTTTAACCTCCTTCCTGCCCAGGCCAATGGTCAGCTTTCAGTGTTGTCGCACTTTCAATGATAATTACTCATGTGTTAGCTCAATTACTAGCGGCAGTCATGCAACACTGTACCCATATGAAATTGTTATATATTTTTTTTCACAAATAGAGCTTTATTTTGGTATTTAATCACCACTGTTTATTTATTTATTTTTGCGCTACAAATGAAAAAATACCAAACTTTTTTTTAATTAGTTTTTCTTAGTTTTTGTTATATAATTTTGCAAATAAGTAATTTTTCTTCATAAATTTTGACCAAATACTGCTACATTTCTTTGGTAAAAATAACCAAAATCAGCGTATAATATTTGGCCTGTGTGAAAGTTATAGAGTCTACAAGCTATGATACAGTGGGTGACCACGATATTGTGTCAATCTCGCTCCCTTTCTCGGCGAGATTGACCACCTACGAGCGACATCGCGGGAGCCAGCGCTGAGCTGGCTTGCCGCGATGGAGACAAAGCCGTCATAGAAGCAACGGGGATCCGACTAGGATTCCCACCAATTCTAGCGGCGGCGTTTGGTATGAATCCTGAGAGGGAACTCCATGCCAAATTTTAAATAAAAAAACGGCATGGGTTCCCCCCCCAGGAGCATACCAGGCCCTTAGGTCTGATATGGGTTGTAAGGAGACCCCCCCTACGCCGAAAAACCGGCGTGGGGGTCCCCCCACAATCCATACCAGACCTGTATCCAAAGCACGCTGCCCGGCCAGTCAGGAAAGGAGTGGGGACGAACGAGCGCCCCCCCCCTCCTGAGCTGTACCAGGCACTGCGGCCCCCCCACCCCAGAGCACCCTGTCCCCATGTTGATAAGGACAGGGCCTCTTCGCGACAACCCTGGCCGTTGGTTGTCGGGGTCTGTGGGCGGGGGGCTTATCGGAATCTGGGAGCCCCCTTTAATAAGGGGGCACCCAGATACCGGCCCCCCACCCTAGGTGAATGAATATGGGGTACATCGTACCCCTACCCATTCACCTGGGGGCAAAGTGTAAAAGAAAATAAACACACAACACAGGGTTTTTAAAGTAATTTATTAGACAGCTTTGGGGCCCCCCTCTTTTTTTTAGCTCTTTTTCCAGGGGGGGCCTTCTTCTTCCGCTCTCCGGGGGTCTTCTCCCATCTTCTCCACTCTCCGCTGTCATCTCGGCGCTCCCCGGTTCTTCTCCCGCTCGCTCTCCGGTGCCTTCTTCTTCAGGGCTGGCCGCCGCTATCTTTGTGTGTTAGCTCAATTACTAGCGGCAGCCAGCCCGCTCTTCTTCTGCCTTCTTCTCTTCTTCCCATGTTGACACAATGCTTCTTCCCGCTCTTATGCCGGGTGCGCGGTTCGCACCGATTTATATAGGCCTCTCTTATGATGTCACAGTCCCATCATGCTCCGGTACCTACCCACGTGGTACCTACTCATGTGGGTAGGTACCGGAGCATGATGGGACTGTGACATCATAAGAGAGGTCTATATAAATCGGTGCACACCCGGCATAAGAGCGGGAAGAAGCGTTGTGTCAACATGGGAAGAAGAGAAGAAGGCAGAAGAAGAGCGGGCTGGCCGTCGCTAGTAATTGAGCTAACACACGAAGATAGCGGCAGCCAGCCCTGAAGAAGAAGGCACCGGAGAGCGAGTTGGAGAAGAACCGGGGAGCGCCGAGATGACAGCGGAGAGCGGAGAAGATGGGAGAAGACCCCCGGAGAGCGGAGAAGGCCCCCGGAGAGCGGAAGAAGAAGGCCCCCCTGGAAAAAGAGCTTAAGAAGAGAGGGGGGGGGGCCCCAGAGCTGTCTAATAAATTACTGTAAAAACCCTGTGTTGTGTGTTTATTTTCTTTTACACTTTGCCTCCAGGTCAATGGGTAGGGGTACGATGTACCCCATATTTATTAACCTAGAGTGGGGGGCCGGTATCTGGGGGCCCCCTTATTAAAGGGGGCTCCCAGATTCCGATAAGCCCCCTGCCCACAGACCCCGACAACCAACGGCCAGGGTTGACGGGAAGAGGCCCTGTCCTTATCAACATGGGGACAGGGTGCTCTGGGGTCGGGGGGCCGCAGTGCGCCCCCCTGCCCCAGGGTACCCAACCCCCCATGTTGAGGGCATGCAGCCTGGTACGGCTCAGGAGGGGGGGCGCTCGCTCGTCCCCACCCCTTTCCTGACCGGCCGGGCAGCGTGCTTTGGATACGGGTCTGGTATGGATTGTGGGGGGACCCTCACGCCATTTTTTTTGGCGTAGGGGGGGCTCCTTACAACCCATACCAGACCTAAGGGCCTGGTATGCTCCTGGGGGGGGGGGAACCCATGCCGTTTTTTTATTTAAAATTTGGCGTGGAGTTCCCTCTCAGGATTCATACCAAACGCTGCAGCTAGAATTGGCGGGAATCCAAGTCGGATCCCCGTCTCTTCTATGACGCGCTCGCTGGAATGTGCTTTGTCTATTCCAGCGAGTGCGAGATGTCGACACCCTGTCGCCGAGAATCAGCGCGATGCTGTCGTGCTGGAAACACATTCTCTGCAACAGGTACAGTACCAATCATTAAAAAATAATCACACCTGATGTACTGATGGATTACCTAACATGCCAAAATGGTACAAATTCCCCCAAATGACCCCTTTTTGGAAAGTAGACCATCCAATGCAATTAGTAAGAGGCGTGGCGAGTTTTTTGAAGTTGTAACTTTTTCCCACAATTCTTTAGAAAATAAAGGAATTAAATAATATGACATTGAACTGTCCCTACTCTAGCTATACACTAATGTCAAGATTACTGACACGGTCTCACTACACTACACTACACTGAAACTATCTGAGCTGTCCCTTCTCTACACTAATGTATGTATAAATTACACGGTCTCACTACACTACAGTTAAACTATCTGAGCTGTCCCTACTCTAGCTGCACACTATGCAAAGCTGAATGATGGTCCTCCTCACTACACTCACACCATCCCTAGACTGACACTAAACTAATATACTACACTGTCAATTGAAGTAAAATAGCACAGTATAGCACACTAACTAACTAATAGCACTGAACAGAGCCCTGTTCTATCTCTCTCCACACCAAAATCACGCAGATAATGGCTGCAATTGCAAGAATACTTTTATACTGTGGGGCAGGAATGAGCCACGATTGGATAAAGTCATGATGACAGTGTCAAATCATGACTCTGACAGTGCTCTGTGCCCTGATTGGCTGAAGCTTTCACTGCTTCAGCCAATCAGGGCTTGCAATGCATTGTGGTCAGTTCAGGGGGGCGAACAAACGGTTAAACGTCCCGGAAGTTCGGCTGTTTCCCGAACTTATGCTCGGGCCGACTGTTCGCCCATCCCTAGTGGTAATTACCACATTATCAAAACTTTACCACAGTAGTTACTTACCACACAATTCTTAGTGGATTGAGCGTATGCACAATTGTTTCTTAGTGAATTGAGCGTTTGCACAATTATTTCCGCATGCACTATTTTACCCCATTTTTTTAATGGTATTTAACTCTTATGCCACGTACACACGATTTGAAATTCCGACAAGAAAACCGTGGATTTTTTTCCGACATAATTTTGGCTCAAACTTGTGCTGCATACACATGGTCACACAAAATTCCTACCGTCAAGAACGATGTGCAACACTACAATGAGCCGAGAAAAATTAAGTTAAATGATTCCGAAAGGCGTCGAATTCCAAGCATGTGTGTTTTTTTGCGCGTCAGAATTGCATACAGACGATCGGAATTTCCGAGAAGAACTTTTCTCGTCGGAAAATTTGAGAACAGCTCTCAAATTTTTCTTGACGAAAATTCCAACAGAAAAATTCTGGTGGGGCCTACACACGGTCGGAATTTCCGACCAAAAGCTCACATCAGATTTTTCTTTACTGAATTTCTGATCTTGTGTACGCGGCATTAGTGAATTCATAATCCGCTTAATTTACACACTGGAAAGCCAACATTCACATTTCTCCAAACATTACCCTCGACATAAGTCTCTCTCTTTTTGGTGGGGAATATAAGCTAATGTAATAATTCATAATGGCCTTCCTAAGTAAAGCTTACACTCCAGTTCTTTGTAAATCCTATTCACTTTTACAAACATGACCAACCACTCTTCTTGTCACTGAATACAGTACATTGAGATCCATTGTGTGGCAAGTAGAAGTTACATTTCTTCTGTACCTCCTGTGTCTCGTACAGACATGGTTTGCATGGACTCTAATGCCGCGTACACACGATCGGATTTTCATCCAAGGTTTTTCTGATGGAATTCCACTAAGGCTTGGCTTGCATACACATGGTAACACAAAAGTTCTTTGAAATTTCATCCGTCAAGAACGCAGTGACATACAACACTACGACGAGCCGAGAAAATTAAGTTCAATGCTACAGAGCATGTGTCAAATTGTTTTATAGCATGCGTCAGAATTTTGGGAGTCGGAATTGCTACAGACGATCTGATTTTCCGTCGTAAAATTTAAGGACCAGCTCTCAATCTTTTGTTGGAGGAAATTCTGACAGGAAAAGTCTGATGGAGCATACACACGGTCGGAATTTCCATTCAAAATCTCACATCGGACTTTTGCTGTCGGAATTTCCGATTGTGTGTACGGGGCATAAGCCTCACTTTGAGTCCTGCTTCTAGCTTCCACAATCCCACTGCTGGGGCTTTACTCTCCATCCTCCTACCAAGTCTCTTCCATTAGCTCTGTGTGCACTTTCCTCTCTGATGGCTCCAGACCTACCAAGTTTTTTTTCCCTCTCTGAGGAGAGGTCTTCATCCTTAATAAGAATTAGGGATGAGCCGGACACCCCCCAGTTCGGTTCACAGCAGAACAGGCAAAAAATTTGTTCGCACACGCGACCACCATTAGCCCTTATTCACACGAGATGGACTCCATTGCTACGGAGTCTGCTAGCTCAGCGGCAGATCTCCGCTGAGCCGGCAGATGACAAGTCCCTCTCTGCTCACTGAGCAGGGAGGGGCTTGTGCAGCACCGCTATGGAGAGATCTGATGAAAACGGACAGCATGTTAGTTTTCATCAGATCTCACCCAATCTGCCATGGACAGATGGCGATGTATCGCTATACGTCTGATTTTGGTGGATCAGGTCGGATGTCAGCAGACATGTCTCTGCTGACATCCGACGCTCCATAGGCTTGCATGGAGCGGCCGTTCAGGTTCCGCTGACAAAACTCACAGGCAGACCTGAACGGTCCAACCGTGTGAAAGGGGCCTTAAAGTCTATGGGACAATGACATAAAAAAATGAAAGGTTAATATGCAAGTTATTGTCAGAAAAAGTGTTTGGGGACCCGGGTGCTGCCCCAGGGGACATGGATCAATGCAACAAAAAAGTTTTAAAAATGGCAGTTTTTCAGGAGCAGTGATTTTAATAATGCTTAAAGTGAAACAATAAAAGTGAAATAGTCCTTTAAATTTCATACCTGGGGGTGTCTATAGTATGCCTGTAAAGTAGCGCATGTTTCCCATGTTTATAACAGTCTCTGCACAAAATGACATTTCTAAAGGAAAAAAGTTATTTAAAACTACTCGCGGCTATAATGAATTGTCGGGTCCTGGCAATACAGATCAAAATCATTGAAAGTCATTGAAAAATAATAAAAAAAGTGTGGGGGCCTCCAAGTCTGGTATGGATATTAAGGTGAACCCTACGCCAAATAAAAAAAATGGTGTGGGGTTCCTCCAAAAATCCATACCAGACCCTTATCCGAGCACGCAACCTGGCAGGCTGCAGGAAAATAAGGGGTACGAAAGAGCGCCCCCCTCCTGAACTGTACCAGGCCACATACCCTCAACATGGGGAGGATGTCCCCATGTTGATGGGGACAAGGGCCTCATCCCCAAAACCCTTGTGGGGGTCTGCGGGTGGGGGTCTTATCAGATCCCTGCCCCCCCATGTGAGTTGGTAAGGCCTACCATTTCACAAAGAAAAAGTGTGAACATTTTTAAAATGACAGGACACAGCTTGGGACAAATCCTTTATTAAAAATAAAAAACATTCCAGCAATGTAATCCAGTTTGTCCAGCGTTGTAATCCATTCTCGATGTCCAGCGATGATCCATTCTCCAGCGATGCTCTCCGCTCTCCAATGAGGAATGACGCACAATCCTTCCTGCACCGGAGGCACCCGGCCTTATGACACACAAGCTGTTTGACAGTCCTTTTATAACTGAGGGCGGGGCCACCCGTGACGTGGCCGGGTGACCCCCCCTTTAACGCGTCACGGGGGTTTCCTGTGATGCATCAAAGGGGGCAGGGTCACACATCATGGGTGGCCCCGGCCTCAGTTATAAAAGAACTGCCAAACAACTTGCGGGTCATTAGACCGATCAACCCTCCAGATAAATGTTTTTAAAACACTTAAAATTTGGTAAAATCCACTTTCATTTTATAGGCTTAGTAGCACTTTAAGCTTTCCTTAGACTAAAATGAGTGGGATGCTAGACCAAACCAACAATTATAAAAACAATTAATATTAAAATCTGTAATCAGGTCTTTCGGGACCAAGGCTCCTTGTCAATAGATTCATTCTCCTTCTTTCTGATCTAAACAAACGTTAGGGTCACCTTCTTTGCATTTTGCTGTTGCTTTCTGTACAATCAAAAAATTCAATGAGCTAGGGTCCAAATAATCGAAGCATGTAAAATGCCGGGGTACACTATTTTTTTTATTTATTGTTTTCCCATTGGTAATATTTATTCCTATACATTTAGTTTTTTTTTTTTTTTTTTTGCATGGCCCACAGAAAAAAAAATGTAATTCTGTAATGTTAAACATAGGTTAGACTACAATCTTGATATACTAATTGCAATAATGTTCTTACTGAGTTTAATTCTTCTACTCAAAATGTAAAATTTTGATTGTTTTGTGGTAGATGTAAAGTTATTTAAAATATATTTTGTTTATTGGCTCAGGACTGCTCTAAATCAGAATGTGTTCAAATCAGATGTAGCTCCTTGCAACCCAGGGTAATATTCTCCTGCTTTAAATCACAATCCTTTAGTGTGTAGTGCAGTATAACCTATTTTTACCAATTTATGTTGTATTTTTTGAAAGGTCTCCATCTAGAAAAAATGTATGTAGTAAGCTTCTATAAGCTTATGCTGTATTCATTGCATTTTCTTTTTCGATTGTGAACTGTATCAGTAGCTACGTACAGTTAATCTCTCAGGAGCTTGGTGCATGTTTCTGGGGAAAGGATGGGAGTGATTGATTGTTAAGTGTAACTGCATTATGTATCATGTATCGTGTTATGACTAATATTATCTGGAACCAAGAGAGGTAAAATGTTGTCTGATACAAACTTTATTGCTACAGGTCCACAACTTTTCATTAGTAAATACATTTACTCAAGTGAATACATTTTCTCGATGCTTACATATTATCAGTTGTCCAATTGGCAGAATACAATAATCAATGTTGCCGGCTATATACGGCAACACTGATCTTCGGTCAGCAGTGGTTCACCTTTTTGCACTTACCTCTGAAAAACTTTGTAAGTACATGAGAAATGTCAGGCAAACGGATCAGGGAATCTAGGTATGTGAAGTGGCCTAAATTCTCTTTTCAACTATACCTTATAGTGCATTAAATAATAGTCCAAACACTGGAATTCAGAATCAGGGTATGCCTATTGGACAGCCATCATCTGATAACTCTTTTGATAACACAGCCTATTGGACAGTCATCATCTGACAACACAGCTCTTGTTGATAACGGGATCCTTTATAGGACACTGCAGTTGACAGAAGATAACCGATTTATCAGCCGGGTTTAAAATATTTGACCTACATACCCACTTTACTGCAGATATAAGAAAGGGTGGTGTTAAAAAAAAAACAGCAATACAGATCATAGACACATACATATTTCAAATATGGCTGCACAGTTGCATTAACTCCTCCTAACATCAGGTTATATACAGAGACCATTGTTCCCTTGGAATAACACAATAGGGTAGTTTGATTTCTCTTTTTTTACTAATCACATTATATGATTATTACATAGAGAAGAAACAAAGAATGCACTACTGAGGCAGCATTATGTTTGTTTTATAAGCAGAGCTAACGTTAGACTATATTGTTATAGAATTAATATGCTCTCTAGTAGCTCCTGTACCCATTCATCCCAATCAAGTAAGGAATTGAAGACAAATAATAAATAATGTACTTTAGCAATGCTCCTACTTACTATACTGGTCCTTAAGTGGATCATGTTAAATATTGCCCTCAAGTCTGACCTGGAACATGTACAGCATTTCAAGATCATTGTTAGCAGGATAAACTATGTGAAATTTTTCAGAATAAAATATCCTAATATTTTCAGGTATTTTTGTATGTACATTTTAGCAAGGCTATGAAAGATTTAAAGCTTTTTTTATATGACTCTTGCCCAATTCATGACATCTGCTAAATACTGTGCATTATAGCTTCACAGCAAAAAAATGGATTTTCAACTGGTTATGTAAATTGTGCTTTGTTTTTCCTATTCTTTTTGACAAATGTGTTCAAATTTGAATATTTTGATAATTGTTCTTTTTCACTCTTTAGTGAATATCCACATTTAAATGAGTTAAATGTTAAATTGCTATTGTGGAGAAGACAATGAATTACCAGTTTCAGTGGCAAATACATTATGTTGGATAGATTTTATCAAATAAATTAAGCCAAATAGACTCTGGAGGTGTTTCAACGCATTGTGATTTAGTTCACTATATAAAACTTGTCTTTAAACAGATCTCCTTGTCTATGTTATATGCAAATACAGGTTTACTCTAGATTTTTCATTCCAAATGTCTTCTTCTTAAATCACACAACGATTTATATATTAATATATAAACACCACATAATGTGTATGGTTATTACAAATACTTTGTGTGGTGTAATAAGTGGATTATGTTTTTCAACTGCTTGGCTTACATAAACCAGTAGTGCTCTTATAAAACCATGTAAAAAAAAAAAAATAGAATTTTGACTCAACATTTTTTTTTACTAGCAGTATTAGGCCAGAATTAATCAGTTGCTGTAGTAGACAAAATATCTCAAATCTATCAGAAGGATTAGACTTAAAATTAAATTAAACAAAATGCCTCAATCTTACAACTGCCAAACAGTGGCAAAATGTGTGGATGAGGACATAAATATTACAGAGACAAGATAGAGAGGTGCATGAGACCCTTTTGTGATTAAAAAAAAAAAAGTGCATTATGTCAGAAACATGATTCATAAATATTACATAGACACATTGAACATCACGTACGTCTTTATAGTTGTACACATTTAAATTTAGATAGATGAGGCATTTTTATCCAGAAATAAAAATGAGAGATGATTTCGTCAGAGACAAATGGCAGGAATATTTTAGTGACATGCTACACATACTTAAAAATTATTCAGAGCTTGTCCCTAGGGCTACAGGTAAATTTAGTTGTGCTGGAGGGGGTGTGGTTGGACATGGTCAAGTAAAGACCTGTTGAAGGAGCTTGCTGCCTTAACCTGCTTCAATCTGATATGATATACACCTGAGCAGCCTGAGCAATGCATAAGTTGTGATGTGGAGAGAGGAGCAGCTTACTAAGAGAGTAATGCCGCGTACACACGATCGGTTTGTCTGATGAAAACGGTCTGATGGACAGTTTTCATTAGACTAACCGATCGTGTGTGGGCCCCATCGGTTTTTTATCCATCGGTTAAAAAACTAGGAACTTGTTTTAAAATTATCTGATGGTTAACTAACCGATAGAAAAAAATGATCGTCTGTGGGCACGTCCATCGGTTAAAAATCCACGCATGCTCAGAATCAAGTCGACGCATGCTTGGAAGCATTATAATTAAATTTTCTCAGCACATTGTTGTGTTTTACGTCACCGCGTTCTGACACGATTGTTTTTTTAACTGATGGTGTGTAGGCAAGACTGATGAATGTCAGCTTCAGCGGATATCTGATGAAAAAATCCATCAGACCGTTTTCATCGGATGAACCGATCGTGTGTACAGGGCATAAGAGTACCTTGTTGAGTGCCTGGAGTCGTTTTTATTAGGCACTGATCGAGATAAGCTATCAGACTTTTGACTGGGGAACTAAACTTGAATCTAGTTCAGGTAGGGGTGCCCGCTGATTGTTGTGCTGTCTCCACTGGTCAGATGTGCTGAACACAATCCATGAGGCACAACAGATCTGGATTGGAACAGCTGATACCTCTCTCTGAAGGCTGAAGGGGCTGCTGGATTTTATCAGCTCTACATGATATCTGTGAAGGAGATTGTGGTTTCATCGGATCAGTAAACCTTCTTTGTATAGCCTTATTAGTTGCTAGAGAGACATAATAAGCTGGCATCCCCTCTTCCTTTTGAGTTATTATAGCGGTAAGCAATCACAAAGGCAAAAACGACAAAGACAAAAACGTCACGTAAAGCAGAAAAAGTGGCCAAAACAGGGGAAGCTCAGCCTGAGACAGATCAATATTTTTCAGTGGCAAACAGACGTGGCTCTGGGGCTAAGATGGCAGACACACAAGGTCAAGCATTTGGGGTTAAGACCACACAGACAGCACAGCAAGCACAGATTCCCCTAGCTATCAAAACAGGAGTGAGTGCTATCACTTTAGAGGCGCACCAGACATTAGTATCAGAGAGATGGTTTTCCGTTCAGCAAGAGGACCTGCTATTAACTAGACATGTGGGATTCGGTTCGTAATGAATGGATTTTCATACAAATTTGTTAGTATTCGTACATTCGGATCAATTTGAACATCCGAATAGCTGAAAGTACTAAAATACGAAAAATACAGAATTACGAATAAGCAAAATAACGAACAAGCAAAAATACGAACGTACGATTGGACAAACTTACTAAAATCCGAAACACCGAAACAGCAAAAGAACGATAATGACATCTATAATGAACGATTTGGAGAGAAACTGAGACAAAACAGGTGTCATCTTCGTCCAGACACTGCTGCGGATACATCATTAGAGGAACCGTGTGACAATGGAGATGAAGAACAAGCCCATGATGGCACAGAAGTCCTAAACACGGATATTGAGTCTACTGAGGATACAGAGGACAGCATAAATGTACCAGCATGTAATAACGCTGGGAGTGACTCTTAACTGGACACCAATCCTACGGATGATGAGCCAGCGGTTACTTTCTCTCGCTATGGTCAAGCTATTAAACCAAAGATATGGAGGGACTTTGTCTCATATTAAATGCTTCATACTTGAGAGGGAAGATGTAATGATGTGTATGCTTTATGTTATAATTCAAGTTCAATTGTTATACCCAGTTCCTTATCATGTTAGGAAACAGTTAACAGTTTTGGTCATGTGATCTGGGGGTGGGGATCTGTGGTTAGTTATAAGATGGAGGCTACTGAATAAAGACCAAGCTCATGTTCAAGCTCATGCTATCTGCCTATCCTTCATGCTAAACTATCACAAACCTTATTCACACTGCACAGAAGACGCGTAATCCATGCATTATAATAGGCACAGATGCTAAAAAAGCATTTGACCGTGTTGCCTGGAATGTTATGATTGCGGTCTTACGTCACATAGGCCTGGGGGAACATATGCTGCAGTGGATATCTAAAATTTAATCACATTTGACGGCCCAAGTTAACGTTAACGGAACCCTATCAGACCCCTTCCCTATCTCAAATGAGACGAGGCAGGGGTGTCCGCTGTCCTCATTGATTTACGTTCTCTCCCTGGAACTTTCTTTGTATGATACGGCAGAATCCAGATATTACTGGAGTGGCAAAGGGACAACACAAAATGTCAGTAGACGACTTGCTCTTTTCTCTCACTAACCCTTTAATTTTGCTTTTGAATCTTATTCGTGAATTTGAGATATATAGCCGATTTGTCTAATTTACATATCAATTTCAATAAATCAGAGGCTATGGGGGTTGGCGTTTCTACTGCGCAGATGCAGACCCTACAGATAAATTTCAAGTTTAAGTGGACAGATACAGCTTTGAAGTATCTGGGAAAATACTGGTTCTTCCCTCCAACCTAACTAGAGTCTTTGAACTCAATTTCCCTTCTCTTTTGACTAGAACACGTATTTCTCTGGAGACGTGGAATTGGGGACTGTATTTGTGGTTTGGTAGATGCAATCTTTTAAAGATGAGTATCCTACCCAAGTACTTATACTAACTTCAAACCTTACCAATTAAGATACCATCCCAGTATTTTAAACAGGTTCATTCTTTATTTATCAAATTTATATGGGCACATAAGAGACCACGCATTCCCAGATCCCAACTATCTCTATCTAAACATAGTGGAGGTATCGCACTCCCAAACTTACTTAAATATTATCAGGCTGTACATCTGGGGCGACTCATAGACTGGAGTCGCCACTCAAGGGTTCAAATCTGGGTTCGGATTGAGCAAGCTCAAACTGATGTTTTACTGAAAGGGGCACCATGGTGCTATGATAATCTCCCGTCTTATTTAAAGTTACACCCTCTGATAGGCCCCACATTACGTACCTGCTCACAAGTGATCATCAAAACCTCTCTTTCATCAATGGACTTGCCCTTGATACCTATTCTTGGTAATCCGATATTTCCTCCAGGCTTGAGAGATCACCATTTCTCCATCCTTCAACAAACTAACTGCTTTCAAGCATCACATTTTTTACTACCGGATGGCTGGCCGCCTATAGCTGCCTTAATGCAGCCCTTGTGCTCCTTCCATCTGCTGTTCTGGAATATTCTGCAGTTACATCACTTTATTTGCTCACTAAAGTCTCCAGAGCGGTTCGGTCGATAATTATCAACATTTAAAGAGTGCTGATCGAACAATGGGACCTTGACGCAAACACTCTCAAGCATGTATGGTTTGCTGATCTACCCCTCCAGAACAACCATATCTATCTTGGATAGAGAGATGGGAGAGAGATGAACTGTAAGTTCACAACTAGTCAAAGACAAAACATGATTAGACTCTTGCTAAAATCATCTATCTGTACTAAGATCCAGAAGACTAACTACAAAATATTGACACGGTGCTACCTTACTCCACAGATGCTACATAAATTTGACCTTGAAATGCCAGATCGCTGTTGGAGATGTCTGGAGGAGGGAAGTACGATGCTACACATTTTTTGGTCCTGTCCAAAGATAATACCATATTTAAGGGAAGTACGGAACATTATTCAACATTTCACAGATTAAAGGATACCTGAGGATCCACCTTTTTTCCTATTATGTAACGACTATCCCAGTTAAAAAATATGAGACATTTATTTTACGACACTTAGTAAATGCTGCTAAAGTGGAAAAAACGCTACCTCCTACTGTCGGATGCTGGCTTCAGAAGGTAGAAGAGATCAATAAGATGGAAGATCTCACACTTTCAGCACAAAACAAGTAAGAAAAGTACTTGGAGACGGTGGAATATGTTTATCCTCTCTGAAGAAGGTTTGACCTTGCTTAACTCATGATTGTCAGGCATATCATAACTAGATACCTGACAATTAACTATTCATTATATATCCAGAACCCCCCTCCATATCTCCCTCCCCATTTCCCTCTCCTTCCCCCCTTTCTTTTTATTTGTTTTTGTTTTAGTTTTTGTACTTTAGAAAATGGTAAAACAGGGCAACCCCGGGTATAGGCCCCCCGGGTTTTTCACTGTGGTAGCTGAAATATTGGCGTTAATTCTCACTGGGTGTACAGTATATTGAGGGTGCTATGAATCATCAGATTACATTTTTGTTGGACTATTGTTCTATTTCCTTAAATATATCTGTTACATTTATTGTGAATATATGACTATTGTGAGAACCTAGACTTGCCTTTGATGGTTAAGAAATAAAATATTTGAAAAAAAAAATACTTCAGAGACATGATGCATATCATGTATACATTTTTAGTAGGCTGTATTTAAATTGAGACTAAAGGAAAAAAATAATAATAATAATAATAATATACATAGCAATGGTTTTGCACAGACCAATCTTTCTCCGGTCCCCCACCAGTGCTCTGGGCTCCCCCCCCTGCTGAGTGCCCCCATGGCAGGCAGCTTGCTATGGGAGCAATCATGCATGCTTGTTCCTGAATCCTACTCTGTGTGTCTATTGACACACAAAATGGGGCTCAGCCCCACCCGACTCCGTCCTCAATGGCTGTGATTGACAGCACGGGGGGGGGGGGGGCAATAGCTCCCAAAAAAACAGGAGGAGACAAGACTTTTATCCAGAATTAAACATCACATTGAGTTATGTCAGAGAAACAAATCAGGAATATTAGTGACACACTGCATGTCATGTAATCATTTGTAGTAGGCTGTATTTGAAAAGTGAAAGTTAGGGCCAATTCACATGATAGAAACACAGTCCAGATGCTTTTCTGCATGTGCATTTTTTATGCGTTCCAGTGCGGTTTTAATGCGTTTTGGTGCCTTTTTTCATGAAGTTCAGTGCATTTGTTCCCCTCTTTTTTTTCTTAACCTTAAATAAGAGCATGTGTGTTCCAGTGTGTTTGTGGTGAATTCCAGTGCATTTTTTATGTTTTTTATAGTGTTCCAGTACAGTCCAGTGCAGGAAAAATGCAGCATGTTCTACTTTTTTTCTGGAACTGGAATGCACTGGAACTGCAAGCACTGGTGTGAACTATACCATTGAAAACCATATAACCTACTTTCTATGATGCAGAAAAAAATAACACATTGGACTGCATGTGATGTGAACTGGACCTAAATAGTTTTTTTTATCCTTAAATAAAAATGACCATGCGTTATGACAAAAACAAAACAAAAAAAAAAACATAAATATGTACATACTGCACATCATGTCATCTTTTTTAGTAGATTGCAATTAAACAGGTTGAGATGAGGCCTATTTTACCAAGAAACAAAATTTGCATTGGAACTTGTTAGACACAAACCAAACATATTATAGGTATACACTGCAGCTCATGTAAGCCTCTGTAATAGGCTATATTCAAAAAGAGAGAGAGCTAAGGAACTGTTATCCAGAAAGAAAAATTACAGTGACTTTTGTTAGAGACACACCACGTAAGCCTTTTAGTAGGTTGTATGTAAAGACAGGGTGTAACCCAGAAATAAAAATTCAGTGAATTATAACAGAGACACAATTGAGAACTATTACCAAGATAGACTGTACATCATAATTAAAAATGACTGTGGATTATTATGTCAGAGATACAAAGCAGACAAATTACTGAGAGAGTGTGATATTTGTTGCTTGTTTTGCTGTTTGTATTTTAAAATGTTTAACCTCTTGCCAACCAGCCACCACAGTTATACTGCGGCAGGTTGTCACGGCTGTGCTATTCATCATAGCTTTATGTTGGCTCTTTAAGATGCTGTAGCAGGGGCACGCCCACAGCATGACCCCGGATCCAATGCGCGTGCACGGCAGACATGATGTCCGCCGGGCACCCACGATCGCTCCTGACAAAATGAAAACAGGGGTCTGTGTGTGTATAAGTTGCACTAGTAAAAAATTGCTGGAAAATCTGTGTCTGTCTTCATTTCAGGCTGCAAAGCAACACAATGTGATTCTTTTCTATACCAACTGTATATATACTGTACTAGATATAATCTATACACACATTGTATATACAGTATACTGTACGTAGATGTTTGTAAAATCATCCATTTCAAGTGAGTATTCATAAATATAATAGAAGGTGCAATTTTTAGTTGAGCATACATTAGGTTACCTAGTATACAGAACATGCTCAAGTTTTATTGTCTGGAAAACTTCTGCTTAGTGAAGTTTTCAGAATGCCCAGCTTATTCTCTGTAAGTAAACTATGGATGTGTGTGATGTGAAGTTTCTTTTCCATCCCACCAGTTATGCTTTCAACAACATTTATGACAGCAGGACCACTCCATTATCTGGTGAATGACTTTGCAAATAAATAGATAGGGATGAGAGGGGAGCATCAGAAATAGAGTTGTCATACATCCTTTATGGTGTCATTGCCATGACTGACATGTTCCTCACCGGTAGGTTTTATAAATTATAGCTGTTCCTCTATTACTAAGATAAATGCCATCCTTCTTGACTTGGACATTGCTGTGACAGTCAAGCAGAGAGAGTAGGTGGACAGTAGGGATATGATTACTTATGCCAATATATATAGATTTTTTTTCCTGACCTGAAGAATGAAAACCAGACTAGCATAAAATTGGAGTGGTTAACCCTTAAGCAGCTTCAGTGAGAATGTGTAAAACTATTTCTTCACTATATTTGTGTGGGGAAAAAAAAAACATGTCTGAAAGCTGCATATATTGTTGTAGAATCAAACTTGCACATAATAAAAATGTTTATCTTTAAACAGATGTATGTACACCAATCTTTTGTTAAGTACACAATCAGATGAAACAGGAATGTGTTAAGTTTTTTCTTGATAGTCCGTATTGTAAATATATAGAAAAAATTGTAAAAGTAAACTATTTTAGAAAAACAACTTCCACATAAAAACATTTAATTTGCTGATGGCTCTGACAAGTAAAATTGCTTTAATACATTTTTATTATCATTACAAAGATCTAAATAGTGACATTTTCTCTATAAAAAAAATATTCAGGAAAGTGAAAAATTTCAAACGTGAATTATGAGTATAATTTTTATTTTGGGACCATATAAATTCTATTAACAAGTATGAGTTTATTTATATATAATAATATGGTCATTGTTAATTTATATATACACTGAGCAAAATTATAAACGCAACACTTTTGTGTTTGCCCCTATTTATTATGAGCTGAACTCTGGACTTTTTCTATATACACAAAAGGCTTATTTCTCTCAAATATTGTTCACGAATCTGTCTAAATCCGCGTTATGGCTCGTACACACGATCCAAATATTGTACGACAGATTGTATGACTTTTTTTGCTTAATAGTCTCAAGTAGAAATTGAATAGGTTACTAAAGTCACAAAAATTTGTGTATGACAGAAAAAAAATGTGGAAGTGATGTCATGTGTTGTAATGTATTTGTATTGTATTTTCGGACAACAACTATACTGACTAAACGAAAATCATACGATCTGGTATTGTATGAGGTATATTTTTGTGCTTGTCCGATAGAATAATATCGGATGAACTGTTGTGATCGGCTCTCGAAAGTAGTGTACACACGATCCGAAAATCGTATGATTCTTCCTCAGATGACAGTTTTCGTCCGATATTCGGATCGCCTGTACGGGCCATTAGTGAGCACTTCTCCTTTGCCAAGGTAATCCTTCCACCTCACAGGTGTGGCACGTGAAGATGTTGATTAGACGGCATGATTATTTCCCATGTAAATTGGTTGAGAAGGGAGTAAGTGGGGGGATTGGGGATGGTCTAAATGAAGACAAGATGGTAAGGGGTTATTTTAGGCAACAGTAAATGACCTTGAGAGGTTAGGTATTGAATATAACAAAATTTTATTGAGCATTAGTATAAATGCAAAAGGTTAAAAATGTTTCTTGGAGAAACATTTTTAACCTTTTGCATTTATACTAATGCTCAATAAAATGTTGTTATATTCAATACCTAACCTCTCAAGGTCATTTACTGTTGCCTAAAGTAACCCCTTACCATCTTGTCTTCACTTAGACCATCCCAAATCCCCCCACTTACTCCCTTCTCAACCAATTTACATGTTGTTATGGTTACAGCAACAGTACCATGATTCGATGAGTGACCTCTTATAGATACCCAATATACTTAGGATATCTATCTACTAGTGATATTACTTGCATTTCCCAATTCCCCCTCCCCTTTTCATTTTTGACATGATTATTTCCCAGGTGTGCCTTAGGCTGGCCACAATAAAAGGCCACTCTAAAATGTGCAGTGTTACTGTATTGGGGGGTCGTGGAGCAAGAAAACTAGACAGTATCTGGCATGATCATCATTTGCCTCACAGGGTGCAGCACAACTCCTTTGCATAGAGTTTATCAGGTTGTTGATTGTGGCCTGTGGAATGTTGGTCCATTCCTCTTCAATGGCTGTGTGAAGTTGCTGGATATTGTCAGAAACTGGAACACACTGTCATATATGCCGATCCAGAGCATCCCAAACATGCTCAACGGGTGACATGTCTGGGGAGTATGCTGGCCCTGCAAGAACTGAAATGTTTTCAGCTTCCAGGAATTGTGTACAGATCCTTGCAACATGGCGCTGTGCATTATCGTGCTGCAATATAAGGTGATGGTCGTGGATGAATGTCACAACAATGGGCCTCAATGGTATCTCTGTGCATTCAAAATGCCATCAATAAAATGCACCTGTGTTCGTTGTCCATAGCATATACCTGCCCATACCATAACCCCACCGCCACCATGGGCCACTTGATCCACAACGTTGACATTAGCAAACCGATCACCTGCATGATGGTATGCACACTGTCTGCCATCTGCACTGTTCAGTAAAAACTGGTATTTGTCCATAAAGAGAACACCTCTCCACAGTGCCAGATGCCATCAAATGTGAGCATTTGCCCACTCATGTCAGTTACAATGACGAACTGCAGTCAGGTTGAGAACCTGATGAGAAAGACGAGCATGCAGATGAGCTTCCCTGAGATGGTTTCTGACAGTTTGTGCAAAAATTCTTGCAGCAGCTGTCTGGGAGGCTGGTCTCAGACGATCTTGGAGGTGAAGATGCTGGATGTGGAGGTTCTGGGCTGATGTGGTTACATGTGATCTGCGGTTGTTAGGCCAGTTGGATGTACTGCCAAATTCTCTGAAACGCCTTTGGAGACGGCTTATGGTAGGGAAATAAACATTCAATATAAGGGCAACAGTTCTGGTGAACATTCCTACAGTCGGTATGCATCTGTGGCATTGTGCTGTGTGATAAAACTGCACATTTTACTGTAGAGTGGCCGTTTATTGTGGCCAGCCTAAGGCACACCTGTACAATGATCATGCTGTCTAATCAGTATCTGGATATGCTACACCTGTGAGGTTGATGGATTATCTCAGCAAAGGAGAAGTGCTCACTAACACAGATTAAGCCCTGGTTCACAATGGTGCATTTTGACATGTCAAATTGGCGGCATGGCACCGTCATAATCGATGCAACGCCGCAGTTTCTGTACTACTTTTTGTGATTTCTGGCTGTGATTTACATTAACATCTGTTGCGAAACCTGCACCAAATCTATTCCTTCCCCCCTGTCAGAATGGAGATCTGCCTTGCTTACAGATCTCAGTTCAGTGTGTATTACTGACGATCGGAGGGTCCCAGAGGACATTCAGTGCCCAGCACCCACAGATCAGCTTCGGCTTTGATTATTCCCCTGCAGGCAGAAGTCCAGAACCACATATTTACTGTATATGTGATTATTTCCACTGACTAAACCTAACAGAGTTTTTGATTAGCTGTTTGCATTTTAGTTAGGAATATACTGTATTTATCGGCGTATAACACGCACAGGCATATAACACGCACCCTAACTTTAAGAGGGAAGTTTCAGGAAAAAACTTTCCACAGCCCCCTGCGTATAACACACAGGCACAGTTTACCCTCTATTTTCAGGGTAAAAAAGTGATTGTTATATGCCAATAAATACAGTAAATAAAGTTATATTTCTTAGTTTGAAGTGGTTATAAAGCCTAAACATGTTTTTATTTTAATGCACTCCTTGCATTAGGGTAATCATGTTTAGGTAGTATATCCCCTCACCCCCCTGCCCTCATTAGATCCAGTGCAATGTCCTGCAGGGGCTCACTCACTTACTGGTCTCACAGGCTTTTCATTGGCTCCTGCAGCTGTCAACCAAAGCCACTGACAGTGACCTTCGGATTCCTGGTATCAAGGAGAGGGATCATTACTGGCTGGCAACCCTTCTTGATCCACGTTACAACGGTAAGGTTGTCGAACTTATCCAGCTTTTGCAGAGGGAACAGAGGATGAAACATCTTTGGGAGGCCTTGCAGAAAGGTTTTTACAATGCATTTCCAGAGCCTGGGAGGTTACAATTTCCTGGTCCTTCTGGACAACGTGTTGCTGAGGCTTCGGTCAGTCACAGAAGGAACGAAACAGATTCAACTTAAGAACAAACCTACAGTCCATGTCTTGTTTGGACCGCCTGTATAAAGGGCCTGGAGGCCCCACACCTTTTCTTTTTTTAATTTGGGTGCGGGATTCCCTTTAATATCCATACAAGACCCAAAGGGCCTGGTAATTGAATGGGGGGGTACCCATGCCGTTTTTTTCACAATATTTTTCATCCATATTGCTGGGACACAACATTACATTACAGCCGCAAGCAGTTTTAAATGACTTTTATTCCCTTAGAAATGTCATTTTGTGCAGGGACTGTTCTAAACATGGGAAACACACGCCACTTTACAGGCATACTATAGACACCCCCAGGTACAATATTGAAAGGAATATTTCAGTTTTATTTTTTCACTTTAAGCATTATTAAAATCACTGCTCCTGATAAAACTGCTGTTTTTTAAAAACTTTTTTTTTTGCATTGATACATGTCCCCTGGGGCAGCACCCAGGTCCCCAAACTTTTTTAGGACAATAACTTGCATATTAGCTATTTAAATTCGCACTTTTAATTTTTGACATTCGGGTCCCATAGACTTTAAAGGTGTTTGAATGTTCATGAGAACTTTCGGTCCGTTCGCATGTTCTGCTGCGAACCGATCCGAGGGGTGTTCGGCTCATCCCTATTAGTGAAGTCCAGGGGAGCGAGATAGGTCAGATATTCTCTATTTTAGTTGGGGGTCCAAGCATAGTCCCAACAAGCTGGATTTGGAGCAGTTAACTTTGTAGAGAGATACTTTGCCAAATTGGGTAAGGAGCTCGGTAAGGGCTGGCAGTAACTGAGTCGGATTGTTAAGTGCCACTATCACGTCGTCGGCATATAGTCCTATCTTATGAACAGTGCTACCTATTTGAAAGCCAGCTATTAGTGTGAACTGATTGCCTCTGCCAATGGTTCCAAATCTGTGGCGACAAGGGGAATCCCTGCCTGGTACCATTGGTAATATTAATGGGTGTAGAAGTAACACCAGTCGTTTGAACTCTGGCTGAGGGGGAGGAGTACAAGTTCAGAATTGCGGTTGCAAAGGGGCCGTGTATACTAAACTTCTCTAGGACCACTGATAAATACCCCCAATGTACTCTATCAAACAACTTCTCTGTGACTAAAGATAAAAGCAAAGGAGGCATCTGATGATTGTTCCGTCCACTGAATGAGATTAATAAATCTCCTAGTACCATCCAGGGCTTGCCTTTGTGGAACAAATCCTACCTGATCAGGGTGGACCAGATGTGTGATATATATCGGGAGAGACGGGTGTCCAGAATTTGTGCGTAAAGTTTGGTGTCAGTGTTGAGCAGTGATATGGGTCTATAATTGGCCAGATCCATATGTGGCTTGCCGGGTTTGGGAATGGTGACAATCGCTGCTTCTAGGGATTTCTTGGGGATGGTTCCCGAATCTACAAAATGAGAGAAAGTCTTACATAGTTGGGGACTAAGGATGGTGGAGAAAGTCTTGCAATATTCATTACAGAAGCCGTCTGGCCCAGGGGATTTATGTAAAGGGAGGTCACAGACTGTTTAATTCTGAGATTTGGTCAGTCTTAAGAGTGGGTAAGTGTATGGGATCTAAAAAGTGGTTGATCTGAGTCAGGTCAGGTGAGGGTTCGGTAGTGGAGGAGCTGAGGTTATCTAGTTTTTAGTTTTTGCGCTATAAACAAAAATAGAGCGACAATTTTGAAAGAAAATTTTTTTTTTACTTTTTGCTGTAATAAATATCCCCCAAAAATATATAACAAAACAATTTTTTTTCCTCAGTTTAGGCCGATACGTATTCTTCTACATAAAAAAAAATCGCAATAAGCGTTTATTGATTGCTTTGCGCAAAAGTTATAGCGTTTACAAAATAAGGGATAGTTTTATGACATTTTTATTAATATTTTTTTTTTAATAGTAATGGCGGCGATCAGCGATTTTTATCGGTACTGTGACATTATGGCGGACACTTTTGACACATTTTTGGGACCATTGGCATTTTTATAGCGATCAGTGCTATAAAAATGCATTGATTACTATAAAAATGCCACTGGCAGGGAAGGGGTTAACACTAGGGGGTGAGGAAGGGGTTAAGTATGTTCCCTGGGTGTGTTCTAACTGAAGGGGTTCATACATTGTATGAACAGACGGTTAGGCATTTCTCCCCCTGACAGGACCGGGAGCTGTGTGTTTACACACACAGCTCCCGGTCCTCGCTCTGTAACGAGCGATCGCGGGTGTCCGGCAGTGATCGCGCCTGCCGGGCACGCATGTCAGGGGCAAGCAGGGGGTGCACGTGCGCACCCCTATTGGCTGCTCGGCGAGATGACGTAGATATACGTGATCTCGCCCAGCAGAGCCGACCTGCCGCCGTAAAACTGCGGCAGCTGGTTGGCAAGTGGTTAAGGGGTTGGTTATTTGATATGTAATGATGCGTAATGATGTGAAATGTACTCCCCTGTATCAACCACGCCCACTCTTCCATGTTATTGATTGGTTGGAAATGTTCCTATATAACTTGTAGTCACACCCTTTATTAAACCAGATAACATTTGGATACAAGCACTGTCTCGTCTTTTTCCTGTGTCCAATATAGAAATGATCTCTTCAGTACTGAACAGGTCTTGTGAGTGTGGTAATTGCTGTGATTATACCTAGGTGGTCTTTGTGAGGTATACGGGTATACCTTTAATTCTCTACAGGGGCTGGAGGTGTCTAAGGCCTTGTCAGCTATTTTATTGAAATCCCCATATTGAACAATGTGTTCTTTAGGTAAGGGTTGTAATTTGGTCATTACTGTAGCGAAGAAGGTGTTATTTTTTGTATTTGGGGCATATATGTTGGCTATCACTAGCGGGGAGTTATTGAATGAGGCAGAGAAAATTAGATATCTGCCCATTGGATCAATTTCTATATGATGAAGTTGGAATGCTATTGAATTTTGTACGGTAATCATAGCGCCTTTGGTCTTTTTAGGTGTGTTAGCAAAGAATTGATAAGTGAAGAGCCTATGATGACAGGTAGGCACTCTGTCTTGTGCAAAATGTGTCTCTTGGACACATAATATGTCAGATTTTTGGGATATTGCTTCCCTCCGAAGTCTGGATCGTTTGAAAGGCCTATTCATCCCCTTTGCATTGATAGTGGTAATAGTAAGTGGCATTGTGAACAGGAGCTGGCGTTGCTTGCAAGACCCAGGAAAGAAGCTCTAAAGATGCAAAGTAACAGTAACAAATATCAACTGAACAATCTAAATACTTCTATAGGATATTAGTAAAGTACAAAATATGCATAAGATATGCAATATAACAGTAAAATGAACAATAATCAATACGAGGACGTGTGCTTAGCACACTTCGTAATTGGGGTGTGAGAAGAGATGTATGGGTGGCCAAGCTTCCAGGGTGAATTAGTGGATGACAAATTACCCATTGTGGTAGGACTGCTAGAACAGCTAATACTAGAGTCTATGACGGAGAAGATCTTTGGTTCCTGCGTTCTGCATCTTTTGAGCCTGTTGTGGGTTATGAGGCATATTATGTGATGAGGGGGTAGAAACAAGACCCCAGTTGTGAAGTTGTTTATATCCCTCTTTTGGGGAGGTGATAGCCACCTTCTGGCCTTGATGCATGACAAGTAGCTTGGTAGAGAAGCCCCATCTATAGAGCAGCTTATTATCTTGGAGGATTTTGGTGACCGGTGCAAATTACTTCCTTCTTTGCTGCTGATATATCCTGATAAAGTGTTACCCCTGCGTATGGGGTAGGAAGTGTACAGGCATTTCTAGCAGCCCTAAGAAGCTGATCCTTGATGTGGAAATAGTGGACCCGGGCCAGTACATCCCTAGGGACTGTATATGGCAGGTGCGCTGGCTTCGGTATTCTATGCACACGGTCAAGGAGGAGATCCCTGGGGGATAGGTCAGGCAATAGTTTCAGAAAGCTGTTTCAGAAAAGGAACTATTTCATGCAGTTTGAGAATTTCTGAGATGCCTCTAAAGTTTATATTGTTACAGCGGGACCTATCCTCTAGGTTCGCGACTTTCAATTGAAGCTTCTGAATGGCCTCAGCTTGTACCTCATGAACATCCACAACCTTATTATGTGCTGCCAACAGGTCAGATATTTGGAGCTCCATGTTATGTCATCTTTCCTCCAGGCCATCCACTCTAGTGGATAAATGGTTAATTTATGTTCTGAGTTCTTTGTGTAGCCCAGATTGAAGGGATAGGAGCATAGCTTTTAGTGTAGCTCTGGATTCTTGGGGGGACCCCCACACCATTTTATTTTATTTTGTGGTGGGGTTCCCCTTAAAATCCATACTAGACCTGAAGAGTCTGGTATGGATTTTTGAGGGGAACCTCTATGCCATTTTTTTATTTGGCACAGGGTTCCCCTTAATATCCATACCAGACCTGAAATGTAATTTGGGGGGACCCCCACGCATTTTTTTAAATTTTGGTTCGGTGTTCCCTTTAAAATATGGATTTTGAGGGGGACCCTATGCCATTTTTCTTTATTTGGCGCAGGGTTCCCCTAAATATCCATACCAGGGGGGGTATTGCAGAGTGTGGGGGGTATTGCAGAGTGTAGGGGGTATTGCAGACAGTATGGGGTGTTATTGCTTGAGTATTTCGCAGGGAGGGATGGCTGGATCTGTGACTGCAATAGTCACAGATCCAGCCCACAGTGCTGCTGCTGCCACCTGCTCCCCCCCTCCTCTCACACTGTACCGATCGGTACAGAGCGGGGAGGGAGGATACGGTGTCATTACATGACGCCGGTTTGTTTACAAGTGATCGCTCCGTCATTTGACGGAGCGATCACGTGGTAAACGGCCGCTATCAGCGGCAATTTACCGCGATCTGTGATGCTTCTAGACCCGGCGCTCACAGATGATTCCGGGACAATGGACCCAAAAATGTGTAAAAATTGTCCGATGTGTCCGCCATAATGTCGCAGTCACGAAAAAAAATCGCTGATCACCGCCATTAGTAGTAAAAAAAAAAAAATGCAATAAAACTATCCCCTATATTGTAAACACTATACATTTTGCGCAAACCAATCGATAGACGCTTATTGCAATTTTTTTTTACCAAAAATAGGTAGAAGAATATGTATCGGCCTAAACTGAGGAAAATAAATGTTTATTTTTGGGGGATGTTTATTATAGCAAAAAGTAAAAAATATAGCATTTTTTTCAAAATTGTCGCTCTATTTTTGTTTATAGCGCAAAAAATAAAAACCGCAGAGGTGATCAAATACCACCAAAAGAAAGCTCTATTTGTGGAAAAAAAGGACGCCAATTTTGTTTGGGAGCCAAGTCGCACGACCGCGCAATTGTCAGTTAAAGCGACGCAGTGCCGTATCGCAAAAACTGGCCAGGTCCTTTACCCGCCCGGGTCTTAAGTGGTTAAAACTTTTTTTTGCATTGATACATGTCCCCTGGGGCAGGAACCATGTACCCAAACACTTTTTATGACAATACCATGCAAATAAGCCTTTAAAATTGGTACTTTTGATTTTTCATGTTAGTGTCCCATAGACTTTAATGGGGTTTACATTTTCCCTGAACTCAGCATATTGTTCGGTGTTCGCCAGAACACCCGAACAACCAAAGTTCGTCCCAAACTTATGCTCGGGCAGAACCGTTCGTCCATCCCTACTAATGACACCACCAAGCTTCTAATTCACTCCATGATCATCTCTCGCCTCGACTACTGCAACTCCCTCCTCATTGGATTACCTTTACATAGACTACCCCCCCTTCAGTCCATCATGAATGCCACTGCAAGACTCATCCACCTTTCCAACCATTCATTGTCCTTCACCCCTCTCTGCCAATCCCTCCACTGGCTTCCACTCAGGCCTCGTACAGATGACCGAACATGTTTGCTGAAACTGGTCTGCGGACCAGTTTCAGCAGACATGTTCGGTCGACTGTACGGCCGAGCGGACAGGTTTCCAGCGGACATTTGTCCACCCGACCGTTTTCGAGCGGAAACATGTTTCTTAGCATGCTAAGAAACATGTCCGCTGGAATCCTGTCCGTCGGACATGTTCGGTCGTCTGTACAGACTCACCATACATGTCCGTGCGGCCACCATCCCTCGCATGCGTCGAATCACTTTGACGCATGCGTGGAAGCATTGACCTTCTAGCGTTGCGCACGTCGCCGCGGACACATCACCGCGCTGTCTGTCCGCGCGGATTTCTGTCTGATGGTGTGTACAACCATCAGACAGAAATCTCCGAGGGGACATGTTGGCGAAAACGGTCCGGCGGACCGTTTTCAGCAGACTGTCCCCTCGTCTGTACGAGGCCTCACCCTACGAATAAAATTCAAAGTACAACAATAATTTACAAAGCCATCCACAACTCAGCCCCCGGCTACATCACTAACCTAGGCCCAAAATACCAACCAAGCTGCTCTCTTCGGTCCTCCCAAGATCTCCTGCTCTCTAGCTCACTTGTCACCTCCTCCCATGCTCACCTCCGGGATTTCTCCAGAGCTTCTGCCATCCTTTGGAACTCCCTACTCCCTACCCCAATCTGTCCAGAAAAATCCCTGAAAACTCTTCTCTTTAAAGAAGCCTATCCTGCTTCTAACTAACACTGTTTTACTTCCTCCATCAGCTCATCCCCCACAGCTATTACCTTTTGTATCAATTGACCCTCCATTTTTAGATTGTAAGCTCTAATGAGCAGGGCCCTCAGATCCCTCTTGTACAAAATTGTAATGTAACTGTAATGTTTGCCTCTATTTTGTTAGGTGCTGCAAAAACTGTTGGCACTATATAAAACCTGTATAACACTAATAGTAATAAAAATAATTCATGTCCATTCATTCAGTGCAGCTGGGGTGCAGAGAAAGATTGAGGTCTGTGTCCTCAATCTAATTTCTCTGTCCCAAAGGTGAAACATCAGAGGTATGTTAGACCTCTGATATCTCACCAAAGCCCCTTCCCCCCATGGGGCTCCCTTTTTTTAAACATTATTTTAAAAAAAGGGAACAAAAATTAAATAACAAGAATAAAAAACTACTGACACTAGTGGCAAGAGGCTTCATGGTTTCTTGCACCGGGTCCTGAAGGTTCTAGTTACACCACTGCAACAGATGTTTGACAATGGCTGTTTTTGACAATTTGTTTTTTGTTTACTAGTTGCCTGTGACTGGGTTTTTTCCTGAATCCACCCTAACATCTATGGCTGATTTTAATGTGATTGACAGATGAGAGATTTGTGGGTATCATTTGTTTAATGTGTTGTGAGTTCATCCCATTACAGATGTTTGTGGACTTGTTCTCCTCCCTATTAAAATTTGTTTGGGATTACCTAGTTCATTGTGGCTAATTTGTGAATTTTTTAGCATTTATGCACTTTATTATTTTTCAAGCATTCACTGTGTTAATATATAATTCATATGCACTTTATTGAGTACATTTTATTTATGTCATTAGTGGCACGTGTACATAATAGTGTTTATTCATTCATTATTGACACCATTGTGTTTGTATTTTGCTTCTATGCCCATTTTTAGCGCTGCACTTTTGTATCCTGATACAGAATATGTAAATGCTTTAGTGTTCATCATATGGACAGAAGTTAACGTATTGTATGGCTGTATTTAAACACTGGTCTGCCTCTCTGACAATTTTCTGGGCTTCTCCTTCTTGTCAGGACAGTGCAACATTAAAGTCCAGTGTCCTAGTACATCAAAAACCCCACTACATTAAAAACTGATATTACTAGCAATACCATACACATTCAAAGCCATTGAAATTGCTGTGGACATAAAGGGGTTAATATTGAATGACTATAATTTTTCTCTAGAATACTCTTAGTACTGGCAATATCCAAACATTGATCATATCTGAGAATGAAGAAGCAATGCATGTTCACCTTTTCACCTCATGCATCTTGTCCCCCATGAATATACAAAGTCTTTTCCTTGTGTTGTTTTATGTATTTATTTTCCATTGACATAATCTATTATTTCTTTCCAGTAGATGTTCTGCTACAAAGATATGGCTTTGCCTCATGATAAATTGGACTTCTTGGGATTCATTAATCAGCAAGAAGTTTGTAAGATACTTCGAAGAAGTGCAATTAAAGCATTTTTAGATCTTAGTTTCCTAAAAAAAAGATATATATATATATATATATATATATATATATATATTTATATATGTCTTTGTATCACATCCACCTTCTGTTCTCTGGTCCTCTAGCAATGTGCAAACCCTATTTAGCATTATTAGGCTTGAAAAATAAACTTTTCCTGAGAGAAACATGTGTCTTTTTTTAACCTTGCCCACTATGTAACTATTTGTAAGTATGTCATCCCCCATTTTCTACATTGTTTCTCCAGTCCTTAAACAGGTTAGGGTGGACTGACCTGGGGTGGTATTGTGTACTGTTCCTTTAATTTTACAGTTGACTCATTAACATAAGAAATGTATGCAAATAGGAACTTTTTGTCTTTTTCTTTTGTTTTTCCTGATTTGCATGTATAATTCAGGTTAGCGACTTGGCAAATACTGAAACAATGGTCAGATAACCAGTATTTTCAGAAAGAGGTCAACAAAGACAGCCTCCATATTTCCCTTATCACATGACTACTCTAACCCTCAATGGAGCCGGTTCACACAGGTCCGGAGAGGCCATGGAGCTGATTGCAAAAGGGTCCTGTGCATGTTTGGATCAAATTCAGGCAAAATTTGGACCTGAATCGGTGAACAGAAATGCACTGGACCCCAGGCACTTATGTCAAACCGGTCTTAAAATCACTTAAAAGCCAATGGTCAGGCCAATTTTCGCAGCTCACGTTGCATCACTTAATGGGACAATAATTATGTGACTAATTTGCATGCCTTTTATTATTATACTCTGACAAGTACAAACAAATTGAAATACATTTTTTTTACATTTTTTATCATTTATAATCTACTATAATTTGTTTAAATGCTGTAATTGTATCTGAGGCCTCGTACACACGGCCGAGGAACTCGACGTGCCAAACACATCGAGTTCCTCGGCCAGTTCAGCCCTGAAGCCGCCGAGGAGCTCGGCGGGACGAGAGCTCCCATAGAACAACGAGGAAATAGAGAACATGTTCTCTATTTCCTCGTCGAGCTCCTCATCGGCTTCCTCGGCCGAAAGTGTACACACGACCAGTTTCCTCGGCAGAATTCAGCCAGAAACTCGGTCGGAAGCTGAATTCTGCCGAGGAAACTGGTCGTGTGTACGGGGCCTGACAGTTACATGTCACTGCAGACTAAAGTTGGTAGTGTTCTGCAGGCTGGGGCTTTTTTTTCCTCTGTGAAGCATCTAGACTGTATATGATCAGTATTATAAAGTTGACATAGTGATCACATGATAGGGATTCACTTTGATTGTTTCTCAATCATCAGTGGAGACTCAAATCAATGACAGCTGAAATCTAAAGCTAGTCAGAACATCATGCATTGTAATGATTATACAGACTCTGGGTGGGAAGTGGTTAAAGAACCATTTGCAACCTTATACATACATTATATAAACCTTAATAAAATATCACAAATTGTTGTTTAATACAATACAAGAAACCTTCTTCAAATGAATAGATATTTGAAATTAACACAGGTTCACTTTGACACACCTCACTCTTTTCTAAATTAGACAAAGGGAAATGCAATCAAAAAGTCCATATCTCTTGAAAGTATTTCTTGATTGATATTCTATTTAAAATGTTGGGTACAAGACCAATTTCATGTGTTTTTCTTTATTTTTTTGTTGTGTACTAGAACAGTTACACAAAGATATGTGAATGAAAATGGTAGATTTCATCTAATTACTGAACACCCATTACAGGATAGGGCAAAGTAATTGAGCATGAACCATTATTGATAGTCATTAAGTTGAAATTACAGCCAAACAGGACGATAGAATGTAAAAATGTATAGATACTTACTTATTTATCCATTTTAAATTGTAATCTAATTGGACTATTGTCAGGACACCTGAGGCCAGGTGACAGATGCACAACATTGGGGTCAGGAGTGCACCACTATGGTAGTGAACCCTATGACTGACTGCTGCGGATGGAACTCGGGGTGGTTAAGGAAAGCAGGTCATGCCACAAACTTGAGACAAGCGAAAACTAAAACAGGACAATGAATATGACACACAATGTTCCTTTAATGATCCAATGAAGGGGCGGTTACCTGCCGCGTCATAAAGCCATGATAAGGAACAGTCAGAGGGCCACCCCAACATCCAGACACAGCTACGCAATTCACATTGTGAAATGCGTTGACGTCACCATGTCCCAGAAGTGAGCCTACGGAGAGCTAGGGAGGCCGGATAGCTGTAACACAACATGAAGTCTGCAGGAAAATTGGAAGGAACATATGCTCTGTCTAGCGCCAACATCGAGGGGCAGCTTCAGGATCTGTGCATCAAACACAAGAGGTCGCTAGTTGAAGCCGCCTCACTATGGAGAGCACCACTATGGGAGGTTATCGTATGGCCAGCCCCTGTATTAAATACTGATTGATATCATGCTGGATATGGGGAAGTGATTAGTGTTGTTTATCCTGATCTGTGAAATACGATACACTAGGTAAGGACTATGAATCAGGTCATATTGTTCTTGAAGGACAAAACCAGGATGCAGCCTCAACACAGCCTGCTTTAAGGCCTTAACAGCAATGTGGTCCACGGTCTTTTTTGCCTCATTTCTCTTGTCACCATAGTGGCATAGTTACATACATAGTTACATAGTTACATAGTTAGTCAGGTTGAAAAAAGACACAAGTCCATCCAGTTCAACCACAAAAAATAAAAAAACAAAATAAAAAACACAGTAAAATCCTATACACCCAACTCCATACCCACAGTTGATCCAGAGGAAGGCAAAAAACCCCAGCAGAGCATGATCCAATTTGCTACAGCAGGGGAAAAAATTCCTTCCTGATCCCCCGAGAGGCAATCGGATTTACCCTGGATCAACTTTACCTACAAATCTTAGTACTCAGTTATATTCTGTACATTTAGGAAAGAATCCAGGCCTTTCTTAAAGCAATCTACTGAGCTGGCCAGAACCACCTCTGGAGGGAGTCTGTTCCACATTTTCACAGCTCTTACTGTGAAAATACATTTCCGTATTTGGAGGTGAAATCTCTTTTCCTCTAGACGTAAAGAGTGCCCCCTTGTCCTCAGGGTTGACCGTAAAGTGAATAACTCAACACCAAGTACACTGTATGGACCTCTTATATATTTGTACATGTTGATCATATCCCCCCTTATTCTCCTCTTCTCAAGAGTGAATAAATTCAGTTCCTCTAATCTTTCCTCATAGCTGAGCTCCTCCATGCCTCTTATCAGTTTGGTTGCCCTTCTCTGCACTTTCTCCAGTTCTCCGATGTCCTTTTTGAGAACTGGTGCCCAAAACTGAACTGCATATTCCAGATGAGGTCTTACTAATGATTTGTACAGGGGCAAAATTATATCTCTGTCTCTGGAGTCCATACCTCTCTTAATACAAGAAAGGACTTTGCTCGCTTTGGAAACCGCAGCTTGGCATTGCATGCCATTATTGAGCTTATGATCAACTAAAACCCCCAGATCCTTCTCCACTACAGATCCCCCCAGTTGTACTCCCCCTAGTATGTATGATGCATGCATATTCTTAGCCCCCAAGTGCATAACTTTACATTTATCTACATTAAACCTCATCTGCCACTTAGTCGCCCAATTAGACAGAGCATTGAGGTCGGCTTGTAAATTGGAGACATCCTGCAAGGACGTTTTTCCACTGCATAGCTTGGTGTCATCTGCAAAGACAGAAATGTTACTTTTGATCTCAGACCCAATATCATTTATAAATATATTGAAAAGTAAGGGTCCCAGCACTGAACCTTGGGGTACACCACTGATAACCTTGGACCATTCAGAGTAAGAATCATTAACCACGACTCTCTGAATTCTGTCTTTCAGCCAGTTTTCTATCCATTTACAAACTGATATATCCAATCCTGTAGACCTTACCTTACACATAAGCCGTGTGTGCGGAACTGTATCGAACGCTTTTGCAAAATCCAAATATATCACGTCCACAGCCACGCCTCTGTCCAGGGTTTTACTTACCTCTTCATAAAAGGAAATCAGGTTTGTCTGACAACTTCTGTCTTTCATGAATCCATGTTGTCTGCTGCTTAAATAGTTTTTTTCCAGCAAGAACTCATCCATGTGGTCTTTTATTAAACGTTACAGTATCTTCCCAACTATAGAAGTTAAACTAACAGGTCTATAGTTACTTGGTAAAGACTTTGTTCCCTTTTTAAATATGGGCACCACATTGGCCCTGCGCCAATCCAGTGGTACTATTCCTGTCTTTAATGAGTCCCTAAATATTAGATACAGTGGCTTTGAAATGGCTTTGAAGTCCCAATTATTTATAAACAGGATGTTATACAGCCAACTATCAGGGATGCATATTCACACTATTGACATCACAGGTATTGTTTCCTTGTTTAAATATTTATCATCCATCAATTAACTTTGTTCTCCTACCATGTATCTATATTATAATCACATGATCTAGATTACACCCAGCAAACATTTCAGGCTGTTCTTCAGTCTGTCCCCTCCCTGTTTTTCCATCTGAACCTTGTAGGCTTAAGCCCCCCAGGGACCTCTGCACAAATGTGCATGCCATATTTTCTATATTATTTATAAAATAAATTTCAAACAACGTATTAGTCAAGGCATGGACATCGGCGCATATATATCTGGCGTCCAGACGATAGTTTATATGTTTTATCTGTAGTGTTTTTTGTTTGTTGTCTTGTGCTGTGTGTTTCCTCATCTGGAGACTATGTGTTGGAGGTGTACATCAAGTTAAGTCCTGTATCATATCAGCATCCTATCCTGTACCATGTCTGCACCCTCTACTGTACCATGTCCACACCCTCTCACCCTCTCCTGTACCATATCTGCACCCTCTCACCCTCTCCTTTACCATGTCCACACCCTCACCTGTATAATGCCAGCACCCTCTCCTGTACCATGCCTGCACCCACTCACCCACTCCTGTACCATGTTCGCATCCTCTCCTGTACCATGTCCACACCCTCCGCACCCTCTCACATTTTTGAGTAGTGAAATCTCTCCAACCAGAGCTTAAAGCCCAATATAGCTTATTAGTACTGGCCCAAGGGTCAAATGCGTATAACCTGTGGCCCTATCACTGAGCTTTTATAGCTACACCCTTTATCTGGCCTTTTTTTTCTGGAAATGTACTGTTTTATTCTCAGCCTGTCAGTAAAATGAATGTGGGACAACTGAGCAAATTTCCTCCCTTCTCGATCTATGGGGATCGCATTTCTTGTCCAAACATGCCCAAGCGCCCTCCAGTGTTCACCTTGTCAAACCACAGCCATTCACAGGCAGAGGTTTCCATAGGACTCTCTATGATTCAAACAAATAAAAAAAAATACATTACAGGCTTACAAATTCAAAGGTTTAGCTTATTATCTGGACAATTTATACCATTTTATAATAAAATACAAAAGAAACATAAAAACAAAAAAATAATAATAACCTTTTCAAGTTTGTTACAATACTGTAATGCCGCGTACACACGGTCATTTTTTGTGATGAAATAAAACATCGTTTTTCATCATGAAAAAAACTAAGTTTTTCTAACTTCATCATTAAAAACGACGTTGCCCACACACCATCGTTTTCTGAAAATGCTCTAGCAAAGCGCGGTTACGTACAACACATACGACGGCACTCTGTTCCATTCAAGTTCCCGTCTCAAAACTTGCTTCTGAGCATGCGCAGGTTTAAAACGTCGTTTAAAACGTTGTTTTAGCCCACACACGATAATTTTTTATGACACAAAAAACAACATTTTAAAAAACGACATAAAAAATTGAAGCATGTTCCAAAAAATTTTGGGTCGTTTTTTAGAAGACAAAAACGATGTGAAGCCCACACACGATCATTTTAAATGATGTTTTTAAAAATGTCGTTTTAATTCATCACAAAAAAAAACGACCATGTGTACGCTGCATAAGTTCATTTAGGGATGAGATTCGAGTTTAAGTCCAACTAATGTTGGACTCGAACATTGCCTGTTCGCCAAGCAGCAAACAATTTGGGGTGTTCACGGCAAATTCGAAAAGCTGCGGAACACCCTGTAAAAGTCTATGGGAGGAATCTAAAGTGTTAAAAAAGGCCAGTTTTTTTAGGAGCAGTGATTTTAATAATGCTTAAAGTGAAACAATAAAAGTGAAATATTCCTTTAAATTTCGTACCTGGGGTGTGTGTATAGTATACCTGTAAGTAGCGCTTGTTTCCCTTGCTTAGAACGGGAAACGTGTTACGTGAATCTGAATGATCTTAAGACCCACTGATTGACGAGATATCAGATATCTGTCAGGGCTGGGCTCAGAGCATGCCGCTCAGCTGTCAGTTAATTGCCATATCCAATCTTTTTCACAGTAATAAAGAATGATGGGGTCCAAAGTGAGTAAGCATGTGGGATATAAAACATCATATTGATTATGAGTTCCAAACAAAAAAAGGGGAGAGGGGTTTGTTAGGGAATTTGAATGAGGCCAATCACTATAAGAGTAAGCATGTGGGATATAAAACACAGTATTGCTTATGAGTTCTTGACAAAAAAGGGGGGAGGGGTTTGTTAGGGACTTTGAATGAGAGATGTACACCAAAAAGCAGTCTTAGCAAAAAGCATTTTAATATTTCTTGTGAGATCATGTACAGCATGGTGAATGACAGAAAAATGCATTAACAAAATCGCATAAACGCAGAGCATGCTAAAAAAACACATATACATATTGCACATCATGAACCACTGAAGGGGTTAGATGGTATTGGAAAATCTTGGAGTAAAACAGTATAAAAGACATAAAATCATCTGTATGGACATCATGCACCTATGTAAGCCCAACACATTTTGTTGGGGTATACCAACTCTTCAGGGGTGAATGCAATGGTGATCTATAAAGAAACATAACCATATGGTATAATATTGTAACTAAATAATAGGAATAAATAATAGGTATAAGGAATACGATGGACATACCTAGAGATACTCACAAAAACTGCATGGATGTGAACAGAGGATCAGAGAGGCTAGAGATGTCTGGCATGGGAGCTGAGGTAGAGACACGTGGACAAGCAGGGAGCACTGTGGATTCCTCAATGCCAATGTGCAAAAGTAGATAACAGTGAGCCAACACTTCTGTGGATTGAGATCAGTAGTATATATTGAATGTATAATATTATTGAGAAGTGTGAAAAGCCCAAATACCAAATCAGATGAAGGGGAGAACTGAGCAGCCACCAAGTATGAAAGTGGATGGAAGATAAGAAAAATATATCCTGGGTGAGATAGTAAAGAAACCGAAGAGAGAAAGAAAAAATCCACAGTCACTCACCTGATGATGATATCCTGTTCATCAGTCCTGCTGGTTACTTAACCACTTAAGCCCCGGACCAAAATGCAGGTAAAGGACCAGGCCCCTTTTTGCGGTCAGTTAGGTAGGCGATTATTTAGACAGATTTACCCATCTGTTTTTCTATGTCCGATTTAATACACTGTATGCACTAGCTGGGTGTGTGAACATATACCTGGATCAGATTCATTGTTCGTTGCTTACCAGCAATCAACTGCCATACCACCGCATGCAATTCAGTTCTGCTTTTTCTTCATGATTATACTCTCCTATCTGGTTGAAACAAATTTCCTTGTGAATTACAATCAGTGATAGGCCAATAAAAGACCGTTCGTTGATTACCACCAACGCGGGATACCCCTTAATGAAATATCTATGCTGCTGAGGAAGCGCTAATTCCATAAGCGCGCAACATGTCGAGCAAATCCTCCTAGTCCTCTGGACAACCATCTGGTCACTTGTGATATAACGTTTTTTATAATTATGCTTTTTATCTTAAGCTTTTTATGTTAGAACTATACAATGTATGTGAACCGTGTGTGGTAAACCAGTTGTCAATTGAACTTCACTTTGTGATTTTTTATTTATAACGGTTTCTATGATATTTCTATATCTATAATAAATTTTTCTAGTTTTCTACAATTTTTGTATCGTGTGCCTTCAAAGCCCAACTCACTAGTCCTTAGTTCAATTCTACATTATCGGGTCGGTGGCACATCTAATACTGGTGCATCTGTATTATCACCTTACGCTTGATGCACACCAAATTAGGTTTCTTTCTTCAAGTATGAAAGTGGATGGAAGATAAGAAAAATATATCCTGGGTGAGATAGTAAAGAAACCGAAGAGAGAAAGAAAAAATCCACAGTCACTCACCTGATGATGATATCCTGTTCATCAGTCCTGCTGGTTACTTAACCACTTAAGCCCCGGACCAAAATGCAGGTAAAGGACCAGGCCCCTTTTTGCGATTCGGCACTGCGTCGCTTTAACTGACAATTGCGCGGTCGTGCGACGTGGCTCCCAAACAAAATTTGCGTCCTTTTTTTCCCACAAATAGAGCTTTCTTTTGGTGGTATTTGATCACCTCTGCATTTTTTATTTTTTGCGCTATAAACAAAAATAGAGCGACAATTTTGAAAAAAATGCAATATTTTTTACTTTTTGCTATAATAAATATCCCCCAAAAATATATAAAAAAATAGTTTTTTTCCTCAGTTTAGGCCGATACGTATTCTTCTACATATTTTTGGTAAAAAAAATTGCAATAAGCGTTTATCGGTTGGTTTGCGCAAAATTTATAGCGTTTACAAAATAGGGGATAGTTTTATTGCATTTTTATAATTTTTTTTACTACTAATGGCGGCAATCAGCGATTTTTTTCGTGACTGCGACATTATGGCGGACACCTCGGACAATTTTGACACATTTTTGGGACCATTGTAATTTTCATAGCAAAAAATGCATTTAAAATGCATTGTTTATTGTGGAAATGACAGTTGCAGTTTGGGAGTTAATCACAGGGGACGCTGAAGGATTTATGTTTCACCTAGTGTGTGTTTACAACTGTAGGGGGGTGTGGCTGTAGGAGTGACATCATTGATTGTGTCTCCCTATAAAGGGGATGATATGATCGATGCAGCCGCCACAGTGAAGCATGGGGAAACCGTGTTTACACGCAGCTCTCCCCGTTCTTCAGCTCCGGGGACTGATCGCGGGACCCCATCGGCGATCGGGTCCGCGACCCCCGGCTGGGTAGATGTACAGGACGTACCGGTACGTATATGTGCCCAGCCGTGCCATTCTGCTGACGTATATTTACAGGAGGCGGTCCTTAAGTGGTTAAGCTGTTCAGTTCAGTTCCTTTCTGCTTTTGCCTTGGTTAACACATCCAGAGACTCTCTCCTGGGTACCTGTTGAAGACTTGCTTGACTGATGTCCCTTCTGGTTCCTGATCCTGCTTGCTGTTCCACTATGCTGATTCTCCGGTTTCCTGAATTCCTGGCCTGCCCTGAAGTACGCTGATCTCTGGCTCCCTGACGTCCTGGCTTGTCTGACTATTCGTTCAGGTTACCGAACTCTGGCTATAATTTGACTACGTTGCTCTGTTAACCTTTACTATTATTATTATTATTATCATACAAGTGTGATTTAACTGCACTTCTGTCTCGGTCTGATTCTTGGGTTCTGACAATATTCATAACACAAATCTTTCTAGCACACCCTGCTGGAGAAATCTCAAATGTGTGTCAGATAAAATACACTGTACTGCCAACTGCTGACTATTGCATTTTCAAAAATACAAGAAGGAATTTAGTAAAAATGCCATATAAATCTGTGTATGTATATATGTATATATATATATATATATATATATATATATATATATATATATATATATATATATATATATAATATACATATACACAGTATAAATATTAAAGTTATTTTTACTATTTTTAGAAATGTAATGAAAAACCACACATTTCTGGGAAGAGCTTCTCAAGAGCATTCCTCTTTTTGAAATATGCTTCCTTCTCCTTCGCAATGGTTTCTCTTTGTACCGTAATGTCCTTTTTTTATGTTCCATCTTTCATTTCCTTGTCCATTTTACTGCAGAGAGCCCTAAAACCTTTGATTTCATTCTTCAGAATTTTTGCCATATTTATGATCTTTGCAAAGTGATACAAAGTCACTGTAGACAGTCTTTATTTATGTGCAAAATGTTTTCCCCTGATATTAGAATGTGTCAGAAGTTTAGGTATGCCCATGCCCAATTATTTATTCTCTCCTGATTGTTAGTATGTTTCTAGAGCAATCTTTATATATCACTGACTTGAAGTACAAGATACTGGTTAAGGATGTTTAAAATTCATGTGATGCTCAGCTGAACAGTGTAAGAAGTATAAATCTTGGAGACAGATATTTATGAACTTACTGTTATGTAATATTGTTCTAAGATGGCATTTATTACTGGACTGACTTTTGTTATAGCCTTTGAGAGGAAGTCATTCAGGAATAGCATAGATAAAATAACTTGATTAGGAGATTCATCTGTCTAAAAAAAATCACTGTTTCAATTCCTTCTTAAATAAGTACAAAAAAATCAATCTTTGTCTGCCATAGTTCCTGTTTCATTCTTTCTGAAGGTGACCATCTGAACACACTGCCAACATTGTTTTAAAATCTTTGATTTTTCTTGCGCCATAAAGTCTTATTTTAAAACAAGTCCGTTTAATTTTCTACCCAGTTGAAACATTTGCAGGGAAATATTTGTCTACAAGTTAAAATAAAGATTTTTGCTGATTACAGCTTTTTATGTGTTTTTTCCCCCTTTGTTTATGGTATGATTTACGCTATTTTTGCTGATATTATCATTATCTCAATAGCTGTATAATCAAAACTGTAATACCACGTACAAGCAGATATACAAGCATATTTTCCTATACATTTGTTGAGCAGATTTGTCATGTATCCCTGTTTAGAAACTAACAAAGAAAAGATAGGGTTAGTCTATTTGCAACAAACAACAAAAAACGATATAATCTCTTTATAACAGTTGCATATACTGTAGTTGCACATTTATATGTGAATGTACATTGCTTCATGGCCAGGACTTAACAATATTTAAAATGGTTTAAAAATATTTTCTTGTTTTAAGTACAGCGGGTATAGAAAATAGTTTTTTGCAGTTTTTTTGGAGGAGGGGAGGAGTTGGGGGAATATAAAAATGTTAAAAGAGCAAAACACAAAAGCTTGAGAGAAATAAAAGATAAGGATACTTAGGAGAAAGAAGGGCACAATATTGTGGTATTTTCGATAGTACATATATAAGAATACATGGACAGTAAAATAACGATAATAAAGATAGAAGAGAGGGAGGAGACTAAAAATAGGTTTAAAGAATGTAAAGAGATGAGAATTGTACCATGTTTGGAAATACAATAGAACATATAAATGTACTGATAGATGTATCCTGTTCCTAAAATATAAATAAATAATATATAACAAAGAAAATAATCACCCCCCTTTTAAAATAATCAAATTTTGTTGATTTGCAGCCTGAAATGAAAAACAAAACACAGTTTTTGTTTAATCCAGCTGTATTTACTAGTACAATGTATAACATCCAAGTGACAGATATACTGTAATACAAACATATCAAGACTAACATAAAATAACAAAAATAGAATCACCTAGTTGGAAAAGGGATCACCCCCCCCCCCTCCTTTATGTCAGTTTTGTGTTGGACCACATTTTGCTTTCATTACAGCTTTAGTTTGTTGAAATATGTCTTTACTAACTTTGCACATCTAGGCTTTGCAATAATTGGCAACTCTCCTTTGCAGAACTGCTCAGGTTCAGTTAAATTTGATATTGACTGTTTGTGGACTGCAGTCTTCATGTCATTCCACAGATTTTTGCAGCTAGAGGAGATTAGTGGATGGGTGTTTTCTGATCTCTCTCCCCTCTACTCCACGGCATCCACCATGCTGGTTATGCGTCCACAGATGGGTGCATGAAGCCCAGGAAACATGATGGGGGCACATATGGGAAGAAGGGGCAGCAGTGACAGGGGTGTGTGGATGCAATCCAGCTGCTGCACATCCATACTATCATTTTGATCTGACAGTTGTTTTGTCAGATTTATATTTCAAGATTTTTATTGAGATTTTACAAAAAAAGAAACATGAGCAAGAGTCATGAGGTAACAATGACTGCAATACAATCATATCGCAAACAATCATATCGCAATCTGCAATATAATCATATTGTTAACATGTGAAGGCGTACATCGCCGAGTGTTTAGAGAATAATGTAGGTTTCATGGTATTTATCTTACCATCTGAATCTTGTCTCTCTCGCCCAGACACTCCTATTGGGAGCAGACTGTGTCGAGGTGAGGGAGGCATTGCCACCAAAGATAAAAGAACATATAACAATAGAGTTATAAATGTTACATACATAAACCCTGTACTGTTGGACTTCTCTTGAGTATCGTGGTGCAGAAAAGGAAGAAGGAAGAGAATATGGTGTTTAAAATGAATTTTGTCAGATTTACACACACTCCTGGTTGATGCAGCTGCCGGGAGTGTGTGTTAAACCCCTACTTCCACCGATGTACTACATATATTATTGACCGTAAAAGGGTTAATTTTCCATTTCAGAGTGTTATCATGCCAAACTTTACATTCTGCTTCACTAAAATTCTAAGACCTTGGATGGAAATAAAATGCAGCTCTGTATTCAATTATAACAGGAGTAAACTAAAATAGGTACAGTAGGTGTTTGTGATATTGTGTTTTTAGCACGACAGCGTCGCGCTGATACTCGGCGACATGGTGCCGAGATCTCGCCGACATCTCACACTCGCTGGAATAGTGACAGCACATCCCAGCAAGCGCGTCATAGAAGCGACGGGAGATCCGACTTGGATTCCCGCCAATTCTACACGTGTGCGGCGTTTGTTATGAATCCTGAGGGGGAAGTCCCCGCCGGATTTTAAATAAAAATCCGGCATGGGTCCCCCCCTCAGGAGCATACCGGGCCCTTAGGTCTGTTATGGGTTGTAAGGAGAGCCCCCCCTACGCCGAAAAAAACAGCGTAGGGGGTCCCCCTACAATCCATACCAGACCCGTATCCAAAGCACGCTACCCGGCCAGCCAGGAAGGGAGTGGGGAGGGGCGAGCGCCCCCCCCCCCCCTCCTGAGCCGTACCAGGCTGCATGCCCTCAACATGGGGGGGTTGGGTGCTCTGGGGCAGGGGGGCGCACTGCGGCCCCCCCCACCTCAGAGCACCCTGTCCCCATGTTGATGAGGACAGGGCCCCTTCCCGACAACCCTGGCCGTTGGTTGTCGGGGTATGCGGGCGGGAGGCTTATCGGAATCTGGGAGCCCCCTTTAATAAGGGGGCCCCCAGATACCGGCCCCCCACCCTAAGTGAATGAGTATGGGGTACATCGTACCCCTACCCATTCACCTGCAAGAAAAGTGGTAAAAACACAAATAAACCACACAGGGTATTAAAATATTTTATTAGTCTGCTCCGGAGGCCGCCCCCTGTCTTCTTTATTAGCTCTTTTACCAGGGGGAGCTTCTTCTTTGACGTCTTCGGGTGGGTGGGGGCCGCCGTCTGGTTCTCTTCCACCGCCGGGGGGGGTGGCTTTTAAAAAAGCCCCCACCCCCCGGCGGGTTTCCTCCACGTGGTAGGTATCACATGGGTAGGTACAGAGCATGATGGGACTGTGAGGCCTATATAGGTCCGATGCAAGGCGCGCATCCGTCATTTCAGCGAGAAGGACCGGCGTGTCAACATCGGGAGAAGAAGAGAAGTGAAGAACATGACGTCACAGCACGGAAGAAGAACTCACAGCACGGAAGAAGACGTACAGCACGGAAGAAGGGACCGGACTGCGAGACGAAGAACCGGGGTGCGACGAGTCAACAGCGGAGAGCGGCGAACATAGAAGGAGACCCCCCGGATAGCGGAGAAGACCCGTCGGGATAGCGGAAGAAGAAGAGCCCCGCCGAAGACGCCGGAGGAAACCCGCCGGGGGGGGTGGGGGCTTTTTTAAAAGCCACCCCCCCCGGCGGTGGAAGAGAACCAGACGGCGGCCCCCACCCACCTGAAGACGTCAAAGAAGAAGCTCCCCCTGGTAAAAGAGCTAATAAAGAAGACAGGGGGCAGCCTCCGGAGCAGACTAATAAAATATTTTAATACCCTGTGTGGTTTATTTGTGTTTTTACCACTTTTCTTGCAGGTGAATGGGTAGGGGTACGATGTACCCCATACTCATTCACTTAGGGTGGGGGGCCGGTATCTGGGGGCCCCCTTATTAAAGGGGGCTCCCAGATTCCGATAAGCCTCCCGCCCGCATACCCCGACAACCAACGGCCAGGGTTGTCGGGAAGGGGCCCTGTCCTCATCAACATGGGGACAGGGTGCTCTGAGGTGGGGGGGGCCGCAGTGCGCCCCCCTGCCCCAGAGCACCCAACCCCCCCATGTTGAGGGCATGCAGCCTGGTACGGCTCAGGAGGGGGGGGGGCGCTCACTCGTCCCCACTCCCTTCCTGGCTGGCTGGGTAGCGTGCTTTGGATACGGGTCTGGTATGGATTGTAGGGGGACCCCCTACGCCATTTTTTTCGGCGTAGGGGGGCTCTCCTTACAACCCATAACAGACCTAAGGGCCCGGTATGCTCCTGAGGGGGGGACCCATGCCGGATTTTTATTTAAAATCCGGCGGGGACTTCCCCCTCAGGATTCATAACAAACGCTGCACACGTGTAGAATTGGCGGGAATCCAAGTCGGATCTCCCGTCGCTTCTATGACAGCTCTGTCTCCATCGCGGCAAGCCAGCTCGGCGGCGGCGCTGGCTCCCGCGATGGGGCTCGTAGGTGCTCAATCTTGCCGAGAAAGAGAGCGAGATTGACACAAAATCGGGTTCACCTACTGTAGTTGCCCCTTATCTCTGAGGCCCCGTACACACGTCCGAGAAACTCGACAAGCAAAACACATCGTTTTGCTCGTCGAGTTCCTTGTGAAGCCGCCGATGTTCTCTATTTGGCTCGACGAGTTCCTCGTCGGTTTCCTCAGCCAAAAGTGTACACACGACCGGTTTCCTCGGCAGAATACGGCTCCCATCGAGTTTCTGGCTGAATTCTGCCGAGAAACTCGGTCGTGTGTACGGGGCCTCAGAGATTGAAAAAAGAGACTGTTTCACTTACCTGGTTGCTCATTCCCGTAAACTCCAGCACTCTTCTCTGCCCAATGCACTGGCCTGTTTAGATGCAGGGATCAAGTACAGGTTCCTAACAGATCGTGGTTTGTGGATTGACTTAAAGCGGGGGTTCACCCTATAAAAAAAAAAAAAAAAATTCTTCTAGCATAAAATTCGGCATAGTAGCGCGAGCTACAGTATGCCTGTCTTAATTTTTTTATCCCCGTACTCACAGTGTAATCGTACATAGAAGATTCCGACTGCCCACGGGGAATGGGCGTTCCAATCCAGACGGAAGGTGATTGACGGCCGGCTCTGGCGTGTCACGCTTCTCCGGAAATAGCCGAAATAGGCTTGGCTCTTCACGGCGCCTGCGCATAGTCTGTGCGCAGGCGCCGTGAAGAGCTGAGACCTACTCCGGCTGTCTTCGGGGAGCGTGACGTGCCAGAGCCGGCCGTCAATCACCCTCCCTCTTGAAAGGAACACCCATTCCCCGCGGGCAGTCGGAATCTTCTATGTACAATTACACAGTGAGTACGGGGATAAAAAAATTAAGACAGGCATACTGTAGCTCGCACTACTATGCCGAATTTTATGCTAAAAAGTTGTTCTGCAGGGTGAAACACCGCTTTAACTATTTGGTCTATTCTCCAGTCCTGCCATATCATTGCATACAATACAGGGTCATTTGCCTTGTATTATATGTTTAGGAGGCTGCAGAGTGGCCAGAGCCAGTCACAACTTAAGCTGGACACACACATACATTTTTTTTCTCCTTTAACCAGTGGTTTGAATGAAAAATAAAAAACTGAAAGATTACTGCATCAACATAAGCCATGTTGATGGAGGGATTTCTTTTAGTGAGATATTGGGGTTGATTTACTAAAGGAAAATCCACTTTGCACTACAAGTGCACTTGCAAGTGCACTTGTAAGTGCAGTTGCTGTAGATTGCTGTAGATCTGAGGTGAAGCTCTGAAATGAGGGGAAGCTCTGCTGATTTTATCATCCAATCATGTGCAAGCTAAAATGCTGTTTTTATTTTCCTTGCATGTCCCCTTCAGATCTACAGCAAGTGCACTTTCAAGTGCACTTGTAATGCAAAGCGGATTTTCCTTTCGTAAATAAGCCCTATTGTGTTTTAACAGGGGGACAGGGGCGGACTGACCATAGGGCAATTCGGGCACGGACCGAGGGCCCGTGGCCAGTAGGGGGCCCCATGACAGCTTCCACGATCTACCCGTCAATCACAGCTAGCTGACGGGTAGATCGGGTCCCGAATCCCTGCGAAGAGACTGCAGTAAACAGACTGCTGATGATGCGCTCCTCCCCGCCGGCCCCTCCTTCCCTCCCATCCAGGCCGTCCCGACTTGTATTCAAAACGGCCGCGGTCCATGCTGCCTTCTTTTTTTTTTCTGTGATGACCAGATGCACGGCCGCATTATGGGACTTGTAGGTGGCAGGCCACATAAACGCCCTGTGATTGGCCGAACGGGGTCATGTGCGGCAGCACGCTGTGGAATTCTGGGACTTGTAGTCATGATGCGAGGCCCAGAATTCCACAGCGTGCGGCCGCACATGACCCTATTCGGCCAATTACAGGGCATGTGTGTTGCGAGCGGCAATGGATCGGCGGAGCTGGTCGTGACCACTTGCTGGAGTCCCGCCTCTGCTGTGTGTTACTTTCAGAGGTCTCTCAGTCTCATCTACCCTCCTCTCTGTCAGCGCTCCACCTCCAGCCCCCTCCTTTGTCAGCCACTCTCCCTCTGTCAACACCCCCCTCTAAGCCCACCCCTCCTCTGTCGGCACACCACCCACCCCCCCTCTGTCAGCCCACACCTCCTTTGTCACCACACCACCCCCCTCTGTCAGCACACCACCCCCCCTCTGTCAGCACACCACCCCCCCTCTGTCAGCACACCACCCCCCCTCTGTCAGCACACCACCCCCCCTCTGTCAGCACACCACCCCCCCTCTGTCAGCACACCACCCCCCCTCTGTCATCACACCACCCCCCCTCTGTCATCACACCACCCCCCCTCTGTCATCACACCCCTCCTCTGTCAGCACACCACCCCCCCTCTGTCAGAACACCACCCCCCCTCTGTCAACCCACCCCTCCACTGTCAGCTCACCCCTCCTCTGTCAGCCCACCCCTCCACTGTCGGCACACCGCCCACCACCTCTGTCAGTACACCCCCCCCTCTGTCAGCCTACCCCTCTCTGTCGGCACACAGCCCACCCCCTCTGTCAGCACACCACCCCCCCTCTGTCAGCACACCACCCCGTCTGTCAGCCCACCCCTCCTCTGTCAGCCCACCCCTCCTCTGTCAGCCCACCCCTCCTCTGTCAGCACACCACCCCCCCTCTGTCAGAACACCACCCCCCCTCTGTCAGCCCACCCCTCCTCTGTCAGCCCACCCCTCCTCTGTCAGAACACCACCCCCCCTCTGTCAGCCCACCCCTCCTCTGTCGGCACACCACCCCTCCACTGTCGGCACACCGCCCACCACCTCTGTCAGTACACCACCCCCCCTTGTCAGCCTACCCCTCTCTGTCGGCAGACACCACACCCCCTCTGTCAGCACACCACCCCCCCTCTGTCAGCCCACCCCTCCACTGTCAGCCCACCGCCCCTCTGTCAGCAGCCTACCCCTCCTCTCTCAGCCCACCACCACTCTGTCAGCACACCACCCCTCCTCTTTTAGCCCACCCCTCCTCTGTCAGCCCACACCCCCTCTGTCAGCACACCACCTACCCCCTCTCTCAGCCCTCCCCTCAGCCCACCACCCCTCTGTCAGCCCACCCCTTCTGTCAGCCCACCCCCTCTCTGTCAACCCACCACCTCTGTCAGTCGACCCCCCCTTTGTCAGCCCACCCCCTCTCTGTCAGCCACAGCACCTCTCTGTCAGCCACAGCAGGGAGCCAGGCCAGCCACATCAGGGTGCATCATGCAAGCCAGCCACTGACCCACAGCAGGGAGCCAGGCCAGTCACCCACGGCAGCCTGCACCATGTCAGCCAGCCACCAACCCACCCACTGACCCATGTCAGAGAGCCAGGCCAGCCACCGAAAGCAGGGTGCCAGGCAGCCACCCACAGTGACCCACCACACTGGAAGGGCCAGCGTGCCAGCCACCCATGGTGACTCACCCACAGCAGGGCCAGGGTGCTAGCCAGCTACCCACAGTGACCCACCCACACCAGGAAACCAGCCAGCCACAACAGGGTGCCAGCCAACCACCCACAGGAGCCAGCCAGCCACGGTGACCCACCCACAGCAGGGAGCCAGCCAGCCACCCACAGGAGCAAACCAGCCACGGTGACTATCCACAGCAGGATGCCAGCCAGCCACCCACTGTGACACACCCACACCAGGGATCCAGCCAGCCACAGCAGGGTGCCAGCCAGCCACCAACAGGTGTCAGCTAGCCACCCACAGGAACCAGCCACAGAGGACGCAGGAGCCAGTCAGCCACCCACAGGAGCCAGCCAGAGAGGACACGGGAGACAGCCAGCCACAGCTACGGCACCCATAGTTAAGGTAAGAGGAGCGCTACACAGTGCCAATTTTATTTCTACTTTGTGAGAGGTTGGGGCAGGGGTGAGAGTCATGGCACAAAGAGGGGGTCCCATTAGTGTGGGCGGGGACACAGGGGGCCCCATGATCTGCTGTTGCCCGGGGGCCCCATGAGTTGTCAGTCCGCCCCTGCAGGGGGAATTCCATCCACCCCCACCAGAATACACTGATCAGTGCTCACAGTCATTACCTGCAAGCCCTTATCAAATTCTGGTTTTCCAGCATGCCTGTTTGACAGAAGCTGATCAGACCTGCTTCTGTTGAACAAACAGCTGTACAGTACACATGGACTAACAGTTGTCTGGTTCCTTCTGAACTGGAAGTTTTTCAGCCCGTGTGTACTGGACTTTACAGAGCAATTGCACATGATCAGTTACAGTGCTGGAGGGAGCCTTCTGGATTCAGAAATAAAGTATTTACACCTTAATCCTCTGCCCCTAGACTAAAAAAACAATTAACCCTTGCAGTGTGGGGGCCCCACTGTAAAGGATGGATTTTCTAATTTTCCGTAAGCTGGGCTTTAAACCTTATGCCACAAATGTAATCATGCAACCTTTAATTTGTATAAAGGTACAAATCTTGCTGCATTGTGTTTGTAAGCATTGTAAGAAGCATTTTATCATCTAGTCTGTCCTTGTTCAATTTTCTGTATTTATATATAAAAGTGTGTGAAGAAAGGGCAAAAACCTATATTTCCAAGGTGTAGCAATGTCTAGCCTGAAAAACTATTTCAGTGAAAAAATTTAGTATGCATCATTACAGATGTCACCACCAGTAAGATTTAATACATAAACTCATTGCCAAGTTAATTTAGCTGAGTTGTAGCCAGGAATTGAGTGCTTTGGACCCTAGCCATAATAAAAAAAAATGAAATAACAGCATTTATGGGTTCAGAAAGCGTGGAGAACATTCTTTTTTTTTTTTTGCTTTTAGATTTAAAAGAGGAATATAGTCTACAGACTGATCTTTACATGTATGTGCACAATATAAAGGAGTTAACGCTTAAATGTGCCTCTAAGAACCTTATGATTAACCAATAGTTTTAAATGTTACATCAAATATAACTAGAACATTTGTATTGATTTTGTAGTTTTGTGGACTAGCCGCATTGTTTTAACCACTTCAGCTCTGGAAGGTTTTACTTTCTTGACCAAGCCACTTTTTGCAATACGGCACTGAGCTGTTTTAACTGGCAATTGCGTGGTCGTGTGACACTGTACCCAAACAAAATTGATGTATGTCCTTTTTTACCCACTTTTTTTTTGGTGGTATTTTATTATTTATTATTTTTAATACAACTCTACGGTTTTTATGTCTTGCACAATAAACAAAAAAGACCGATAATTTTGAAAAAACAACAACTGTATTTTTTACTTTCTTCTATAAAACATATCCAATAAAAAAAATGTAAAAAATCGAATTTCTTCATCAATTTAGGCCAATATGTGTACTTCTGCATGTTTTTGATAAAAACAATCTCAAAAAGTTTGTATTGATTGGCTTGTGCAAAAGTTATAGCGTCTAAAAACTATGTGATAGATTTATGGACTTTTTATTTATTTTACTATTAATGGTGACAATAAGTGTTTTTTAGCAGGTCTGCGACATTGTGGTGGACAAATCTGACACTAAGGCCCCGTACACACGAGGGGGATCTTCGCTGGAAACGGTCCACCGGACCGTTTCCAGCGGAGATTTCTCCTCCGGATTTGGATCCGATGGCTTGTACTCACCATTGGATCAAAATCCGCGCAGAATTCTTCCGCGGTGACGTGTTGCGCAGTCGCTGCGATGATGACGCGGCGACGTGCGCGACGCTGGAAGGTAAGTACTTCCACGCATGCGTCAAATCATTACGACGCATGCGAGGGAGGGGAGCGGACGGATTGATCCGGTGAGTCTGTACAGACCACCGGATCAATCCGCTGGACCTGATTCAAGCGGATAGATTTCTTAGCATGCTAAGAAATTGATATCCGCTTGAAATCTTTCCGGCCGAGAAATCTCCGCGGAAAAATATCCGCTAGGCCGTACAGACGACCGGATTTATCCGCTGGAACTGATCCGTGGATCAATTCCAGCGGATAGATCCGGTGGTGTGTACGAGGCCTTAGTAACACTTTTTGGGGACCAGTGACACCATTACAGTGATCAGTACAAAACAAATGCACTGTCACTGTTCAAATAACACTGGCAGGGAAGAAGTTAACATCAGGAGCAATCAAACGGTTAAATGTGTTCCCTGGAAGTGCTTTCTAACTGTGTGGAGGATAGTTGCATTGTAGGAAGACAGAGATCAGTGTTACTGATTAACATAAACACAAGATCGTCATCTTCCTTCTAGCAGGATGACGATCTGCCCTGTTTACATAGGCAGACTGCCATTCTGCCTCTCTCCAATCAGAGCGGGAGCGAGGCTTCACTCGCGCGCATGCGTCCCAGAACCCTGCCACTCTGCTGCAGTAAAGGTATGCAGGGCTGTCCTTAAGCAGTTGAATGTACTTATCAGGCTCATATATTTTAAGAGGGTTTGGTATCAATTTTAAGGGAGACCCCATGCAAAACAAAAAAAAGAGTGAACTTCCATCAAAAGCCACACCAGACCCTTATCTACGCTTGAAACCTGGATGGCCAAGAAAGGGGCAGAGAGTGTGGGCCCTTATTCTGAACTATACCAAGCCACATGCTCTCAACACTGGGAGAATAGCTGCTACTGCCCTGGCAAAGCACCTTGCCCCAATGTTAATGAGGACAAGGGCCATTTCTGATCTTTACAATAACAATATAAAAGAGTTAACGCTTAAATGTGCCTTTAAGAACCTTATAATTAACCAATAATCTGGTTAATGTTACAACAAATCTAACTTGAAAATTTTTATTCATTTTGTAGTTTTCTGGACTAGAACATTTGAAGTGGTATAGTCTATGGGACACAAACATGAAAAATAAAAAAATCCTAATTTTCAAGTCTTATATGCAAGTCATTACCAAAAAAAAAAAGCGTATGGGGACCTGGGTACTGCCCTGGGGGACATGTATCAATGCAATTTTTTTTTTAAAGGAGCAGTGATTTTAATGATGCTTAACCACTTCAGCCCCGGACCATATTGCTGGTCAATGATCAGGCCACTTTTTGCGATTCGGCACTGCGTCGCTATAACTTACAATTGCACTGTCCTGCGACGTGGCTCCCATACAAAATTGGCATCCTTTTTTTCCCCACAAATATAGCTTTCTTTTGGTGGTATTTGATCATCTCTGCAGTTTTTATTTTTTGCGCTATAAACAAAAATAGAACGACAATTTTGAAAAAAAAAATTAATATTTTTTACTTTTTGCTGTAATAAATATCCCCAAAAATATATATGTAGCGCTCACCCCCGAAGGAGCCGCTGAATTATCGGGTCTTCTGTCTCACCTCTGTGACACACCACAAACAATGAATCCACAGCACACCAGCACACCTTGTGAAGTTTTATAACAGATTTAATGACTGTGGGATAGAGCAAAAGCCCTTAATGTCTCCCCACTCTAATATAATACAACTAATAACAGAATGAGATAATACGTTTAGATTGAATGCGATGAACAGTAATATATCTATATACTTAGCAGTATCGACCCCACCCTAAACTACTGGCCAGTAGTACTGTCCTAGGCTAGCCAACGTTGGGGCCCTGGATGTATGACAGTTGTAGGAAATACAGTTGTTGCAATGGCCAAAGGCCGCTCACCACTTTCAGTGTCTCTTAGGAAAGGAGGATGGCTGTCTGCGGAAGCGAGTGTCCCTCTCAACTCAGACCGACGTCTGTGAAATGGATGCAGTCTTTTAAAGCCTCTGGCAGGACATCTCAGATCGTCTAGGGGCCGTCTGGGGAATCTGGCAATAACCTCCGTCAGCTGTACTCACTCAGTTGGGCAGGCTGGATTACTCCGGTGGCTGGATCGGCCCTGCGACCAGGCCTCAGTTCGATCGCTCAAAACACAGTCTCTCTCTGTTTCAGTAGACGAACATCAGTCTCTCCAAGAACTATTGCATAGAGCCTGTGTCTCAGTGGCAAACACACAGCTCTGACACAAGCTGTATTAAATCACTCTGTGATGCAGATCTGTGTTCCCTGGTCACTGTTCCAGACTCCCTCTCCTCACTACTTCCTCCTGACTCCCCTCTCTCCTGGAACTTCCTGTCTCACAGCCTCCTGGGAAATGCAGTTTTCCAAATCTGTGCTCTCTGGCTCCACCTGCTGCAATATATATATATATATATATATATATATATATCTACATCCTCTTAAATGGCTGAAAATCACAACAGGGCTACATTCTCCCCCTACTTAAAGTCTTTGGGGTCCCCCCCAAAGGGTAAACTGTATTTGTAAGTTCTACAGACAATATATACAGTATGAAAGGCACATATAAAGTTTATACTAGACCATCTGAATACCTTTACTGCGCATAGATAGATGCAGTCTATGACAACGTCTAGCAAGTGGAGGGGGCAGAGGAACACTCCACCAAGGTGTGCTGATGGTCGGGATTGGACACAAGTCCTTTGATACCTCTGTGGTTAGGGTGGACACTTTGGGTGATCTGCGTACAGTTGTGATAGCTTCCTCTGTGCTGTTCCCTGGTGAGTCATAAGTGAGTCTCTGAGGAGGTCGCACCAGTCGTTTGGACCTTGATTCTAAAAACCCGGATGGGCCTTCATCTGCTGAGTCCTCTTCTACTTGCTGTGTTAACTGAGGGAATTCAGTTTCCTTTTCAACTGGCTGAACAGGGGCATCTTCTAGCACTGAGGTTTCCGGCAAGAGACTTTCCACTTGAGAGGGTACAGAATTATCCTCGTTTGCTTGAGGCACAAATTCAGGGGCATCTGGTCTCAAATTGCTCAAATCCGGCTCAGGAGTCATAATAGTTGGATGAACATCCATAGGTTCAGATGGCCACATCCAACTCGGACACACATCTTCCTCATCGCTGTCGTCCTCACTTTCTCTTGTAGAAGGTGGCTGTTGGGACCGAGTAACAGGTGCTTGACGGGAAGTGGATGGAATGGGTGAAGGAGACTCATCTCTATCTGGTACCCGCACAGCTTCATTCAGAGGTAGGAGATGATTCCGATGCCAATTCTTCAGTGGCCCGGTCTTTCCCTCTGGTCGAATCTGGTACACTGGCAGGCCAGGCAATTGTTTACAGACGATATAGATCTGAGAGCTCCATCTATCAGCTAGTTTGTGCCTGGCCGAAGCACCCAAATTTCTCAATAGAACTCGATCACCTGGCTGTAAATCCTGTACCCGAACCCTCAAGTCATAGTTCCGTTTGTTTCTTTGTTCTCTACTCCCGGATGTCAAACGGGCCTTCTCAAATGCAGAAGCCAGGTTTCTCCTCAGTCTATCCACATAACCCTGGTGAGAGGCAATAGACGTCTGGTCAAGGGAGAGGCCAAAAGCTAAATCTACTGGTAATCGGGCTTCTCTTCCAAACATGAGGCGGTACGGTGAGTATCCTGTAACATCACTTTCTGTGCTATTGTAAGCATGCACAATGGTAGAGATATGCCGACTCCAGTGCTGTTTCTCCCTGATCGACAGTGTTCCCAACATATTGAGTAGAGTCCGATTGAATCTCTCCGGTTGTGCATCACCCTGGGGGTGATAGGGGGAGGTTCTTGACTTCTGAATCCCCAATAGATCCAAGAGCTGCCTGATGAGTCGACTTTCAAAGTCTCTGCCTTGGTCAGAATGGATCCTCTGAGGTAGACCATAATGAACAAAGAACTTTTCTACTAGGACTTTGGCTACAGTAGGAGCACGTTGATCTTTGGTTGGAAAAGCTTGAGCATAACGGGTAAAGTGGTCTGTCACCACTAGGATATTTCCCTGTCCACTAGTGTCAGGCTCTAAGCACAGGAAGTCAATACACACCAGGTCCATAGGCCCTTGACTCTGCAGATGGCTCATTGGAGCAGTCCTAGAAGGTAAAGTTTTCCTCTGGATACATCTTAGACAGGAATGGCAGTAGCTTTCAACTTCGGATCTCATGCAGGGCCAATAGAATCTGTCTCGGACCAGTTTAAAAGTTCTCTCTGCTCCTAAGTGACCATGGTCATCATGCAAAGCTTTCAGCACATTTTCTCTATGCTTCTCTGGGAGGAACAACTGCTGCTTTTCTTCTAAGTCATCCGAGGGGCCCCTTCGGTAGACCACCCCGTCTAGCAGTTTCAACCGTTCCCACTCTTTGTGGACCAGACGAGCCTCTTTTGGTGAATCGGTTAGTAGGAGCCCTCTTTGACCCGCTTTCATTGCTCTCAGAGTTAACCCGATCAAAGGATCTTCAGCCTGATCTACTCTCAGGTCCTTCTTCGTGAAAGTAGGCAGGCCCTCACTCCTCAGCTGTGTAGGGTTACAATACATTTTAGGGACACCGGCAGCCATGACTCCTATGGCCTCTGCTCCAATCATTCCTTTGGTTCGGCACTCCACCCCTTGGCATAGGGCTTGAACTCCATCTGGAGTCAAATGAGTCCACTCTGTTTCTGGGACCCCTGTGCTATAGGGTCTCCTGGATAAGGCATCCGCGTCTTGGTTATTGACCCCAGGGCGATATTTGAGGCTGAAGCGGAATCCTGACAGGGCAGCCAACCACCGGTGCCCAGTGGCATCCAGTTTGGCCGTAGTGAGAATGTAAGTGAGTGGGTTGTTGTCAGTTCTGACCACGAAATTGGCCCCGTACAGGTAGTCTTTTAGTTTGTCCACCACTGTCCACTTCAAGGCCAGGAACTCCAACTTGTGAGTGGGGTAATTCTTCTCAGAAGGGGTGAGACCCCGACTCACATATGCCACCGGTCTCAGGAGGCCATCATATTCCTGGTATAGTACTCCTCCTAGCCCTTCTCTGCTAGCATCCACATGTAGTTCATAAGGCTTGGCAGGATCAGCGTAGGCAAGGACAGGAGCCTGTGTTAGACTTCCTTTCAATTGGAGGAAAGCTCTTTCACATTGGTCGGTCCATTCCTCCTGGATTGATTCACGAGGCTTCCTAGTTCGGTGGGCTGATGAACACGGCTCAAAGGGCATTGATTCCTCTTCTGCTCCTTCCATTCTTAGAAGCGTGTTCAGAGGCTGAGCTATCTTGGCAAACCCCTCTACGAACCTCCTATAGTATGAGCAGAATCCTAGGAAGGACCGGAGTTCAGTAATATTACGAGGTCTCGGCCATGAAGCCACAGCTTCCAACTTCTTAGGGTCAGTTGATATGCCTTCTGCTGAAACAACATGTCCCAGGTACGTGACTGAAGGCAGACAGAACTGACACTTCTCTAAGGAAAGTTTCAATCCTTCTTCATGCAGCCGCTTCAAGACCTTTTCCAACCGCTGCTCATGTTCTTCCAGTGTTCTTCCGAAGACTATTAGGTCATCCAGATACACTAGTACCTCGATCAGGTGCATGTCTCCCACCGTCTTTTCCATTAGTCGTTGGAAAGTTGCTGGGGCTCCTGTGAGGCCTTGGGGCATTCTATTAAACTCAAAGAATCCCAGTGGACAGATGAAAGCAGTCTTCTCTTTATCTTCAGGATGCATGGGTATCTGGTGATATCCACTTCGCAGGTCAAGTACACTAAACCACTTTGCTCCGGACAGACACTGTAAGGCATCTTCTATTCGAGGAGTAGTGTATTGGTCGGGAATGGTTCTTTGGTTGAGTGTGCGGTAGTCTATGCACAAACGGATGGAACCGTTTTTCTTGCGAACTACCACGATGGGTGAGGCATAAGGACTCCTGGATTCTTGGATTATCCTGGTCCTTTTCAATTCATCCAGCTGTTCCCTTAGGTCATCTAGATCTCCCAATGGGACTCGCCGTGACCTTTCTCGAAAGGGCTTGTCATCTTGGAGGCGAACGCGGTGCTGAGTGCTCCTAGCACACCCCACATCAAACTCATCCTTGGAGAATAAATCTTGCCACTTGAGGAGCTGAGACTGAATTCGCTTCTTCCACTCAGGCGAGACAGGGGCATCTTTAGGATAGAATCGTTCAGCTGGGATCTCTCTGTCTACTCCATCTATCAATTCAGTGGGTGAGAGGGGTGTGGCAGTGGCCACTTGTCCAATCGGCATCCGTGCCTTCAAGGTCACTGGGGAGTCTGACACATTGCATACACTTACAGAGACTCTCCCACGGGCCCGCTGTAGAGCTCTGGTGGATATTATCTCAGGCACCAATTCCACTCCAGATCTCTTCATATTTCTGGGATCAGTTTCCAGGACCACATAGGGGCCTGGTTGTGACCAATTCAACTTGACTGAGGCCCGGAAACTAGTCATTTCTCCTGGCTGTAAGACCTTCTCTGCTCTTTCTAATCTCCAAAGCCGTCCCACTTCTGCAGGGGCCCTCTGTTCTTGAATAATCCGCTGGTAGATTGGCCGCAACATCGGGTGCATCTCCTCTGAAGTAGAACTCTCTTCCGTCACTAATGGAGTTATAAGGCGTCTCACCAAGTCAGTATTTGTTCCCACAATCATAGAACTTCGATTAGCTCCTGGTGGGCGGGGACATACAATGGCTAAGGCGTCACAGACCCCTGGTTGTCCAACAGTTGCCGAACTGAACTCCAGCTTCACTTGTAGACATCCATCATATGGAAGCTTCTGAGTCCCAATACCCCAGATTTCGAGATCCTCTAACTCCATCAGGGGTAGATGCTTCAAATGCTTCTGGTAGAAGTCCCGGTAAATCAGTGTTACTTGAGCACCTGAATCGAGGAGAGCCTTTGTGTAAACCCCTTCTACTTGAACTGGGATAATGGGTGAAGGGCCTATCAACTGGTCAGGGAACTTCTTCGGAGTAGTAGAAGGCATAGACCCAGTTGGCTGTACTCTAGCCCTCTTCCTCGCTTGTGGTGGTTGTTTTCTTCCCCCTTTCGGGTGTTTAGGTTGTGGGTGTGCCTTGCCTCCCTCTGACACAGGACCAGACGCCAGGGGAGGGGATCTTTTTGTCGTAGCAGGTGAGGCTCTGGGTAAAGACTTGGGCCTCTTATTGGTATCCTGGGAATCAGAGCAGTCTTCAGTAGTTGGGCACCCAGTTTGCTCCCTCACTGGGGCCCTCTGTAGTTTCCCTGACGGTCGATAACTTCCTCTTGCATTCGATGGGCTCGGACAGGTATTTCGGTAATGACCCACTCCTCCGCAATTATAGCAGATGTTTGACGGTTTCTTGATAGGCACCACCTGAGTAGTAGATTCAGGAACTGGTTCTGAAGTGACTTTTTCAAGGGGCGACTTGACACCTGCAGACAATAGGGTTAGCATTTGCATCAGCTGGGAAACTTGAGCCTTTAATTGCTCCACTTCTGAATTCCCATTTGACACATTGAGCGTTCGAACCTCAGCAGCAAATGAAAATCCTGAGCCCTTCTTTTTCTCCTCTAGGATAGCCTCTTCCTCCCTTACCATCTTAATGAGATCAGAGTATTGCAAAGAGGTACCCCCTTGTAAGGTCTTTAACTGGATCCAGATGGGATCGGAACTCAGAGCGCCTCTCAGGATCTGTTTCATTCTAACTTGATCCATATCCCTGGCTTCTATTCCTTTCTTTAGTACAATCTGGTATAGCATTTTGTTTAGTCGTCGAATATACTCGGAAAGCTGCTCATTTTCCCGTTGAAACATGTGTTCAAATAGGAAGATTAGATCTGTAGCTTTCTCTGTGCGCCCAAACTCATCTTGTAGCATGCGAAGATAGTCATATGCTGTACAAGACTCCTGACTGAATTTCAAATTTCGGATGGCTTCTGCTGCAACGCCTTTCAGACTTTCAGTAATGCGTTGTTTCTTTTGAGCCTCTGGAACATCCCATTCTTCCAGTGCTTGCATAGCCTGTTCCATCCAGGTTTCATACTCTTCTTCTCCAGGAGGTACAGGCTGCACTCCAGAAAAAATTCTCAACTTCCTGTAGCCATAGTTCACAGATGGCGAGGACATTTTTCTAACGCTCTCTACCAGTTTTCCTATGTCCATGAAGAAGGAAGCTGGGGGGTAGTTAGTGGTTGGTACAGAAGTGGTAGTTACTTCCACTGTGTCTGACATGGCCTGGCTTGGTCCCTCCAGACAACTTGCTGAGGTGAGTAGAGGGAATAACCGTGCTTTAACTTTTCCGGCTAGCTGGATGCTATCACCCTGGAAGCAGGTTGGGACTCCTTTCTTCCATTCTAGTAGGGCATAGGTATGGGAGACTTTTTGATCTATTTTCGTGTCTATTACAAACACTTTCTGGTCAGGTGCTAGTGTAGTTACTGCTTGACGGATCTGTTCCTCTGTCCATTTGTCAGCAGGAATGTCCATTACTATACTCAGCCCTAATTGGCCATTTTGTTCTTTGCACCACTCTGCTGCGGTGTTTGGATCCATTGCTGGCTCGTTTGTGCGGTTATCACTTTGCGAGAGGTATCAGAAGAAATCCCGGACAAGCACCCCACGTGTAGCGCTCACCCCCGAAGGAGCCGCTGAATTATCGGGTCTTCTGTCTCACCTCTGTGACACACCACAAACAATGAATCCACAGCACACCAGCACACCTTGTGAAGTTTTATAACAGATTTAATGACTGTGGGATAGAGCAAAAGCCCTTAATGTCTCCCCACTCTAATATAATACAACTAATAACAGAATGAGATAATACGTTTAGATTGAATGCGATGAACAGTAATATATCTATATACTTAGCAGTATCGACCCCACCCTAAACTACTGGCCAGTAGTACTGTCCTAGGCTAGCCAACGTTGGGGCCCTGGATGTATGACAGTTGTAGGAAATACAGTTGTTGCAATGGCCAAAGGCCGCTCACCACTTTCAGTGTCTCTTAGGAAAGGAGGATGGCTGTCTGCGGAAGCGAGTGTCCCTCTCAACTCAGACCGACGTCTGTGAAATGGATGCAGTCTTTTAAAGCCTCTGGCAGGACATCTCAGATCGTCTAGGGGCCGTCTGGGGAATCTGGCAATAACCTCCGTCAGCTGTACTCACTCAGTTGGGCAGGCTGGATTACTCCGGTGGCTGGATCGGCCCTGCGACCAGGCCTCAGTTCGATCGCTCAAAACACAGTCTCTCTCTGTTTCAGTAGACGAACATCAGTCTCTCCAAGAACTATTGCATAGAGCCTGTGTCTCAGTGGCAAACACACAGCTCTGACACAAGCTGTATTAAATCACTCTGTGATGCAGATCTGTGTTCCCTGGTCACTGTTCCAGACTCCCTCTCCTCACTACTTCCTCCTGACTCCCCTCTCTCCTGGAACTTCCTGTCTCACAGCCTCCTGGGAAATGCAGTTTTCCAAATCTGTGCTCTCTGGCTCCACCTGCTGCAATATATATATATATATATATATATATCTACATCCTCTTAAATGGCTGAAAATCACAACAGGGCTACATATACAAAAACAATTTTTTTCCTGTTTAGGCCGATATGTATTCTTCTACATATTTTTCAAAAAAAAAATTAGCAATAAGCGTTTATTGATTGGTTTTGCACAAAAGTTATAGCATTTTCATTAATATTTTTTTTTTTACTGGTAATGGCGGCGATCAGCGATTTTTAATCGGTACTGCGACCTTATGGCAGACACTTCGGACACTTTCGACACATATTTGGGACCATTGGCATTTTTATAGCGATCAGTGCTATAAAAATGCATTGATTACTGTAAAAATACCACTGGCAGGTAAGGGGTTAACACTAGTGGGAGAGGAAGGGGTTAATTATGTTCCCTGTGTGTGTTCTAACTGAAGGGGGGTGGGACTGACTTGGGGAAATGACTGATCACTGTTCATACATTGTATGAACGGACGATCAGTCATTTCTCCCCCTGACAGGACCAGGAGCTGTGTGTTTACATCGCGAGCAATCGCGGGTGCCCAGCGGTGATCGCGCCCGCCGGGCACGTGCGTCGGGACCAGGGGCGAGCGGGGGGCGTGCGCGCCTCCGGCGGCACGCACGCGCACCTATTGGCTGAATCGCGAGATGACGTATAGCTACGTGATCTCGCGCAGCCGACCTGCCGCCATATAACTGCGGCAGCTGGTCGGCAAGCAGTTAACCACTTAATTTCCGGAAGGTTTTACCCCCTTCATGACCATAGCATTTTTTTTACTATTCAGAACTGCGATACTTGAACTGGAAATTGAACGGTCATGCAACTCTGGATGAAAAAATTTAAATGTACTATGCATACAAATAGAGGTTTGATTTGGTGGTATTTGATCACCGCTGGAGTTTTTATTTTGCAATATAAATGAAAAAAAGACAGAACAATTTGGAAAAAAAATCGACTTTGTTATAAAACATATCCAATAAAAGAAAAAAAAAAGAAGATGAATGTCTTCATAAATTTAGGCCAAAATGTATTCTGTCACATGGCTTTGGTAGGAAGAAATTCCAATACGTGTTTATTGATTGGTTTATGTAAAAGCATAGTACCATAACTATGGTATATACAGTATACTGGAATTTACGCAGCTCTGACACTATACTTGTATGGGCAGTGATCAGCGACTTATAGTGATCACTGCCCATACAAGTGATCACTTGATGGACCCTCTGCACACTGCTATACACCCTGTTCCAGCAAACTATGCACACATATTGCAATACATGCTTAAGCCGGCAAACTGCATCAAAGAAATCCCTCTTATGGCCAGTCCTACACTTCTTTGCCACTGCAAGTGCTACAGTGGACACCATGCCAAACTGGGGCATAAAGACACAAGGTAGCATGGTGTCCAGCATAGAATTTTCAGTGGCAAAGCAGTTTAGGACTGGCCATAAAAGGGAGTACAACTACTGTGGATGGGTGGCAAGCGGTTAGGGAGTAGCATTTCCCTGCTGGTGTTCTGTTCTCCAGAATGTCCAGTTGTAGATAACTTTATTTATTTTTTCCAATACATTTTTTATTGAGTTTTAAGAGAGAAGTTATTAACCGGTTAGGATCCGGACCATTATGCAGGTTAAAGCGGGGGTTCGCCCTGTTAAAAAAAAAAAAAAAGTTTTTTTTTATCAGACAATTAAATTCGGCATCGTAGCGCGAGCTACGGTATGCCGGTCTTACATTTTTTATGCCCGTACTCACCGTGCTATCGTTGATTGAAGAATCCGGGGAATGGGCGTTCCTATGGTGAGAGAAGGTGATTGACGGCCGGCCGTGGCACGTCACGCTTCTCCGGAAATAGCCGAAATAGGCTTGGCTATTCACGGCGCCTGCGCATAGCCTGTGCGCAGGCGCTGTGAATAGCCGAAACCTACTCCGGCTGTCTTCGGGGAGCGTGACGTGCCAGAGCCGGCCGTCAATCATCCTCCCTCTCCATAGGCACGCCCATTCCCCGCGGGAGTCGGATTCTTCAATCAACAATAGCACAGTGAGTACGGGGATTAAAAATTTAAGACCGGCATACCGTAGCTCGCGCTACGATGCCGAAAGTAATGGAATAATGGGGTGAAGGAGGGTGAACTACCGCTTTAAAGACCTGGCCCCTTTTTGCGATTTGGCACTTTGTCTCTTTAACTGACAATTGCGCGGTCGTGCGACGCGGCTCCTAAACAAAATTGGCGTCCTTTTTTTCCTACAAATAGAGCTTTCATTTGGTGGTATTTGATCACCTCTGCATTTTTTATTTTTTGCGCTATAAACAAAAATAGAGCGAAACGGTAAAAAATAACAATATTTTTTACTTTTTGCTATCATAAATATCCCCCAAAAATATATAAAAAAAACATCTTATTGCATGTAGGGGGGAGATTTTGTGAAGGTACATTTCTGTTGGAGAATATTATAAAACATTGTGATTCCTTTTTGGGGAAAGGTAGGGGATGTTTGAAAGGATCACGCCGGGCTTGGATGTTCTGGTGACCGTAGGAGATTTTTAAGAGGCAATGTCATATTTGCATGTATTGATATAGATCGCTTTGTGGAAGATTATTTTTGAAGAGAAGGAAAGGTTTTAAGAGAGTTCCCAATGTATAAGTTGTGAATGTAGTTTAACCTTTTCTTAATCCAGGATGGGATGGATATTTGGGCAATGAGAGGGGCGAGTGCTGAGAGAGGGATTTTCAGGGTAGTGTTCTTTGGGTATGTTTGAGCTTGTTGGAGCAGTCGTTTCCAAGACTTGAGTGTTACTATCATGGTTGGGGTTGTAGATAACTTTTCATACATGTATAGGACAAAAAAGAGTCAGATTGAAGATTGGTTGCAAGTATGAGCTGCTTCACTCAAATCTACAGTATATAAAAGTAGTTTTTGTTTTCTTCATTAAATTCTTATATCATTGATTTTGCCATAAAAGTCCACAAACACACATGATCGTGGTGAGTACTTTGAAGAAAAGCTTTTAAATAGCCATACATAATACAATTAATACTGCAAAGACTGAACATGCAATGTGCTTTATATTGTAATGTAGGCTGCAGGCAGGATGATTGAAAAGGAGGTTTTCAATTTAGTGCCTAAAAAGGTCTCTTTACGTCTATATAAACACATTTTATATCCTGTGCCAGCTCTGCATTTGAATGGAATTCTAGATTTCCCAGAACCGTTCATATGATAAAATTACCCATAAATATTTGAATGTCTTTTAGCAATTGCTTCTTAATTATCTTCATGTTCCAGAGGAAAGGTTTACATTATAATAGGAAGTGTTATTTGTTAGTAGAAATAGTCAGTTTTGTTTAAATAGTGTGTTTTTAAAATATGTAAATGGTATTTCTGTATGTGCCAAAAAAGTTCTAAAATAAAAATGAGCAAAGGAAACTTTGTCGATTGAGACAATCTTCATTCAGAGACAAATCAAGAGATAACACTGAGAACTGAGGGAAGCATCCTGATTTGTTAGAGCAAGGCATTTCCCTGGAGAGAGAATCACCTTTGCTTGGGTAGTGGCTGTAATCAATGCTGATTTCATGAAATTGAGGAACCAGCCAAACCTTTCCAGAGTGTGTGCCGTTATAGATACATTGTGCTTCAGAAGGTGAGCAGGTACTGTAGCTCCAAGAGAAGCAAATCATCCAGGTACCCCAGAACAAGCATCTTCTCCATCCTTTATGTCAGAGGTGGGCAAACTACGGCCCGCGGGCCGTATACGGCCCGGCGGACCTTTTAATCCGGCCCCCGGGCGGATCGCTAGAAATCTGAATTTGAAGTCTGAATTTGCAGCCGAAAGAATTGCGGGTGTTAGCCGCACCTCTTTCCCGCCCCCTGCTGGTGCAGCCGAAGAAACCCGTGGGTGTTAGCCGCGCCTCCTTTCCCGCCCCCCGCTGATTCAGCCGAAGAAGCCATTGGAGCTGGCCACGCTTCCTTTCCCGCCCCCCGCTGACGGCATTCCCAGCCGCCCGTCACCACGTGGAGTGAGTGTCCCCGAATTCAAAAAAGTCCCCCAATTCCCGCCAAGTAATGACCCGGTCCCGACTCCTCACCTCACACTGTGCACACTGCACAGGCTGCTGTAGGAGACCCGAGACGGCCGAGGACTGCAGGCAGCAAAACACTGACAGGACAGAGATTTCATCATCATCATCATCATCATCAGGTACTTGCTTGTGGGGATGCTGGCAGCAATTGATGGCACACTGGCAGCAATTGATGGCACATTGATGGCACACTGGCAGCAATTGATGGCACACTGGCAGCAATTGATGGCACACTGGCAGCAATTGATGGCACACTGGTGGCACACTGGCAGCAATTGATGGCACACTGGCAGCAATTGATGGCACACTGGCAGCAATTGATGGCACACTGGCAGCAATTGATGGCACACTGGCAGCAATTGGTGGCACACTGGCAGCAATTGGTGGCACACTGGCAGCAATTGATGGCACACTGGTTTATGTATGTCTTAGTGATTGATTAACATCACAACTTCATTGATTTGAAATTGATACCCTTATTTTTTGTATGATTTTTGCTTTTGCTCATCACTGCCACACACATGCAGCCATGCATTGCACGTGGCAGTAATGAGCAAAACTAAAAATCATACAAAAAAAAAAGCTATCAATGAAGTTGTGATGTGAATCAATCACTAAGGCAATAAGACATACATAAACCATAATTTATGAGACGGCATACATTGTCGTTTGGCAGGACTTTATGGGGACAATGTCTGCAGTCTCTGATCCTCTCTGGTATCATGTCCGCAGTCTCTGATCCTCTCTAGTATCATGTCCGCAGTCTCTGATCCTCTCTGGAAATTTTCACTAATATGAGTCACAAATAGTGAAAAATTTTCATTGTTTTGGGAAATTTTGTTTAATAAATTAAATTTTTTTTCTTGTAAGGCAACCTCACTTTTTCATTGTTTAACTATAACAAGTACTCGTACCAGTTGTCCAACAATGATATTTACTGCTTTTTTATAAAGAAATACAAAATATTTTTAGTTTCTCATGTGGCCCCATCGAAAAAATAATTGCCCACCCCTGCTTTATGTCAACAAATGCCAGAAAATCCCTTGGTTGGAGGGAAGACACCACCATACCCATGATTATATTCAAAACTTTTGCACCTGAAGAAACTTGTTGAGATATCTGAGATCTAATATGGGGTGAAAATCACTGGTAGGTTTTAGAATCCTAAAAAGTTTGAATAGGAGCTGCAAAACTTTTTGCCCTCTGAAACCTTAAATAATGAATCCATGAAAAATATTAAGATTAAGATCCTGAAAAAGCAACTATCTTTTTTTTTTTTGTATCTATAAAAAAGCCTGCAAACTTTCCCTCACCCATATGAGTGTGTGCACCCCTTCACTGGGAAAGGATCTTACAGTCTAGTTTGGTTGGCTTGTAAAACCAGGACATTTTAAGGAACAAGGACAGAGGTTTCAACCTGAAAGTTGACGCTTGAGAGCGGTGAAAGGAATCCCTTTTGGACAAAGGAGTAGATGTAGAGGGATCAGCCTGCCTCTGACTTGAGATCTTACCCTTCTAAATTCTTAAAATCCATACCAGACCTATAGGGCCTGGTATGGACTGGGGGGGCCCAAGACATTTTTTTCTTAATTTTTTAATAGCCAGGTGCCGACATTTGTAACCGTGAGTCATTTTAAATGGCAATTGACTCATTGTTTTCTTTAGAAATGTTAGTTTTGCTGTAGCATGCTCTGTATATGCTACAAATGTGCCACGCCACATGTTAATTAAAGGCCCCCCCCCATGCAAGATATTTAAAGGAATTTTTCATTTTCATTGTTGCACTTTAAGCAGGGGTACCTTGCTTTCACCTAAGAAATCTGGCCTGCTGACTCTAATAAAATCAGACTGGTGCTAAAAAAAAATCCTGTCAACTGAGAGGACATTGTGCAAATGGAGATTACTTTAGCCACAATTGTCCCTCCAACAAGTGTGCTTACATGACCAAAGATTTGAGATGTGGTCAGTATAGCTCTGTATCCCCTAAAAGTATAGCCACTAATGATGCAACCACTGCTGTGACTGCCTTTGCCACTGTGCATTCTGCTACTTCCATTGTTGTCGTCTGTATGTGCTGGCAATATGGCTGCTGCCATAACACCCAACACTAAATGATATAAGATGTGCACTGCAGGCTGATTCTGCTATTGTGGAAAGAGGGAAGCCTTGTGTTGCCCTGGGTGAATTGTTAATGTCTAATCGCCATAATTGTACATAGGTATAAATATATATTACGATAACAGTGGATGTGTGGTGGGGGAGAAGTTCTGATACTTTAAATAGGCTGACAGTTAGGGATTGAATTTATCTAATTAGCACTCTCCGTATTTGATATGCATGATTGCTTTGTGAAGAAGGTGGCCGGAGACGACCAATCTACTACATCTTTTGACATACAAAGCAAGTCAGGAAGAAATCACAGTGGGAAAGGTTTGCACTTTATGGTGTCACCTGGAAAAGACTGTACTCTTCCATGAATAGACAGGAGGTCGAACGAGCTAGAGGTAATTAGTTTAAACTTCAAACCTATACATAGCTAATAGATAGAACTAGGATGTTGCCCATATTTGGAAAGGATAGTAATGTCCAATCAGAGTGGGCCTCAGGGACATAAAGTTAAGGTGGAAGGAAGCTGTGACCATAAAAGGAAAGGCTATTTCAGCCAATCAGAAGTGACATCAGGATTATAAAGTCAGGGGGTCTCATCAATAGAATTGGGGAGAGAGATGATGAGAACTTTCCGGGCCCGGGATGTCAGAGGGATGTCAGTAAAGGGATGTCAGAGGGATGTCAGTAAAGGGATGTCAGTAGCAAGGTAACATCAGAATCTATCTTCTCCCCTGCACTTATATACTTTGTCATAATTTGTTTTCTAAATACTTTTAGTGTGATGTGCTTATCTTGTATTTGAAACTAACTTTTATTTCCCTTACTTTAAAACTGTATATGTATGCAGTATGTTAGATAGCTAATATCTTTTCTCTAAATAAATGTGTTATGTTGAAACTTTCACTCTAATCACAGAACCCTTATTTTAACCATATATCGTATATGCGAGATAATATAATAACAAATATTACAATATAAAAGCAACACTTGTCACTCCAGCTGCACCTCCACCTCAGATCTGTGCAGAAAACATTGCACAATACACACGCAGCCACACAGCCCTGCAGGCTTACTAGTCACATGGGATCTAACAGTATTACCTGGAATGAGCAGGACAGTGTACACCAATACACACAGCAGCACATCAACTGCTCAAGGTGAAGAGGCAGAGGGACACCATTATCAAGGGGCTGTGCCTCAGAGGGTCTTCAAAGACTGAATGCCCAAGCTGTGGTACACTGCCTTGGACCTGTATAGCACCCTACAGGAAACACCTTAGCCAAACTGTATCAACAATATTACAGGCCATTCAAGTGTTGTGTTCCTATTGTCTGGTTTGGGGCCGGGTACCTGTCACATACCTGGTGGGTGAGCCTGACGTGTAGAGGAAGGCCTCTCATATAGCTCTGGCTCGTGGGCCACTGATAGTGAGACAGCAGACCCAGGAGCACAGCGGGGTAAGAGTGCCTATGATCAGTCCAGAAGTCTGTACAGGTAGAAGCCAGAAACTCATGAGCGGGAACCGGACACAGCAGGTAACGGGCAAGCGAGGTGGCAGACAGGCTGGCAGACTTGGAAAGAGACAAGTGGAGGTGCACCAATGGAAGCAGGATTGGCAACAGGCTGGACAGCTGGAGCAGGGTCAGATGAGCTGGGTTGACAACAGACAGGCAGATGAGGCATAGACAACAGGCAGAAGCATAGTCGAGTCACAGGCAGGTTTTGACAACAGACGGTCAGATCAGGCAAAGGCAGCAGGCAGAAGCGTAGTCGGGTCACAGGCAGGTTTGGGCAACAGGTGCTTTTTAGGAACTGGAGGCAGGGATCAATCTGTAGGAAGCCAGAGGTCAGGGCAGGAAGCAGGCAGAGGTTGTCGAGAACAACCTGGATCAGTATCAGAAGTCACACACAGAATTATCAGGATTCAGGTAAAAGCAGCAATAAGTCAGTGTCACAGCTCTGTTTAAATAGGCCGACTGGCGCCAGTTCTGGTTATAGGTGCACGCACATGCGCACCAGCAGAAGAGCTTGTGGCCGTTCTGAGCGCCCTTGGTGCGCAAGCGCGAACCGGGTAACAGCAGCTGTACCTTGCAGATGTCTTTCCTGACAGTACCATTATGCATGAGCAATGATTGCCATAGAAATGGATCCAGATATCAACCAGTCTCCTAAATCTTGAAAGAACCATTAAAGATTCTGGCAGAATATTGCACAACAATGACCATCACCTTCAGACACTTGCAAAAAATGGAGGTCCTTCCTGTCAGAGGGGGTTATATAGGAAGGGACTTCCTATCTGTTTTCTGGTGTCCAATAACCTTCAGGTGGCATATGACCCTGTTAGTAAGGAATAATAAAGCTGTTCTGTGTCCTGTGATTACAATAAAGAAAGATTATCGACTCTCTGACTCCATAGGACAATATTCCCTGGAATTAATCAAATCATAGTTCCCCAAACAAACAATTAAAGGAAGCTTGTGTTATCTTGCCAAAAAATAAATAAAAAATAAATAAATAAAGAAATTTAAAAAAACTAGGATTTCATCTGTAAACCAAAGTCCGTGCAACACAGTATAGTAAACATTTGTATTAGTTTGAACCCTTAAATATTAAAATAAGGAACATTTTAAATCTCACATTTTGTTAGCAACAAAGAAAATCATCTCACTGTTTTCTGAATTATTTCTTTTTTTTTAAGGGAAAACTCGTACTAATGCATCCAGTATTAGTGCTTGTCAATGATATTGAGAGGTATAAGAAAAAAAGGCTGAAGTTATGTTACATCAACTTCAACATCATCACTTTTGTTCTGTTTCTTCTTCCACTGGATTTACAAATGTACAACTGTGAAATGAAATACAAATTTCATTTGGTATGCAAGGGAATATGGGGTTTCCTATTTAATATATGTGTTTTTTGTATGTTCCCTCATATTTTTGGCTAAGTATTATTATAAAGATATTTTACTACACTCCTTATTTATACTGTGAGAGGATCAACTGTCTTACTTGCCTTTTTGTGCATTCTGTTGACAACAGTCATTTCATCAAAACAAAGCAATAAGAACATAATTGCATCATAAAAATGTTGACCAATATCAAGGGTTGCCATTCATTTCTATGATGTTCTTAGTTTGTTGATGCACTTTTCAGTAAACAAACAAAACCAATAAAGCAGTATTCTTTTGTTTTCATTCACAATGGATACTCTGATGTGGCAAAGGTGATCATTCTGATAAGGATATCCTTCTACTGGAGTACCAAAGATGCAGATGAATAGTTTCAGTAACCAAATAATGAACAATATAACTTTTCACGTGAAACACTGAGAGTTTCTGCAGAATATGTTGGTAACATTTGGCATACCAAGGAGAACAAGGAGGGAAAAATATAAAAAATACAGGCAGCTAAATAAAGAGAACAGAGTAGTTAACAAACACAGAGGAAAAGCATGGAACTGACACAAAGACAGACCTGGTGGCAGGAAAAAAAAGAAGAGTGGCATTGTGACGAACCCTCTGTCCTCAAACAGATCTAGGTACACCGTTAATGCTTCCTCTGGCCAGATATAACACCATCCAAGATTCTTTAGCCCCCCCAGTCAACAGACCTCAGTGTAGGATAAAAACAACAGACCACATCAGTTTTGGAGTACATCAGGAATAGCCTTTATTTTGAGATCTCACACAATATATACACAAGGATGACAAAATAAAGTGAACCCGAAACCTAATTAACATGAGCTAATTACAAATCATTTAGACAGCCTAGATGACTCAGAGACATGACCTTTAGGCCAGACTTGCCGTCTTGTAGCTCAGAAGACACAATCAACATTATCACAAATCAACACAGAACTCCTTCACGCAATAGCAGAGATAATTAACACAAACACTGGGTGAAAGACCCACAATAGACTTATTTACAATAAACACATTCGAAAAGACAATATAATATGGCATATACAGGGTTCCCAGAGTCTGTGTGTTTTGGGGGGGACATGGACTTGAATCCAAAGTAACATTACTTGAAGGTCCCCAGGCATACACCTCGCAAAGAGTATTGTCCCCTTAAAATCCATGGCCCATAATCAGAAGGCAAGAGGCTAGCATTCAGTCCTCTCCAAAAGCCTCTGTCCCGGATAGGTCTGTCTCAGGCATCAATAAAGGAACATGTGTGTGCACAGACGTGTGTTTGTGGCCAGTTAGCAGGTGTGCATGCACGTGCACGTGCATGAGCACTCATTGACGCCAGAAGGGCTTTTTAAACTACACTATTGCAGTATGTCAGTGATGTTTGGTCTACTATGTTCCTCTGTTCATGTTACTAGTTCTTGTTGCTTTTCTGTTGTCGACGTGATCCTGCCTCTGACTCTGAATGCTGCCTGTATTGACCCCTGGTTTGTCCCTGGATTACACTTCTGCCTTCTCCTTCTGCTCATCTACTCTTCTGTTACCAACCTTGGCCTGACTCCTGACTACTCTCCTGTCTGCCTGATGAACCTGATCTGCTCGCTAGTTGCTGATTTGCACTATCAGACTCTGTCTTGTGCCTACCCTGCACCTACACCAGCCGATCTGTCCTCTTCACTGGCTCCTGTTCTTCTGCCAGCGTTTTTCAGTCCTGCCATCTCTGCGTTCCAGATGCACACTGGCACCTTCCAACGAGAGACTTGTGCCACCCTGTGCTACTGCATTCTCCCGATCACCTTACCAAGCACTCCAGAGCCAGGTACATTACAAGTGGGTAAACAGACATAATAACAGAGTACACCAAAAAACAGAATAGAGGCAAAAGATGAAGTAAAAAAAGATATATGTAATAGTAGCGCTCCTAATTATACTGAAAATAGCTTTATTTGTTTATTTTTTTATAACAAACAGGTTAACCACTTGAGTACAGAACACTTTTACCCCCTTCCTGACCAGGTCAATTTTCAGTGCTTTCACAATTTGACAGACAATTGCGCTGTCATGCAGCACTGTACCGAAATTAACTTTTTATAATTTTTGATTCACACAAATAGGGTATTTAAATCACAATTGTTTTTTTTTTTGCTAAATAAACAAATAAAGAATGAAGATTTTGAAAGACAACAAATATTTTTCATAGTTTGTTATACAATTTTGGAAAAAGGTAATTTTCCTCCTTCACTGATGTGCGTTGATGAGACTGCATTGATGGGCACTGATAGGTTTCACTGATGAGGCAGCACTGATAAAGAGGCACTGGTGGGCACTGATAGGGCTTCACTGATAGACGACACTGATGGGCACTGGTAGGCAGCACTGATAGGTGACACTGATGAGGAGGTGCTGATGGGCACTTATTGGCAGAATTGGTGGGCACTGTTTGGGCTGCACTGATAATCAGTACCCTGATTATCAGTGTAGATGTCCCTTTTAGAGAAGCCGGCCATCAGCTCTCTTCTCCTCTCCTCATGCTCTCAGAGGAGTTTATCAAGTGATCAGATGTAAAGAGCCGCTGATTGGCTCTTTATCTCAATCTGTGATCAGCAGTATCCTCCAGTGGGTGTAATCACAGAAGATTATCATATGATAGCCCCCCAGAACTAGCCATCCGCGCTGTAGTCGTCGTCCGGCTATAGCTTGGTCGCAAGTGGTTAATACTTACCTTCTCTGTGCAATGACATTTTACAGAGCAGCCCCGAACCTCCATTTCTGAGGTCCACCACTGGTGCACCTGGTTCCTTCACCTGCTCCCTCATTCATGGTTTCCACTACCACAGCAAAGCCTGTGAGAGCAGGGATCGAGTGAGTAAAAGGGGGGTGAGGTGGAGATACTGGTAGTGAATGCATTAAAGTTAAAATATGTTAAGGCTTTAGAACCACTTTAAGAAACAATTATAAAAAAATAGGAAACCATTAACATACCCTACAAAATAAGAGTCCATACTTGTGAAATAATGCAGATTCCAGAGCCATGTTGTGATCCATAGGAAGGAGTACAGTACATCAAGGGTAAAACATCTCACAGCTCCTTTGAAGGGACCAGGGAGGATCCAGCTAATGCAAACACTAGAAGAAAGCAGGGTGCATAGATGTATCAGTAAAACAGGGCCCTTTCACACTGGAAAAGTCCACTAGCTGATCTGCCCATTTAACAGGGGATCTCTCTGCTGAGTAAATGGATGACAGGTCCATGCCCTCTCTTCTGATGCAGAGCAGACATGGACACAGCCCACGTTTCTCTATGGGATGTAGGATGGAAACAGACTGCCTGTCCATTTCCATCGGACTGTCATCCGATCCATAGAGAGTAATGGATGGTCCGATCGGGTTTACCTGTAAAACTGATAGGCAGACCTGATCGGTCCATCAGTATAAAAGGGGTCTAACTTTAATGAAGCAAAAAAAAATTTATCCACTTACATGTAAACTAAAGGAGTTCAGCATGGTATGTGAATTACAGAAGTCAAAATTATCCCAGGACACAGTCCAGGTTTTGAAATCGCCTTCAGTTAGCCAAAAGCCTGCACTGGGCTGACAGCAAGCTCAGTACACAGCCATGCAAGATTCAGAAACTGGACTCCTGATACACCAAAAGTTGTTCCAAAAGTGGCTTGGTCTGACAGACGGCAATGCATTTTCTGAGGCTTAAGATAGGAGCCTGAAAATGTGTTGTATTCTGTCTGACCAGCCCACTTTCACTCCTGTTAGGTGAATTAGATGTCTAGTTTGCAATCTGCAATTTGCACTGCTGTATACAGAGTATGCTTTCAGCCCAGAGGGGGGCGTCAGAGGGGGGCGGGGTCACATGAGTGTGACACGGCGGGAACTTCTTCTCCGGGCGGCGCGATTGAAATTGAATTCCCCCGCTGTGTGACGCTCTGCGACCCCGCCCCCCTCTGACGCACATGACCTTCTAAGGAGTTTACTTGTGGCGTCAGAGGGGGGCGGGTCCCAGGAGCGGGAAAACGGCGGCCAATTACAATTCAAACGCAGGGGACGAGAAGGCGGCGGACCGAGAAGAAGACCGCAGAAGACCCAAGATGCGGACGAGGAGGCGGACGGAGAAGACAACGGGCAAGATGCGGGACCAGAAGGCGGAAGGACGGACGGAGAAGATAGAAGAAGACGTCGGGCAAGATGTGGACGAGAAGAATGAAGCAGCGGAAGAACCCCGAAGGAAAGAAGAAAAGAAGACTTTATTAAAAGATTTGTCAAAAACCGGCTACTGTCATTTTTATCACTTTGACATTTTTTTTGGGGTGAAATGGTAGAGGTACAATGTACCCCATTACCATTTCACACAGGGGGGGGGTCAGGATCTGGGGGTCCCCTTTGTTAAAGGGGTCTTCCAGATTCTGATAAACCTCCCGCCCGCATACCCCCACAACCACCGGGCAAGGGTTGTGGGGATGAGACCCTTGTCCCCATCAACATGGGGACATCCTCCCCATGTTGAGGGCATGTGGCCTGGTGCGGTTCAGGAGAGGGGGGGGGCCGCACTCTGTCCCCCCCTCTTTTCTGCGGCCGGCCAGGTCAACGTGCTCGGATAAGGGTCTGGTGTGGATTTTTAGGGGGACTCCACGCCATTTTTTTTTTCAATTTGGGGTGGAGTTCCCCTTAAAATCCACACCAGACCTGAAGGGTCTGGAATGGATATTTGCCGGGAACCGCACGTCTTTTTTTTGGGGGGTTTTTACGGCGGGGTTCCCCTTAATATCCATTCCAGACCTGAAGGGCCTGGTAATTTAATTTGGAGGGACCCCCTTTTTTTTTTTTTTTTTTTTAATGAGCAATGCCTCTATTCTTTATAGCCATGAGTACTTTAACCACTTGCCCACCGGGTTAATTCTGGCACTTCTCTCCTTCATGTGAAAATCACAATTTTTTGGCTAGAAAATTAATCAGAACCCCCAAACATTATATATTTTTTTTTAGCAGACATCCTAGGGAATAAAATGGCAGTCATTGCAATACTTTTTGTCACACCGTATTTGCGCAGCGGTCTTACAAGCGCACTTTTTTTGGATAAAAATCACTTTTTTGAATTAAAAAATAGGACAACAATACATTTTGCCCAATTTTTTTCTATATTGTGAAAGATAATGTTACGCCGAGTAAAATGATACCCAACATGTCACGCTTAAAAATTGCGCCCGCTCGTGGCATGGCGTCAAACTTTTACCCTTTAAAAAACTCGATAGGCGACGTTTAAAAAATTCTACAGGTTGCATTTTTTGAGTTGCAGAGTAGGTCTAGGGCTAGAATTATTGCTCTCACTCTAACGATCGCGGCGATACCTCACTTGTGTGGTTTGAATACTGTTTTCATATGCGGGCGCTACTCGCGTATGCGTTTGCTTCTGTGCGCGAGCTCGTCGCGACGGGGCGCTTTAAATTTTTTTTTTGGGGTTTTCTTATTTATTTTTATTTAGTTTTATAATGTTTTACACTGAAATAAAAAAATAAAAAAAAAATGATCAGTTTTCTTCCTATTACAAGGAATGTAAACATCCCTTGTAATAGGACTAGTGTGTGACAGGTCCTCTTTATGGAGAGAGGCGGGGTCAATAAGGCTGGAAAGCATGGTATTGAAAAAAAAAAAAAAAGATCTCATGCTTTCAGCTGCAATCATGTTCGTTCACCACAGTGGTGTAGTGTATAGCACTTTGACCTAGCAGCAAAAGAGTCGTTGGTTCGAATCCCGCCCGTGACAGCATCTGCATGGAGTTTGCATGTTCTCCCTGTGCCTGCGTGGGTTTCCTCCCACAATATAAAAACACGCTGTAAATCGGTTCCGGTCTAAATAAGCCCTAATATGCAGTAGTATATTAAGGTTTGGTTCTGCCCTAGGCCTGACTACATATCTGCACCTCCTAATAGAAAAATGACCAACCCCTTCCTGTCAAGGTCACACCCTGTTTTTGTATAACCCCGCCCAGTAATTTTCAGGGGACCCACACACTAGTTCTGGGGGGGCACTGGATTCCCTTAACCACTTCCATACCAGGCACTTACGCACCTTCCCGCCCAAGCCAATTTTCAGCTTTCAACACTGTCGCACTTTGAATGGCAATTGCGCGGTCATACAACACTGTACCCAAACAAAATTGGCGTCCTTTTTTCCCCACAAATAGAGCTTTCTTTTGTTGTTATTTGATCACCTCTGCGTTTTTTTTTTTGCGCAACAACTAAAAAAAGACTGCAAATTTTGAAACAAAAAAACCTTTTTCTTTTTTTAGGTTAATTTTTTTGTAAATAAGTTTTTCTCTTTCAATTACGGGCACTGATATGGCGGCACTGATGGGCCCCGATGAGATGGCACTGATGGACATCGATGAGGTAGTACTGACGGCACAGATGAGGTGGCATTGATTGGCGGCGCTGCTATGCGGCACTGATGGGCACTCATAGGCGGCACTGATGGGCACTCATGGGCGGCACAGATGGGCGGCACTTATGGGTGGCACTGATGGATACTTATGGGCGGCACTTATGGGTGGCACTGATGGATACTTATGGGTGGCACAGGTGGGCACTGATAGGTGGGCACTGTGCATGGATGGGCACTGTGGGGTGGCACTGATTTTCCCAGTCAGTGCCCATTTGTGGGCACTGATTGGCATCTTTTTTCTTATTTTTTAATGCTTTTTGTTTTTTTGTTCTATATTTTTTTTGTTTTTGCACACCCTGGTGGTCCAGGGTGGGAATCCCTGGTGGTCCAGTGTGGTGATCCGAGGGGGGGCTGCGCTGATAAACAATCAGCGCGAACGCCCCCTGTCAGGAGAGCCGCCGATCGGCTCTCCTATACTGGCGTCTGTAAGACGCGAGTGAGGAAGAGCCATCGATGGCTCTTCCTGTTTACATCGTGATCAGCCGTGATTGGACACGGCTGATCACGTGGTAAAGAGTCTCCGTCTCCGTGAGAGACTCTTTACCGAGATCGGAGATGCAGGGTGTCAGACTGACACCCCGCATCACCGATCGCCGCGCTGCGTGCCCCCACAGGCGCGTGCGGCATGAAATCCTGCAGGACGTCCTGTCAGGATTGTGTAACCACTTCCCGGACGTAAATCGGCCATAGGCTGGGCGGGAAGTGGTTAATTTGCATAGTTTTTCTCTCACTTCCTGTTTGGCTATGGGGCAGGAAGTGAAGGCAAATCTCCCCAATTGGACACAGATAATACAAAATAAACTGACAGGGCCTATAACCCTCCCTCACTCTATCCAAAATGAAAGAAAATAAAACTTGTTGATTATAGTTCTTGTCAGGGGCGGACTGACCATTGAGTCACTTGGGCACTGCCCGAGGGCCCCATGCCACTAGGGGGCCCCATCCGGGTTGCCAGGCTCAGTAAAACCAGGGACAGTATGTAAAAATCTGTTTTTTTTTTAGATCTGTCCCTGATATGTCCGAAAATGACATGCTTTTAATGTGAATATCCCAAGATTTTAGCTGCCCGCCTCTGCACTACCTCCTGGCGTGGTGGTCATCTGTAAGCCAGAGGGGCCCCATAATCTTCTATTGCCCGGGGGCCCCATGAGTTGTCAGTCCGCCCCTGGTTCTAGTTTAAGCACAAATTTCATAGAGTTTTATTGAGAGCCCTAAGAAAATATAACCATGCCAATAGGCCAGGATAGAGCGTTGCTAATATGTAGGAATGTGTGTGTTAGAGCACCCCACCCAATGTTAACTAAAAAATTATTAATTTGCAAATAAGTATTATCTGCTCATTTTTTGGGGGATGTCTGCACCCCTGATAGTGACAACATTTGTGAGGTGTCTTCACCCTTTCTAATTCATTCACTTCCTGTCACATAGCCAAACAGGAAGTGAGGGTAAAACCTTACTAATATATTTTCTTGTGGACACAGAGATCAATCTAAATAGTTTCCCATTATGTAAATTGCACTCTAGCATTTTGCTGTGTACACCCCAAATTATTAGGGATCTTGGACTTTGGGGTCCATTTACTAAAGGCAAATCCACTCCTACAAGTGCAAAGCAAGGAAGAAAACAAAACAACTTTGCTTCTACAGGATTGGATGTTAAAACCATCAGTGCTTCCTCTCAGATTTTCAGCAACTATGCTTGTACTGCAGAGTGGCTTTGCCTTTACTAAACCCCAAACTAAATAATCATTTGGGGCAGGGATCCTCAAACTACGGCCCTCCAGCTGTTGTAGAACTACACATCCCATGAGGCCTTGTAATGCACTGACATTCACAGACATGACTAGGCATGATGGGAATTGTAGTTCCTGAACAACTGGAGGGCCGTAGTTTGAAGACCCATGATTTGGGGTGTACACAGCAGTGCTGGAGTGCAATTTGCTTAATGGGGACACTAGTTAGATTGACCGGTGTCCCCATGAAATGACACTGGTAGGGTTTTAACCTCACTTCCTGTTCAGCTGTGTGACAGGAAGTGAAGCCAATTTTAAGAAAAGGGACACAAAGCTCAACACAAAAATAAAAAAACACAAAGCAGGGGTTCTAACACTCACTTGGCTTCCCTCAAACACCCACAATTTGAATAGGATTGCCTTGCGCTAGATTTAAGCACAGTGCTGTAAATCAGCACGTCAAGCCTGTCCACCAATAGCAAACCCCCCCCCCCCCACAGGCCATGTTTGCAGGTTTTCCTTCATCTTGCACATGTGCTTTAAAATAGTCTGGACAGCAATTCTTGATAAGAGAAATCCCCAAAACATGTCCTGTCGGGGGTACTTGAGGGCTGAGGACCACTGCAGAATAAATAAAATACTTACCAGTTTTTGTCTTTAAAGTCAGGGAGAATAAACATGGCAAACATTTCATGATTACACACCAGGAAAGAAGCTTAGACAAAAATCACACATAATTTGTTAGGCCCAAACCTAGTTCAGCTGCAGCTGTCAACATATGTAGCATGAAAAAGTAACAAAAGACAAACTTAACAATTTTAAAGTAATTTTTATTGGTCAACAAAACAAGGAAAGCAAAAAAAGACAAACAAACAAAAATACATTTCAAAATACTAATTAACCATAGCTTTACACATTTTTCATAAAATAAGGCCACATAGACAAATACATCAAAGTGAACATTATTTAAAAATAAACCAAAACCATTGGCAAAATAAAACAAAACCCATGCAACAAACCACATTTGTGTTTAGCAACAGCATTTCTGCCAGCCTGCCCCTTCTGAGGGCAGCTGAGGACTGATCGATCCAAGCTTTTTATAACAGTGCTAGTAATGAAGCAATTGAAATCACATGAACAAATTGCAGTCTCTAGTTTGGGTGAGCTTGTAATTGGGCACACCTGCAATTAACCCAAACCACGCTCTATGAGCATCCAATGAGTGTTTTTCACCTTTTAAAAAGAAAGGATATTTTTTTTCTAAGTGTTTGAGCATGCTCAGTTCATCACACATGTAGGAACCAAGCTGCAATGGAATGAGAGCTTTTTTTTTTTGTTTCCCCTGATCTGATGCTTTCCAGCCTGAAGGGGAGGTGTTAAAGACAGAAGTAAACACGCACATTTAATAATCTATTTGTGTGAAAAAAAAGGTTGCCAATTTTGTTTGGGAGCCACGTCGCACGACTGCGCAATTGTCAGTTAAAGCGACGCCGCGCCGAATCACAAAAACTTGCCCGGTCATTGACCAGAAATATGGTCCGGGCTCAAGTGGTTAAAAATTAACAAAACACAAAAGTGAGCCCAATTTTTGGGGATAATGTGAAAGATGATGTTACACTGAGTAAATAGATACCTTACATGTCACGCTTTACTATTGGAAACACTCCTGCAATGGGGCCAAAATGAATTCCGTGAATATCCCCATAGGCGACCTTTTATTTTTTTTTCCAGGTTACCAGTTTATAGTTACAAAGAAAGTCTAGTGGTAAAAGTATTGCTCTCGCTCTAACGCACGCGTCAATACCTCACATGTGTGGTTTGAACGATGTTTATATATGTGGGCGGGACTTGCGTAAGTCCCGCCCACATATGTAAAAATTATTTTTACTTTTTGCTATAATAAATATCCCCAAAAATATATATTCAAAAAACTAAAAAACCCCTCAGTTTAGGCCGATACGTATTCTACATCTTTTTGGTTCCAAAAAATCGCAAATAGCGTTTAGTGTTTGGTTTTTGCAAAAGGTATAGCGTCTACAAATTTTTTTTTTTTTTGTTTTAACTAGTTATTGGGGCGATCAGCGATTTTTATCGGTACTGCGACATTATGGCGGACACATCGAACACTTTTTTGGAACCATTGGCATTTTTCTAGCAATCAGTGCTGTAAAAAATGCATTGCTTACTCAAAAAATGCCACTGGCAGGGAAGGGGTTAACACTAGGTGCGAGGGAGGGGTTAAATATGTTCCCTGGGTGTGTTCTAACTGTAGGGGGGGGGATGGGACTGACATGTGTAAATGACAGATCGCTGTTCATGAAGGGGAACTCCAGACCCCCCCAAAAAAAATAAGGTGGGTTCCCTCCAGGTGCATACCAGGCTCTTAGGCTTGGTCTGGAACATAAGGGGTTAAACCGGGGCCCAAAAAAATAGCGTGCCCCCCCCCCCAAGATCCAAACCAAGCCCTTATCCCAGGCACGCAGTCTGGTCAGACAGGAATGGGGGTGGGGACGAGCGAGCGCCCCCCTCCCTCCTGAGCCATACCAGACCACATGCCCTCAACATGGGGGAGTGTGTGCTGTGGGGGAGGGGGGCACTGCCCCCCCACCCCAAAGCACTCTTGCCCCCATGTCGATAGGGACAAGAGCCTCTTCCCGACAACCCTGGCCGTTGGTTGTCGGGGTATGCGGGCGGAGAGCTTATCAGAATCTGAGAGACCCCTTTAATAAAGGGGTCCCCAGATTCCGGCCCCCCACCCTATGTGAATGAGTATGGGGTACATCGTACCTCTACCCATTCACATGGGGGAAATGTAAAGTAAAAAAAACACACCACACAGAATAAAATATTTTATTAATCTGCTCCGGAGCCCCCCCTTTCTTCTTTAGCTCTCTTAGAAGGGGGGGTTTCTTCTCTCCCGATCTTCCGCCGGGACCCTGGGCTTCGGTGATTTCTGCCGGGGGAGGGCGCCATCCCTCGGTCCTCTCCGGAGCCTTCCGCCGGATGCCCCCACCCCATTTAAGCTCTTTTTCATTAGGGAGGGGCATCCGGACTTCGGGGTCTTCTGCCGGGGGATGGCGCCTATCCCCCGGTCTTTCCGGTGCCTTCCGCCAGGGTTCCGGTCTTCCTGGTCTTCTGCCGGGGGTGCGCCAACTCCCCGGTCTTTTCTCTTCTGTCTTCTCTGCTCCCTCTTCTGCCTGGCTCCCCCGCGGAGCCAGGGCTTTCTTCCGTCTTCTTTCTTCTCTCTTCCTTCTTCTGCCTGTCTCCTCCGGGAGCCCAGGGCTTGTCTCCGCTGTCTTCTCCCTTCTCTTCCATTGGATGTTGACACGACGAGGTTCCGCGCTGACATTCCGTGTCAGCGGCGGGCATGGACTTATATAGGGTAATGCCACCATGTGACCTCAACCCATGTGACATCACATTCCCTGGGCATGATGGGAATGTGATGTCACATGGGTTGAGGTCACATGGTGGCATTGCCCTATATAAGTCCATGCCCACTGCTCAGACGGCATTCCAGCGCCGGACCTCGTCGTGTCAACATCCAATGGAAGAGAAGGGAGAAGACAGCGGAGACAAGCCCTGGGCTCCCGGAGGAGACAGGCAGAAGAAGGAAGGGAGAAGAAAGAAGACGGAAGAAAGCCCTGGCTCCGCGGGGGAGCCAGGCAGAAGAGGGAGCAGAGAAGACAGAAGAGAAAAGACCGGGGAGTTGGCGCACCCCCGGCAGAAGACCAGGAAGACCGGAACCCTGGCGGAAGGCACCGGAAAGACCGGGGGATAGGCGCCATCCCCCGGCAGAAGACCCCGAAGTCCGGATGCCCCTCCCTAATGAAAAAGAGCTTAAATGGGGTGGGGGCATCCGGCGGAAGGCTCCGGAGAGGACCGAGGGATGGCGCCCTCCCCCGGCAGAAATCACCGAAGCCCAGGGTCCCGGCGGAAGATCGGGAGAGAAGAAACCCCCCCTTCTAAGAGAGCTAAAGAAGAAAGGGGGGGCTCCGGAGCAGATTAATAAAATATTTTATTCTGTGTGGTGTTTTTTTTTTACTTTACATTTCCCCCATGTGAATGGGTAGAGGTACGATGTACCCCATACTCATTCACATAGGGTGGGGGGCCGGCATCTGGGGGCCCCCTTATTAAAGGGAGCTCACAGATTCCGATTAGCCCCGCCCGCATACCCCGACAACCAATGGCAAGGGTTGTCGGGAAGAGGCTCTTGTCCCTATCGACATGGGGGCAAGAGTGCTGTGGGGTGGGGGGGCAGTGCCCCCCTCCCCCACAGCACACACTCCCCCATGTTGAGGGCATGCGGTCTGGTACGGCTCAGGAGGGGGGGGGCCGCTCGCTCGTCCCCTCCCCCATTCCTGTCCGGGCCAGACTGCATGCTTGGGATGAGGGCTTGGTTTGGATCTGGGGGGGACCCCCGCGCCGAATCGGCGCGGGTTTAACCCCTCACGTTCCGGACCAAGCCTAAGAGCCTAATGTAGCCCTGAAGGGGGACCCGCGCCGATTTCAAGTTTGAAATTTGGCGCCGAGTTCCCCTTCAGGGCTGAAAACAGCTCGGAGATTCCCGTGCGCCGCGTCACGCAGCGCATTCACGGGTACGCCGCTTGGTATTTACCAAGATTTTCACGGCGTACTGACAAGGCGCACGGGAATCCCTGACTTTTCTCTCTGCGCATGCCCAGTATGCAAATGAACCTCCCGAGGTTCAGGCGCACTGTGCAAGCGTACGGGGATCTGTTTTCAAAAAACACTTTCCCTTTCAATTCGGCCCGCCAAACACTTCAAAACACATGTCACTTCACTTCCCCTGCATCCCCCCACCTCCCCCCTTAATAAACTCCCGCCCAAACCCCCGCAATTTATAGTTTAATGTGCCGTGCGCCAGGTCTGTACTGGTGCACAATGCACCCTCTCCTGGGCGCACGGAGCACATTAGTAACTAGGGAAATACACTGCACTAGCAGCGTATTTCTTTAGTAAATGGCCAAACGGCTGCTACTCCTGCTTTTACTCCATGAGTCATGGAGTAAAGGCTTGGTAAATCAGGCCCATTGTGCTATTTTCCGTGTCTGTGGGTTCTTGAGGAAGTTCTCTGTTGACTAATTTCTATCTGTGGTTCAACAGTCTCTAGAAAGGTGTAATTGGAGCATTGGGGAAGATTTATTTACTGTGTCATTTTGTCATTACAGGTTGTAGGTCTTTCATTATTTTGCACATTTGCTGTAGGCCTGGATTCTATGAGGCCACTGGTGTTTTTTTTTTTTTTTTTGTTTGTTTTTTCTCACTTTGTTTAGTAGCAGGTGATCTCATGGAGTTTCCTGTCACATGTAATTATTTTCTATTGTCTTAGAATTCTGCCTTCTGTGAATCTCAAAGACTAATATTTATTTTTCTTTTGCAGTATCAACCTCTGTAGGTTTTCTGTACATATTAAAGAATGTGTCTCTTAACTGGTTTATTATGTTCTTGCTTTAACAACAAAAAAAAAAGCATCATACTGTATAGCAACATTATTTAAATTCCACAGAGGCAATAAAAAAAATAAAAAAAATAACAAGGTTTAGATATTGATCTGAAGCTGGGGATTTTGACAACAATCGACAGATTTGATATAACATATCTTTTTATGCTGGGCTTAGTATATTGTATTGCTGTTCTAAATGCTCACAAGCCCGAAAATATTTTTTTGCAGAGCTGTACTCCATTTAGGGAAATATACGTAGTGAATGGCATTTTATATTAATGCTCTCTGTAGGTTGTGTACAAGTTCAGGAGCGTCTGTGATCATTTTATGTGATGTTCCTTTTCCTCAGTATTTTTATCAAAAATAACAATAAATAAAATAAATAAAACTCACCTCCAAGGCTATGCCTAAAACTGTTGCATTATAAGAATCAATATTAAAAAAAAACAAAAAAACATATTCCTAGGGTTGGATTCACAGTTTGAATGTTGAGATCTGCTGCTGCTCCACCCATACAAAGTTACAACAGCAACTGTCTGCAGGTGTTCAGATGTAATCACAAATAGAGTGATTACCTGTGGTTACTGACAAATAGCTTGCATCCAAGGGGGAACATACTGTATGTCCTTCCCTAACTGCAAGTAATCACACATATGCAGTTACATCTAAAGCCCTGTAGATAGCTCCAGCCATTCTCAGCCTGTCATTGCTTTGTATCTATGTACATACAGCTGTTAATCTATCCACAGGAATATGCTGGATTCTTGACACAGCTGAGCACATAGATGCTGTGTGAATCTGGAATAATTGTTTACCTTTCAACCACCCTCATTTATTTTCATTTTGTCTAACAAAGATGCTTTTGTGTACATATTGTTGAAGACATTTGTATTTTTCTGAATTTCCCATTATTAAAAGGAATACAATAAATAAATAAGGGTTGCTCTTTCGAAAAACATGTAGGTTTTATGTAACACTGATAGTGGTGACACTATTAACAATAACATTAGTACAGGGTTCGACAAACCCGGGCGTCAGGTCGCAATTGCGACTAGAATTAGCGACCTGTCTCTTCGTGTGCACCCCCCCCAGCGCAATCGCGTTCGGTCTCGCCGGCCGGTAATTGGGGCCGCGGCTTTGTGGCCTTCTCTGCAGTCCTATGATTCTCTGGCGCCCTCTTGTGGTGGCCATTGGTATGACAAGACAACCAGCAATGCTAATGGAGCTTCCCTTGCCTGTTTTTTCACTGCCCACCCACCTCCTTACCTTTACTTAGAAACCCCAAACATTATATATATTTTTTATTCTAACACCCCAAAGAATAAAATGGCAGTCGTTGCAATACTTTCTGTCACACCATATTTGCGCATCGGTCTTACAAGCGCACTTTTTTGGGGAAAAATACACTTTTTTTAATAAAAAAATAAGACAACAGTAATGTTAGCCCATTTTTTTTATATTGTGAAAGATAATGTTACACCGAGTAAATTGATACCCAACATGTCACGCGTTAACATTGCGTCCGCTCATGGAATGGCGACAAACTTTTACCCTTTAAAATCTCATTAGGCGATGTTTAAAAAATTCTACAGGTTGCATGTTTTGAGTTAGAGGATGTTTTGAGGGCTAGAATTATTGCTTTCACTCTACCAATCACGGTGATACCTCACATGTGTGGTTTGAACACCGCTTCATATGCGGGCGCTACTCACGTATGCGTTCGCTTCTGAACGCGAGCTCGGCGGGATGGGGCGCATTCCTGGCTCCTAATGCTTTTAGCTTGCTCCTAGATTACAAAAAGCCTTTTCCCCTCTGTGTATTGTTCTGGTAGTGTACAGCATAGAGTCCAGGAGATAAAACAAGTATGCATATACTCTACATGGTTTGTCCCTTAACCATCTAGTTTTGATAAACAAGGTACCACTTTTTTTGTTTGCTTAACTTTTGCAAATGTCAGGGAGTACATAATTTTATTTTTATTTTTTTTATCCCAGATTACATATACAAATAGCAATCTCTCCAGGTGTCTTAACCTAAAATAGATTTCCGTGCAGCTGTTTAACAGGAAAGTTGATATCAGATAGACAATCTACAAACCTCTTTTTGAAAAATAAATCTGAAAAATATAACACGGTACCCTTGTTCAATGTCAAACTGTTCCCAAATGATTTCATAAAATATTAAAAGAGCAACAAAATAAACGCTTAATGAGAATGCATGATAGTTAACTTTTTTAAAAAAATATGAGGGTTAAAAGCTTGAAAATTTACAAAAAGCAATATCTTAGCTGTAATATATTGCTATGACAAAGGCCTGTATTCTTTCAGCAGCAAGAAGCATAGTTTGGGGAATATTGAATATGAAACCAATTTAAATTAAGCATTCACAGGAGAAAAGCAGAAAATGTGTACTTATGAAAGATATACTGTAATAATATTAACATATAATAATTAAAAACATGAATTTTAAGTTCCAATCACATCTGGGTGATCTTATGAATTTTATGTGTTCTGCTGGAAGAAATCAACTGAAAAATGCTAGAAAATTATTATAAAAAAGTTAAGCATTACTCGACTGTAAAGGTTGGTAGGGGCCTGAACTGCAACCTACATACAGAGCACTAAGGCACTTTACAGGCATTTTAGCACTAGCATTTAGCACCTCTCATGTCTCTCCAGTGTGAACTCCTGGTGCACTTGTGGGATGTTAAAAAAAAGGTTAAAAAAAGTCCTGCAAAGTCCTATAAGCAGCATCTTTGGAGTGGTTTAGGAGCGGTGTATACACCGTTCCTAAAACACCCTGCCCGTTGAGATGAATGATGGCGCATTCAGCTGGCGCTTTAGCAGCAGCACTACACGGGTGCTATTAACCTGTTCTTCAGCCACTGGCAGGGGTTAAAAGTGCCCCGCTAATCGGCCAAAAAAGCTGCTAACATGACTGTAAAGCGCCGCTAAAATTAGCAGCGCTTTACTGCCGACGCCCTCACTCCCCTAGTGTGAAAGTAGCCTAAAGCACTGTTATAATGTATGACATCTAGTGATCACCTCTACTCAACATTTACTGAGGACAGTGGAGGCCTACATGTTCCTAAGTTAAAATCTTCAACTAGTAATGAGTGTATGGCCACAAACACTTTGCCAGTTCCAGAAATTTGCACACAATAATTAGCACATTTGTTACACAGTAGCTAAATATAAACATATGTATTCCCAAATACGGCAGATGTTTCAAGCTCCGTGAACTGGCTGACATTAATCAAAATTAATCAGTCCTGGATTAGCAGCAGCTATCAAGCCCATGATGACGATGTCGCTGATTAGGTGCTTTCTGGATCTGGAATCTCTGAAAGACTGTCTAGGCTGCCTAACTTTGTAGGCATGGATTTCACCTGGAAGACATTTTTTTTTGGTGTAGGTTACATGGGCACAATTATCACCAAGTTTTCCACACTTGTTTGACAGGTGTATATCATTTCCATTTTTGACAGCAAGGTCAATTCTCACTTTCATAAAGGGCACCTCTATGGGGTTAAGGTGTGAAGACATTACCGACACCCAAAGACCAACATTTCTGCACCTGTTTGACAGGTGCATATCATTTAAATTTTTGATAGCAAGGCCAGTTCTTGCCTTCATCAAGAGTGCCTCTATAGCAGGGATCCTCAAACTACGGCCCTTTAGCTGTTGCGGAACTACACATTCCATGAGACATTGTAAAACTCTGACATTCACAGACATGACTATACATGATGGGAATTGTAGTTCCTGAACAACTGGAGGGCCATAGTTTGAAGACCCATGCTCTATAGAGTTACGGTGTAAAGGAACAACCGACACCCAAAGCTCAATTAGACACTAACTTTGGTGACCCCAGTGACACACTGGGATTCTGTCACTTTTGAGGGATTTCCCCTCTTCCTTTTTTGTCTATGGGAGAGGAAGTGAAGGCAAATCTCCCCAATGGGTCAGAGGTTATAGCCCTCTCTTACGCAATACTCTAAATAATAATAATAAAAAAAGTTTTTATCTTTTGTTACACTTTGACCAATTTTTTGTGACAGCTATAAAATATTGGATTTCCAATTTCCTAACAGGGACACAGACAGCAAAAAAAAAAAAAAAAGTAACTGACAGAGATTCTAGCTTATACAAAACTAAGTTTTAACAGGTCAGATTTTAAGCCGGACATTGCTAATGCTGACTTCATTAAAGCAAGTCAAAGATGATGCAGTTGTATTTCCTGCAACCAGGAATTGCAGGAAAGAAAATCACTTTATTCCCCCATCAGCACATTCAGTGATGTTAGGGGGATACCTCCCGCAACACTATTGTGTTCTGCCGGGAGGGAGACTTCCCTGTCGGTAGGACACAATGAATAATGCTGTCAGCTATAGCCACTGGCAGTAATCACATTCAAAAAAGTCAATCAATGGATCATCTTCAGTACAAGCAGCCTGCCCAGATTCGATCCATTTATGGCAGGCTTAACTATTCAACTGTATAAAGGAAAACTATAATGGTTTTGGTAAACCTTAAAAATTTTATCAGTTCTGGTCTGTTAAACATACCACTGAAACAGTTTTTACTATAAATCTGTTGAAAAAGTGGAAACAATAGATGCTATCCTTACAGAATTATATCCTTTTTTCTGTACACACTGCAGTGTTCTTCCAAACAATATTATCAATACTTGTGTTTGGACTACAGAACCCCCTCCCCAATGTTATAAAGATGAAGAGGGTTACAATACTGATTTTCCATAAATACAGTATGGGATGTGAGTATTGTCCCCCTAGGGCAGGAAGTGCATTACTGGCAGGTCTAACAGATACATATAAATTCAGGAGGTCTACAAAAAAACACAATCAACCACATCTATTTATTTGTTTTATTATAGGTACTTAATAGGGATGAGCCCAATGTTCGAGCCAAACGCAAGTTTGACACGAACATCGGGTGTTTGCCTGTTCACCGAACAGCGAACATTATGCGGTTTTCACAGCAATTTTGAAAGCCGCGGAACACCATTAAAGTCTATGGGACATTAACATGAAAAAGGTGTTTGGGGACCTGGGTCCTGCCTCAGGGGACATGTATCAATGCCAAAAAAAGTTTTAAAAACTAAAAAAAATTTCGGGAGCAGTGATTTTATTACTGCTTAAAGTGAAAGAATAAAAATGAAATATTCCTTTAATACTCCTTTTGTGCCTGTGGGGTTTCTATAGTATGCCTGTAAAGTGGCACAGTTTTCCCGTGTTTAGAACAGTACCACAGCAAAATAACATTTCTAAAGGAAATACAGTAATTTAAAACTGATCGTGACTGTAACTAATTGTTGGGCCTTGGTAATATAGAAAAAACTAATTGAAAAAAATGTGTTCCCCCCCAGTCCATTACCAGGTCCTTTGGGTCTGGTATAAATATTAAGGGGAACCCCAAACCAAAATGAAAAAAAAAAATAGTTTGGGGTTCCCCCTAAAATATATTCAAGGCCCTTCAGGTCTGGTATAAATATTAAGGGGAACCCTACGCCAAATAAAAAAAATGGCATAGGGTCCCCCTAAAGTCCACACCAGACCCTTCAGGTCTGGTATTAATTTTAAGGGGAACCTTGCACCAATTCTTTTGAAAAAAATGGCGTAGGGTCCCCCCAAAATCCATACCAGACCATTTTCCGAGCATGCAGCCTGGCAGGCTGCAGGAAAAGAGGGGGACAAGAGAGTGGCCTGAACCGTACCAGGCCACATGCCCTCAACATGGGGGGGGGGGTGCGTTGGAGTCATCCCGAAGCACCTTGTACCCATGTTGATGGGGACAAGGGCCTCGTCCCCACAACCCTTGACCAGTGGTTGTGGTGGTCTGCAGGTGGGGGGGCTTATTGAAATCTGGAAGCCCCCATTGACAAGGGGACCCCCAGATCCTGCCCCCCCTATGTGAATTGGTAATGGGTACATTGTACCCCTACCAATTCACAAAAAAGTGTCAAAAATAGTAAAAAAGACAGGAGACACAAGTCCTTTATTAACCACTTGCTGACCGGCTAACACTGATATACGCTGGCAGAATGGCACGGCTGCGCAAAGCAACGTACTTGTACGTTGCTTTGAACTTGCTGCCATGCGGGCACGTGTGTGCCCCTGCCGCGAGCCCTGTGACCGTGCCAGTGGGACCCGCGGACTCGATGTCCGCTGGTGTCTCGGAGCTGCAAACAATGTAAACTAGGCATTTCTCTGTTCTGCCTAGTGACAGGACCGTGATCTACTGCTCCCTGTTATCAGGAGCAGTGATCACTGTTGTGACCCTTGTAGCCCAGCCCCCTACAGTTAGAATCACTACCTTGGACACACTTAACCCCTTCATCGCCCCCTAGCGTTTAACCCCTTCCTTGCCAATGTCATTTACACAGTAATCAGTGCATTTTTATAAAACACTGTACAGGTATTGGCTGGTGATCAGGACATTGGAACAAGATGACAATGGTATTAGAAAACAGGTACTGGCACTTTCTAGTGATTAGAAGACTTGTACTGGCCGACACTGGAACTAGAAAATTGGTGCTGGTTGGTGATAAGGACTCTGACGCTGGCTGATATTGGTATTATAACACTCAATGTGACGGAAACCACTTGGCACCCTAAATAGGTGCTTCCGCCAATAACAGTGCCTCCTGCCCTTCAAACTGTTCCAGCAGACCGAGAGACAATACTAGCTCTGTTTACCCCAAGCACTGTACACAGACAATATGTTGGGATAGAATCAAAGAAATTACTGTTTATTGAACAGAACTACAAGTTTTTATACACTTCAGAAGTAGGCCAGTCACCACATGAACAATAAAACCAAATAGTTACCCAAAACATTACACAATGGTTTAGAAAATGAGGTAGAAGCACTGATCACCAGAGTGGAAGACGCACACCATAAGGTTCTGCAGCTGGTGCAGACAGAGCTGCAGAGATTTTTTAAAGCGTCTCACAGTTGATGAGACAGTAACAAATAGGCTGGAGCAACGAATATCAGAAATTGGAGAGAGCCGGAAACTCATAGACAGATACTGCAGCAGCATTACTAGCGCAGATGGAGGGATTGGAAATTCAGGGCCGATTGAACAACTTGCGGCTCCAGGGTCTCCCAGAGACTATAGATCGAGAATGTATAGAATGTAAATGTTAACTGGAAAAGTACCCCTTAACATGGAGATGGACAGAGTACATAGAGTATTGGGACCCAGAACCCCAGATTCGAGCCACCCTCGGGATGTGATTTAACGTATGCATTACTATTCAAATAGAGAGGCTATTCTCCGAAAGGCTTGGGAGGTGGGCACAACAGACTTTGAAGGTGCTCAATTAAAAATATGACCTTATCTGTCAAGAGCCACACTGCAATGTAGGGCAATGCGCTGCCCAGTCTTGGAGTGGGTGCGACAGTTGGGCTATACATATCGCTGGGGGTTTCCAGTTTCGGTCCTAGTGTGGAAGGATTCTACAGTATTTTATTTATGCACGCAGGTGGACCTGCCAAACTTATTTTCTTTCCTTGATATTGAACCTTTGCAGGTTCCGAACTTGCTCCAGCTACTTCCACAGCTACCAAGTCGCATAGGTGCAACAAATCAACAAAAGTAACAGATGGTCTTAAATACAGAGCAATCAGAGGCCCATTAAAAAAAACTGGGGTGATCATAGAAGATAGTAGGGATGAGCTTCGTATTCGAGTCGAACTCATGTTCGACTCGAACATCGTATGTTCGATCGTTCGTCGAAATACGAACAAAATGGGTCGTTCGCGCCAAATTAGAGTTACGTTTCATAGACCATAATTCACTGCGGCATCGCTGGCTGATGATTGGCCAAGCATGCACTATGACCCACATGCTTGGCCAATCACAGCTTGCAAAAAATGGAGAGCCATAATTGGCCAAAGCCAGGGTGGCTTTGGCCAATTATGGCTCAGGGGTTTTAGTACATGCCCCACACTATAAAAGGCCGCCTGCAGGTTGGCCTTGTGTAGTGTGTTGCGGTGGTTGAGAGGACAGAGAGAGTGTCATTTTTTGCAGGTAGATAGGGCAGGCAGGCAGGCAGGCAGGCAGGCTAGTCAGTTAATGTTACAGTGTGTAGAGGATATATATACATCCCAGGTGTTGTACATATATTTATACACTGTATAGTTTAGCTAGATTAGTTCTTCCTAATTTACTGGCAGGCATGTGATTGTGCTAGCTGCTGTATTCTTACGTAGTTTATTGCCTGTGTCCTCTGTAGTTTGCACCTAAAGCTACATGGTGTGTACTGGCCGTGTGCTCTGTAGTTTGCACCTAAAGCTACTTGGTGTGTACTGGCCGGGTGCTCTGTAGTTTGCACCTAAAGAGTCAGGAGCAGTGATTTTGATGATGCTTAAATAAAAAAAAAACATATGAAAAATTCCTTTAAATATTGTACCTGCTGGCTGTCTATAGTATGCCTGTGAAAACGTCTTTGAGAACCCGGGTCTTGCCCGAGGGAACATGTATCAATGGAAAAAATGTTTTTAAAACCGTCGTTTTTTCAGGAGTCCTGAAAAAAAAATATTGTTTTTAGAACTTGTTTTCCATTGATACATGTTCCCTGGGGCAAGACCCGGGTTCTCAAAGACGTTTTCACACGCATACTTTAGACACCCAGCAGGTACAATATTTAAAGGAATTTTTTTTTTAAAATTTAAGCATCATTAAAATCACTGCTCCTGAAAAAACTACCGGTTTTAAAACTTTTTTTTCCATTGATACATGTTCCCTGGGGCAAGACCTGGGTTCTCAAAGACGTTTTACAACAATAACTTGCATATTAGGCCCCGTACTCACGACCAAACATGTCTGCTGAAACTGGTCCGCAGACCAGTTTCAGCAGACATGATTGGCCGTGTGTTGGCCCGAGCGGACCATTTTCGGGCGGATCGGACAGGTTTCCAGCGGACAACTGTTTCCTGGACTTGCTTTAAAACAGTCCGCTGGAAACCTGTCCGCCCGGACATGTACGGTCGTCTGTACAGACCTACCGTACATGTCCTGCCGCCCGCCATCCCTCGCATGCGTCGAATGACTTAGACGCATGCGTGGAAGCATTTTAAAGGCAGGCTGCCCACGACGCGGCGACACCGCGGACACGCCCCGCGTATTGTTTACGCTCGGACTTCTGTTCGATGGTGTGTATAGCCATCGAACAGAAGTCCCCGGGCAGTCCCCGGGCAGACATGTCCGATGAAAATGGTCCGCGGACCGGTTTCATCGGACATGTTTGATCGTGAGTACTCGGCCTAAGGCTTTAAAATGGGCACTTTTGAATTCGAACGTTCGAGTCCCATAGACGTCAATGGGGTTCTAAATGTTTGCGTGAACGTTCGGTCCGTTTGAAGGTTCTGGTGCGAACCAAATGGGGGGGGGGGTGTTCGGCTCATCCCTAGAAGATAGACTGTAAGAAGTTATAACAGGTCTTTTGGCTACTAATGTATTGTAGATTACAGATCCTATATACAAGAGACCAGAGGGTATAGGAGAGGTTATAAAATAATTAAAATATATAGGTAGAAAGAAAAGGAAAGGGAAGGGAAATAATTGACCAGATGAGGAACCATGAGAAATTAAAAGGGAGGAGATATATTTCCCGAGTTATGTATAAATAAATATTGATTGGGCACTAAGGATTTTTTTTCCATTTGGGCAAAGACGGACAAATGGTTTACCCGCTATATTTTAATAAGCTTTGAATTTCTAATGAATGTTGATGTTTTGGTTCTTGATGTTATTTTTTTTTATTTTTTTTAGCGGGATGTCTAGTTTGCATCCTGAAAGAAGGAGAGACAATCTGGGTTGGGTCCATTTTTCTAGGTGGAGGTAGGGGTAAGAGAAAGAGGAGGGAGGAGGATTCCTCCGATCTGGTAAAACAGGTCGGTTTAATGGTCTAATGGGGAGCCTAGGCTCCTCTCATAAATGTGGGGATTTTTTTTAGGCTGAATACATTTAAATTTTAATTTTTCTTCACGGAAGAATGGGAAGATAATCTTCTCAAGGGTGAATAGAGTGGGGTAAAGGGAACCGTGGGGGGATGAGAGGAGAATGAGATGAATGAGATGAGGAAGTAAAGTGAGAGTGAATAAGAAATAAATAAGTTAGATGAATGTGGAATGAGGAAACCTAGATGGGAGAGGTGTGAAAAGGAGAGCGTAGTTAAATGGATACCACTCTTAAAGATTGAACAGGATACAAAATAAAATGGAATAAATTAATAAAGGTGGGTAAATACCCCTTGGGTATAGGCGGAAAGAGTTATTTTGAACTAATGAGTAGTGTAATAATGAGTGATGTGAGGGGAAGGGAAATGGAGGGGAAGGGTGGATTGGAGGGGTTTTCTTTATTACTATACTCACTTATTATAACTCACTATTGGCGGGAGGGAAGGAGGGATGCTGCTCAGAGCGGCCATGGATCGGGGGTATTACAGGGGGTGATCTGAGTGATGGGGGAACACATCTGAATCCCCCAAAGCCCCATGCAGCACCTGAAGCTGACAGAAGTGGCAAATGTGGGATGACAGCTGATAATGGTGGCTGCGGGGATCGGGTTTGGGGGGTTGGATCGGGTGGAGTGGGGGTAATCAGTGCTGGAGGGGAAGAAGGGGGGTGAGGAGGATAGTAAAAGAGAGAGTGGGGGGGACATCTTTAGAAGAATAGGATTGGAGGGAGGTGGAGTGGCTGTGGGCAGGGAAGCGGCAGCATGGGTGGGGGGGAGGTCACATTATGGGTTAATAACTCTAATCAGCGGGTTGTAATTTGCTGATCAGAAGTAAAGAATTGTTCAGCAGAGTCTGCTGAACAATTCAAATCTAAGCTTATTGAATTGACCATAAGTTTTTAGAAGTGGGAGATATGAGGTCCGTACAGCGTACGGACTTGGCCACCTGTTGGCACTTTTTAGGTCCGTATGGCGTACGGACTTGGCAGTGAAAGGGTTAAAGAATGTTTTTATTTGTACCGCTTTGTTTTTCCTTATAAAAGTTTTGCCCTATATTTGTTCCTTGGTGTTTCTTGGCAATAAAGCATACTAAAAGAGTTCTGCTCCATCCTTGTTAAACCACATAAATTTTGTGACAGTTTTGGCTTTAGGAGCGGCAATATACCGAGAAAATGACACATGGGAAAATGCATTACAAAACAGTTTAGCCTTGGGATGTTCATGGCTTGTATAAAATGTAGTTTTTTTTTCTTTTGAATGAATGTTTATAGACAAAAAGATTAAAGGACAACTAACACATAATTGTGTGTAAAGGTTCAAAAGTGGAACTTTTTAAATTGCTTTTTACAAACCAAGTTACAGATATGTTTAATTTCTGCTGTAATAGGTTTGAGTTAAATACAGCCCAGCTGTAATGTTAGATTTACTTAACCACTTCAGCCCCGGACAATTTGGCTGCCAAATGACCGAGCCTCTTTTTGCGAATCGGCACTGCACTTTAACTGACAATTGTGCAGTTGTGCGACGTGGCTCCCAAACAAAATTGACGTCCTTTTTTCCCCCACAAATAGAGCTTTCTTTTGGTGGTATTTGATCACCTCTGCGTTTTTTATTTTTTTGAGCTATAAACAAAAATAGAGCGACAATTTAGAAAAAAAAAAACAATATTGTGTACTTTTTGCTATAATAAATATCCATTTAAAAAGAAGAATTTTTTTTTCTCAGTTTAGGCCGATATGTATTCTTCTACATATTTTTGGTAAAAAAATTGCAATAAGCGTATATTGATTGATTTGCACAAAGTTATAGGGCTAGATTCAGATAGATTTCGGCGGGCGTAGCGTATCTCAGATACACTACGCCGCCGTAAGTTAGAGCAGCAGGTCCTGTATTCACAAAGAAGTTGCGCTGTAACTTACGGCGGCACAGTGTAACTTGGCCGGCGTAAGCCTGCCTAATTCAAAATAGGCTGGTTGGGGGCGTGTTCTATGCATGCATGCGCCGTCCGTGGACGTATCCCAGTGCGCATGCTCCAAATGACGTCGGCAAATCGTCAATGCTTTCGATGTGAACGTAAATTACGGCCAGCCCCATTCACGGACGAGTTACGCAAACAATGTAAAATTAGAAAAATTTGACGTGGTTCCGACGTCCATACTTAACATTGGCTGCACCATCTTTTTGGTGGTTTATCTTTAAGCCTGAAAACCCCTTACGTAAACGGCTTATCTTTACTGTGACGGCCAGGCGTACGTTCGTGAATAGGCGTATCTAGCTGATTTACATATTCTAGGCATAAATCAGCGTATATGCTCCTAGCGGCCAGTGTAAATATGCAGTTAAGATACGACGGCGTAGGAGACTTAGGCCGGCCGTATCTTAGCAACATTTAAGCGTATCTCAGTTTGAGCATACGCTTAAAGTTGCGACGGCACGGATTCAGACTTACGATGGCGTATCTACTGATACGCCCGTCGTAAGTCTTTATGAATCTGGCCCATAGTTTACAAAATAGGGGTAGTTTTATGGCATTTTTATTATTCATTTTTTTTTACTAGTAATGGCGGTGATCTGCAATTTTTATCGTGACTGCGACTTTATGGCGGACACATCGGAAACTTTTGACACATTTTTGGGACCATTGTCATTTTTACAGCGACCAGTGCTATAAAAATGCACGGATTACTGTAAAAATGACACTGGCAGTGAAGGGGTTAACCAATAGGGGGCACTGAAGAGGTTAAGTGTGTCCTCTCTGTTAGGGGGAGGAGCTACCAGTGACATGTCAGCGATCACTGTTCCCGATCACAGGGAACAGTAGATCCCCGACATGTCACATGGCAGAACAGGGGAATGCCTTGTTTACAAAGGCATCCCCCTGTTCTACTTTTGCCGACCGCAATCGAGGACCGCCCGGGAACATCGCGTTCCCAAGACCCATGGGTGAACTCACGAGGCATGCGGCGGACATGTATGCCCGCTGGGCGGAAAATTTAAAGGGACATACAGGTACGCCCATCTGTCTCCCCGTGCCATTCTGCCGACATATATCGGCATGCGGCGGTCAGCAAGTGGTTAAAATATTTAAATCCAATGCTTCATATTCCAGTGAAGACCAGTGTACAACAGTTTCTCCTCCACCAGCTTTTTGAACTCCTTATGCAGCTGAGAACAGACGAAATGTGATCACTCATAAAAAAGAAAACAAAGGTATTTATAATTTTTTATATACAGTACAGTATGTATACACATGTTTTGCCTTTCATTTTGATTTTAAACCAAATGAGTTGTTTTATAAAGTTTGCATATACAGTACTTCAAATAAATAATCCAAGTATTAGAAAGGCAGGACTATGAAGCATTGGTATGCCTGGTTCATTTATTAAAATACACCAAACTCTACAGTTTTGGTTAATTTTAGCCTTTGCGCTGGCTGGGCGTTGACAAAACACCTGCAAGCCGCATCTTTGGAGAATGTTTTGGGCACTTTAAATAGCGCTATAAAAATGCCTATCTCCATAAAAATGAATGGGAACCTGCTGTAAATCCGACCTAAAACCGTGTGAAAACTGACCCTAAGCTGTGGGAAGGTCACAATTACATTTATTTTTATTCTTATTTATATTTCTAAATCTTTATCTTCAACATATCATCATTTTATCATCAGCAATTTACCCCTGCCTTTATGACAATTACGGTAGTCTTATCTAGTCATATTAATCATTGGATCCCAACCATTGTAATTTATATCCCTTTCCCCTTCACCTGTTTATTTGTTATCAGTTATTTCCACCATCCTAACAATGGACCTTCCATCCATCATAGATGGTCAGAGATACAGTATGTGGTTTTGGAAAAACTGTAACTTTCTCCCGTGAAGCTAGACTCAGGGGCAAAAAAATAACAGGGCCTCTTTGGAAAATTTAAACAACTGGAAAGAATATTCTATACCACTAATCAGCAGTGGTGGGACAAATTCTTCCTAGAACAATACATCAACACCCGAATTTCACCTAGAGACATAAAGGATCACTAAAGAATTTTTTTTTTTTTTGCTGAAATGACTGTTTACAGGGTATAGAGACATAATAGTTAACTGATTCCTTTTAACCACTAGCCGACCAGCCGCCGTCATTCTACGGCGGCAGGTCGGCTCTCCTGGGCGAGACCACGTCATTCTACGTCGGCTCTTTGAGCCGCCACTAGGGGCGCGCGCACACGCCCCCCGCTCGACCCCGACTCCCGTGCGTGTGCCCGGCGGGCGCGATCGCCGCCGGGCACACGCGATCGCTCGTTACAGAGCGGGGACCGGGAGCTGTGTGTGTAAACACACAGCTCCCGGTCCTGTCAGCGGGGGAAACGCTGATCTTCTGTTCATACAATGTATGAACAGAAGATCAGTGTTTTCCCTAGTGAGGCCACCCCCCCCCCACAGTAAGAACACACAAGGGACATACTTAACCCCTTCCCCACCCCCTAGTGTTAACCCCTTTACTGCCAGTGGCATTTTTATAGTAATCCAATGCATTTTTATAGCACTGATCGCTATAAAAATGCCAATGGTCCCAAAAATGTGTCAAAAGTGTCCGAAGTGTCCGCCATAACGTCGCAGTACCGAAAAAAAATCGCTGATCGCCGCCATTACTAGTAAAAAAAATATATTAATAAAAATGACATAAAAATACCACCTATTTTGTAAACGCTATAACTTTTGCGCAAACCAATCAATAAACGCTTATTGCGATTTTTTTTAACGAAAAATAGGTAGAAGAATACGTATCGGCCTAAACTGAGGAAAAAAAATGTTTTTTTATATATTTTTGGGGGATATTTGTTATGGCAAAAAGTAAAAAATATTCATTTTTTTCAAAATTTTCGCTCTATTTTTGTTTATAGCGCAAAAAATAAAAACCGCAGAGGTAATCAAATACCACCAAAATAAAGCTCTATTTGTGGGAAAAAAAGGACGCCAATTTTGTTTGGGAGCCACGTCGCACGACCGCGCAATTGTCTGTTAAAGCGACGCAATCCCGAATCGCAAAAAGTACTCTGGTCTTTGGGCAGCAATATGGTCCGGGGGGTAAGTGGTTAAAAACGATTAAAAATAGATAAAAAAAAAAAAATTAGATGCAAAAACTAAAGTGAAAGTAGTTTAGTCTTTGCATGTTATTTTATGCCTCTGTGCTGGACAGTGCCATAGAGAGTCATGGCTAGGAAAAGGAAACTAAACTCTCCCATGACTTTTTTTATACGGAGCCAGACAACCAGGAAGTGTCCAGAACATAGCAGTTTTACAGCAACATCAGAGCAAAAACGAGCAATGAGGACATGAAACCAGGACTGCAGTAAGGTAAAGGAAGCTATTTAGCTAAAAAAAAAATCCTTTAGTGACCCTTTAAAAATCATGAAGGAGTGTCCCATATTTTTAGATGATGACAAAATTAAGGAATGGACCAGTCTCTCCAAATTTTGCGCTGCGAAATGTATGGGTATCATTTCTCATAGAAACAGTAGGTTTGACAAATGACATGACCAGGTAAAAACCATAATAAATGACATCGATGGTCACTCCACACCCATCCCTCTAACATGGCTAGAGGTATTTAAGAAGAATACCAAAAGAGACGAAGACCTTATTGTCAACATGAAAATGGGAAAATTCAAAAGGGACTTATATGATTACAACTCTGACAGAATTTTCACATGGAACAAAAAATATTCTTCTCACTCTGCCACCACATTATCTGCACCTTCAACATCTACCCATCCCTCACACATCCAAGGAACATTTGCCCCTTCCCCACACCTTATGAGTTTACAACCTTACAGACCATGTGGTTCTGTAATCCCTGATAGGCATCATAGAAATCCTCCTCCACCTCCAGTCAACTATCCACCTCATATATCTCAACATAAATAAAAAGAAAACCCTAAGAAAAACAAGTACAAGCACAATAGTGATAAAATAGAGATCTGATCATTGCCCTTAATCAGTTCTACAACAGACCCAGCTCTGCACCAGCCCTTGATCTCACATCAATCATCAATGTGGCCACCTTTCCATCCTGCATCCGCAATCAGCCCATGACCATCCTGAATACCACCTTGGCCAACACAACATTGGCACCCTGTACACATCTGCATGACCCACCTTCAAGTGTTTTAGGATTAAACATCGCTACCAGATGTGCATCACCCTCCATCAATGGCCCAGTTGCTTTTTTAGTGCCCAGTCCTCCTCCAGCAATAACATCACACAAAAGAAAGCTCACAGGAGAGGCAGCAGAGGAGGACGAACTAGACAACTATCAAAACGTCCAGAAACTACAAAAACTGTGAACATCTTCAATTTGTCCAAGCACATCCTTTCTCCCACAGACACTTATTTGCTCAGTCGTGGCCTCTACTTTTCCCCCCATCAATAGACCAAATCCCTTTATGCTCTTTAACCACTTAAGCTCCGGACCAATACGCTGTCTAAAGACCAGAGGTGTTTTTACAATTTGGCAATGCGCTGCTTTAACTGGTAATTGCGCGGTCATGCAATGTTGTACCGAAACGAAACTTGCGTCCTTTTCTTCCCACAAATAGAGCTTTATTTTGATGGTATTTGATCGCCTCTGCGATTTTTATTTTTTGCGATATAAACGCAAAAAGACCGTAAATTTTGAAAAAAAATGATTTTTCTTATAACAAAAAGTAAAAAAAATCGAATAAACTAAATTTTAGTCAAACATTTAGGCCAAAATGTATTCAGCCACATGTCTTTAGTAAAAAAAATCGCAATAAGCGTATATTTATTGGTTTTCGCAAAAGTTATAGCGTCTACAAACTAGGGTACATTTTCTGGAATTTACACAGCTTTTATTTTATGACTGCCTATCTCATTTCTTGAGGTGCTAAAATGGCAAGGCAGTACAAAACCCCCCCAAATGACCCCATTTTGGAAAGTAGACACCCCAAGGAAACTGCTGAGAGGCATGTTGAGTCCATTGAATATTTAATTTTTTTGTCCCAAGTGATTGAATAATGACGAAAAAAAAAAAAAAAAAAAATGTTTACAAAAAGTTGTCACTAAATGATATATTTCTCACACATGCCATGGTTATATGTGGAATTGCACCCCAAAATACATTCTGCTGCTTCTCCTGAGTACGGGGATACCACATGTGTGGGACTTTTTGGGAGCCTAGCCGCATACGGGGCCCCAAAACCCAAGCACCGCCTTCAGCATTTCTAAGGGCACAAATTTTTGATTTCACTCCTCACTACCTATCAAGGTTTCGAAGGCCATAAAATGCCAAAATAGCAAAAAAAAAAAACAAATGACCCCATTTTGGAAAGTAGACACCCTAAGCTATTTGCTGAGAGGCATGTCGAGTCCATGGAATATTTTATATTTTGACACAAGTTGCGGGAATATGACAAACTGATTTTTTTTTGCACAAAGTTGTCACTAAATGATATATTGCTCACACATGCCATAGTTATATGTGGAATTGCACCCCAAAAGACATTCTGCTGCTTCTCCCGAGTACGGGGATACCACATATGTGGGACTTTTTGTGAGCCTAGCCACGTACGGGGCCCCGAAAACAAAGCACCGCCTTCAAGATTTCTAAGGGCATACATTTTTGATTTCACTCCTCACTACCTATCACTACCTATCACAGTTTTGAAGGCCATAAAATGCCAAGATGTCACACAACCCCCCCAAATGACCCCATTTTGGAAAGAAGACACCCCAAGCTATTTGCTGAGAGGCATGTTGAGTCCATGGAATATTTAATTTTATGGCCCCAAGTGATTGAATAATGACCAAAAAAAAAAAAAAAAAAATTTTTTACAAAACGTTGTCACTAAATGATATATTTCTCACATATGCCATGGGCATATGTGGAATTGCACCCCAAAATACATTCTGCTGCTTCTCCTGAGTACGGGGATACCACATGTGTGGGACTTTTTGGGAGCCTAGCCGCGTACGGGACCCCGAAAACCAATCACCGCCTTCAGGATTTCTAAGGGCATAAATTTTTGATTTCACTCCTCACTACCTATCACAGTTTCGAAGGCAATAAAATGCCAAAACAGCACAAACCCCCCCCAAATGACCCCATTTTGGAAAGTAGACACCCCAAGCTATTTGCTGAGAGGCATGTTGAGTCCATGGAATATTTAATTTTTTTGCCCCAAGTCACTGAATAATGACCAAAAAAAAAAAAATACAAAACGTTGTCACTAAATGATATATTTCTCACACATGCCACGGTTATATGTGGAATTGCACCCCAAAATACATTCTGCTGCTTCTCCTGAGTACGGGGATACCACATGTGTGGGACTTTTTGGGAGCCTAGCCGCGTACGGGACCCCGAAAACCAATCACCGCCTTCAGGATTTCTAAGGGCATAAATTTTTGATTTCACTCCTCACTACCTATCACAGTTTCGAAGGCAATAAAATGCCAAAACAGCACAAAACCCCCCCAAATGACCCCATTTTGGAAAGTAGACACCCCAAGCTATTTGCTGAGAGGCATGTTGAGTCCATGGAATATTTAATTTTTTTGCCCCAAGTCACTGAATAATGACCAAAAAAAAAAAAATACAAAACGTTGTCACTAAATGATATATTTCTCACACATGCCACGGTTATATGTGGAATTGCACCCCAAAATACATTCTGCTGCTTCTCCTGAGTACGGGGATACCACATGTGTGGGACTTTTTGGGAGCCTAGCCGCGTACGGGGCCCCGAAAACCAAGCACTGCCTTCAAGATTTGTGTGAGTGAAATCAAAAATTTATGTCCTTAGAAATCTTGAAGGCGGTGCTTGGTTTTCGGGGTCTCATACGCGGCTAGGCTCCCAAAAAGTCCCACACATGTGGTATCCCCGTACTCAGGAGAAGTAGCAGAATGTATTTTGGGGTGCAATTCCACATATAACCATGGCATGTGTGAGAAATATATCATTTAGTGACAATGTTTTGTACATTTTTTTATTTTAATTTTTTTTGGTCATGATTCAATCACTTGGGGCAAAAAAATTAAATATTCCATGGACTCAACATGCCTCTCAGCAAATAGCTTGGGGTGTCTACTTTCCAAAATGGGGTCATTTGGGGGTTTTTTGTGCTATTTTGGCATTTTATGGCCTTCGAAACTGTGATAGGTAGTGAGGAGTGAAATCAAAAATTTGCGCCCTTAGAAATGCTGAAGGCGGTGCTTGGTTTTCGGGGTCCCGTACGCGGCTAGGCTCCCAAAAAGTCCCAAACATGTGGTATCCCCGTACTCAGGAGAAGCAGCAGAATGTATTTTAGGGTGCAACTCCACATATAACCATGGCATGTGTGAGCAATATATCATTTAGTGACACATTTTTCTTTTTTTTTTTTTTTTTCTCATTATTCAATCACTTTGGACAAAAAAAAAAAAAATCAATGGACTCAACATGCCTCTCAGCAGTTTCCTTGGGGTGTCTTCTTTCCAAAATGGGGTCATTTGGGTTTTTTTTGTGCTATTTTGGCATTTTATGGCCTTCGAAACTGTGATAGGTAGTGAGGAGTGAAATCAAAAATTTACACCCTTAGAAAGCCTGAAGGCGGTGATTGGTTTTTGGGGTCCCGTACGCGGCTAGGCTCCCAAAAAGTCTCACACATGTGGTATCCCCGTACTCAGGAGAAGCAGCAGAATGCATTTTGGGGTGTAATTCCACATATGCCCATGGCATGTTTGAGCAATATATCATTTAGTGACAACTTTGCGCAAAAAAAAAAATATATATATATATATATTTATATTTCCCGCAACTTGGGTCAAAATCTAAAATATTCCATGGACTTAAGATGCCTCTCAGCAAATAGCTTGGGGTGTCTACTTTCCAAAATGGGGTCATTTGGGGGGGTTTTCAATTGTCCTGGCATTTTATGCACAACAATTAGAAGCTTATGTCACACATCACCCACTCTTCTAACCACTTGAAGAAAAAGCCCTTTCTGACACTGTTTGTTTACATAAAAACATATTATTTTTTTGCAAGAAAGTAAAGTTGAACCCCCAAACATTATATATTTTTTTAAAGCAAAGGCCCTACAGATTAAAATGGTAGGTGTTGCAAAAAAAATTTCCACACAGTATTTGCGCAGCGTTTTTTCAAACGCATTTTTTGGGGAAAAAATACACTTTTTTTTATTTTAAAGCACTAAAACACACTATATTGCCCAAATTATTGATGAAATAAAAATTATGATCTTAGGCCGAGTACATGGATACCAAACACGACATACTTTAAAATTGCGCACAAACGCGCAGTGGCGACAAACTACATACATTTTTAAAAGCCTTTAAAAGCCTTTACAGGTTACCACATTAGATTTACAGAGTAGGTCTACTGCTAAAATGACTGCCCTCGATCTGCCCTTCGCGGTGATACCTCACATGCATGGTGCAATTGCTGTTTACATATGACTCCAGACCGACGCTTGCGTTCGTCTTTGCGCAAGAGCAGGGGGGGACAGGGATGCTTTTTTTTATTTTTTTATTTTTTTATATATTTATTTCGCTTTTTTTATTTTATTTGTTAACTGTTCCTTCCATTTATTTATTTTTTTACCATTTTTATTGTTATCTCAGGGAATGTAAATATCCCTTATGATAGCAATAGTTAGTGACAGGTACTCTTTTTTTTTTTTAAATGGGGTCTATTAGACCCTAGATCTTTCCTCTGCCCTCAAAGCATCTGACCACACCAAGATCGGTGTGATAAAATGCTTTCCCATATTCTCAATGGCGCCGTTTATATCTGGGGGGGGGGACATTCCCTCCCACTGAATGTAAAAGCAGTCTAGAGGCTAATTAGCCGCTAGGACTGCTTTTACATGAAAGCCGACCGCTGGCTGAAAAGAATGATACCAAGATGATGCCTAAACCCGCAGGCATCATTCTGGTATAACCATTCAAAGTCCTGCAACATACCAGTACGTTGATGGTTCTTGTTGGACATGTATTGTAATCTTTTTTTTTTTCATGCAGTCTGTTGGCTGAACAAAAAAAAGATTGATCGGTGGGTATGCCCACCATTAGAATACCTCCCTTCATCCACCCACTTCTAATGATGGGCATACATGCACCATTTATATATGCCGAAGCATGGGGGCATCCTCCCGCAAAAAAGTTATGCCGCGTACGGTCGGACTTTTCTATGCCGCGTACACACGGTCGGACTTTTCTATGCCGTGTACACATGGTCAGACTTTTCCACAGGAAAGCCTCCGTAGGAATGTCAACCGTATGTACGCGGCATTAGGAGCAAAATCGCTCCTCCGCCCCTAATGCCCCCATGCTCCGGCATATATGCTCTTTTTTGAACTGTAGTGGTGAAATCACCTCCTACAGCATTGGAGTCGCGGCTTTATATATCGTGGGAGCAAACGCTGTTGCTGTCACGCTAAATAAATCCGCACTGCAACTGAATGGCGTACCTGCTAAGCAAATGATGGTTAACATTAAAACAAAGTAACATTCCAGTATAACAGTAAGATCATACCATACCTGCAAAGCAAATACCTATAAAAAAACATAGTAAAAAATAAAACATTTTTTAACGCAACCTGTGCCTAAAATATATATATATGCCAAAGCATGGGGGCATCCTCCCGCAAAAAAGTTATGCCGCGTACGGTCGGACTTTTCTATGCCGCGTACACACGGTCGGACTTTTCTATGCCGTGTACACATGGTCAGACTTTTCCACGGGAAAGCCTCCGTAGGAATGTCAACCGTATGTACGCGGCATTAGGAGCAAAATCGCTCCTCCGCCCCTGCTGCCCGCATGCTTCGGCATATATGCTCTTTTTTTTAACTGTGGTGGTGAAATCACCTCCTACAGCACTGGAGTCGCGGCTTTATATATCGTGGGAGCAAACGCTGTTGCTGTCAAGATAAATAAGTCCGCGCAACAGCTGAATGGCGTACCTGAAAACAGTAAAATAAATTACATACCTGAAAAGCAAGCATGAAAAAACATAACAACAATAAAACTTTGCAGAATAGAATACAGTAAAAAAGAGCAGAACAATAGAGAGAGAATAGAGAGGGAGAGAACAATAAAACGACAACTATTTTTGGTTTTTTTATTTTATATTTTTTTGTGTGTTTTTATTTTTTACTTTTTTTTTTTTTTTTTTTAACACTTTTTTTTTTAACTGTGAACTGTAACTTCAACTTTTCGGTTCCAGGTTTGGGTCTCTCAAAATGCGATGGCATCTTGGGAGACCCTGTGTGAGTGTGCCTAGCCTGTGAAATGTTTCACCCTACACTAATAATTAACGTGTGTGTGGAAGCGTTCAAAACATTCACCAATACAAAGACCAGGATTGCCAGGACATTTGGGACAAAAATAACGGGTGTCACGCCTAAATCCGCGCTTGGTACAGACACGACATTTTCTTTGGGGGGCTCGTTGGGTAGGGGTACTCGGGAGGACATAAGAAAAATGCCTCTCATGCAGTCGGCTTACTGCATTTGGTAGGAGATGGTGAGGTACAATACCGCCTGGATACAGGAGTTCTGTGATGATATCCCTCTGGAATTGAAGGAAGGATTCATTCCGTCCTGAAGCTCTGTATACGACATGAGCATTCAGTAGAGCCAATTGAAATAAATGTAGAGACACTTTTTTGTACCAGCGTCTCGTCTTACGGGCAATATGATACGGCGCCATCAACTGGTCGTTGAGGTCCACCCCTCCCATATTAAGGTTATATTCGTGGACACAGAGGGGTTTCTCCACAACACCAGTCGCCGTACGAATTTGGACTGTCGTGTCTGCGTGAAGGGTGGTAAGAACGAAAACATTCCTATTGTCCCGCCACTTCACAGCGAGCAAATTTTTACATCTGCAGCAGGCTCTCGCCCCCGGCCTAACACGGGCATCTACAAGCCGCTGGGGGAAGCCCCGGCGATTAGGTCGCACGGTGCCACATGCTCCAATCTGTTGATCAAATAAGTGGCTAAAAAGTGGCACGCTGCTGTAAAAATTGTCCACATACAAATGGTACCCCTTTCCGAATAAGGGTGACACCAAGTCCCAAACAATCTTGCCAGCGCTCCCCATGTAATCTGGGCATCCTTCCGGCTCTACCTGACTATCTTTTCCCTCGTAAACCCTAAAGCTCCATGTGTAGCCTGTGGCCCTGTCACAGAGCTTATAGAGCTTGACCCCGTATCTGGCACGCTTGCTGGGAAGGTACTGTTTGAAAGACAAGCGGCCAGCAAATTTAATCAGGGACTCATCAACGCATACAACCTGCTGGGGATTAAACAAGGCTGCAAAACGTTCGTTGAAATGGTTTACGAGGGGCCGAATTTTGTAGAGCCGGTCAAATTCAGGGTCTCCACGTGGACGACAAAGTGCATTGTCACTGAAATGCAGGAACCGCAGGATCGCCTCGTATCGTCTCCTGGCCATGTGAGCAGAGAAAATGTACATATGGTCAATGGGATGTGTGGACCAATACATCCGCAATGACGGAAATTTGTGTATGCCCATGTTGAGGGTAAGGCCCAGAAAGGTCTTAAATTCGGAAACCTCGAGAGGTTTCCATTCTTTGGCAAGGCGAGACTGGGGGTTAGCGGCGATGTAAGTACCAGCATATAAATTGGTCTGGTCCACAATAGATCTATAGAGATCTTCCGTGAAATACAGCGAATAAAAATCAAGTGACATAAAGTTCGCTGTATCCACCTGAATACCGGGTTGGCCAGTGAATGGGGGAAGTACAGGTGCTGTAGAAGTGGTGGGGACCCAATCAGGATAGGCAAATTCTACAGGAAGGGCACTATGGGCACGACGGGCCTGTCTCTGTCTTTTTCTTGGTGGCAGAAGGGACACTACTTGTGCTTGCCACATCGCCAGCTTCAACTGCACTTATGGGACTCGCCACGTCACCAAGTGTTACTGCAGTGCTGGATAAACGACCAGGGTGTACTAGGCCGCTGGTGCTTGCCAATTCACCAGAAGGAATAGCGGCGCTAGTACTGGATCTCTGCTCCATACGAGGGTCCTGCGGTTCTTGCTGCTCAACAACATCAGAATGGGATCGGGTACGCCTGGCCTTAGCAGGGACCTCAACTTCGTCGTGCGAGCTATCTGACATGGAGCCGCTGTCGTAAATGGGTTCATATTCTGAGCCAGAATCTGTCAGATGCGTGACCTCCTCCTCTTCACTATCTGACATGCACATGAACTCAAAGGCCTGCTTATCATTGTACCTTCGGTTTGCCATTTTGGACTCTAAATTTAGTGGTACAATGGTAAGGATTCACAGGTAAAAAAAGCACCTGACTATAGAAAAGCAAATGTAGAAAACGCTTCAAAAAAAACTGTAAGCGATCGCAGGGATCAGGCCTGTCTCTGCGAACGCTGCAGTTATGTGTCTTGTGTTTTGTAAGTGACAGTGATCGATCGATACTGCACTTGGGTGGGTTGGGCTGGGCAGAGGGGGAAAACGCAGGTGCTAGCGGGTATCTGGGCTGATTCCGCTAACAATGCGTTTTTGGGTACCCTAAACTGCTGGGTACGCTAGTATAGATCTGATCAGATCAGGTATCGATCCGTTCAGATCCTATACCACTAAGGGGGGTGTATGCTTAGCGAGTGGGTGTAAGCGGTACTGGCTCTAACCTAACGCTGCCTGGGGTGACGCAGACCCTGACTGGCGCTAAAATTAAATTTATATCACCCGCCGGGTGATCAGGGGGTTAAACCTATTGGGTTATATACGGCGGGTGCTCTGATGCTATAAACAGCAAACTAACCAACCAGCGTCAACCGTAACACTTATACGGTGATCACTGGTGAAAGGGTTAACTAGGGGGCAATCAGGGGGTTAAAACCTTTATTCGGTAATATATGGGGGTACCTAACGCTTTCTAAAAACCTGGTGGCGAACCTAAAATAACTAAATAACTAACTGGCTAACCACGTCACCAGTGACACTTATACAGTGATCAGTGGTGAAAGGGTTAACTCTAGGGGCAATCAGGGGTTAAAACCTTTATTTATGGGGGTACCTAACGCTATATAAACCTGGCGGCGAACCTCAAAAAAAACTAACTGCCTAGCGGCAACAGTGACACTAATACAGCGATCAGAAACCGATCGCTTAGTGACACTGGCAATAGGGGTGAAAGGGTTAACTCTAGGGGCAATCAGGGGTTAAAACCTTTATTTATGGGGGTACCTAACGCTATATAAACCTGGCGGCGAACCTCAAAAAAAACTAACTGCCTAGCGGCAACAGTGACACTAATACAGCGATCAGAAACCGATCGCTTAGTGACACTGGCAATAGGGGTGAAAGGGTTAACTCTAGGGGCAATCAGGGGTTAAAACCTTTATTTATGGGGGTACCTAACGCTATATAAACCTGGCGGCGAACCTCAAAAAAAACTAACTGCCTAGCGGCAACAGTGACACTAATGCAGCGATCAGAAACCGATCGCTTAGTGACACTGGCAATAGGGGTGAAAGGGTTAACTTTAGGGGCAATCAGGGGTTAAACCTTTATTGGGGGGGGGGTAGGGGGCTACCCTGGACCTAAAGGGGCCTAAACCTAACTGCCCTGACACTTTTTTCTGTCACACTGACACTAAAAGCAGTGATCAGAAAATAAATGATCACTGCAATCAGTGACACTGTGACAGGGGGTGATCTGGGGGTGCTGGGGGGGTGATCGGGGGGGGGTTATGTGCCTATGTGTGCTGTGTCAGTGTGCTGTTGGTGCAACTCACAGTACTGACGTCTTCTCTCCTCTGGAATCAAACGAAAAGACCGCCAGAGGGGAGAAAACGTCACTTCCTCCCTGCCTGTGTTTACAGTTACACAGGCAGGGAGGGCTCTGCTGCATTCTCATTCGCTGAGGGAGATCGAGAGGGGACGGCTGGAAACCAATAGCCGCCCCCTCCTCCCGGACCTCCCGTACACCGTTCCCGGCCGCCGCATGTACCGGAGGGGGTCCCGATCGGACCCCCGAACCGAGGTAAGGCGGGGACGTACCTATACGCCCATGTGCCTGTACGTGCCATATTGTGGACGTATATGTACATGCGGTGGTCGGGAACTGGTTAAAGATCTTAACAGCTAGATAAGAAACCACTTGTGGATCGCCTAACGCCGATGTGCGTCGGCAGAATGGCACGGCTGGGCACAGGTACGTTGCCCTTTAAGTGCTTAGCCGTGGGTTGCGCGCATGCTGTGGGTCACAGGAGCTGAAGAACGGGGAGAGGTGAGTGTAAACAAACCTTCCCTGTCTTCTCTGTGGCTTCCCTGTTATAGGGAACGACGATCAGTGACATCACACGTCCAGCCACGCCCCCCTACAGTAAGAATCACTCCCTTAGGGCACACTTAACCCTTAGCGCCCCCTAGTGGTTAACCCTTTCACTGCCATTTTCACAGTAATCAGTGCATTTTTATTGCACTTTTCGCTGTGAAATGACAATGGTCCCAAAAATGTGTCCGATGTGTCCGCCATAATGTCGCAGTCATGAAAAAAATCTCTGATCGCCGCCATTACTAGTAAAAAAATATATTAATAAAAATGCCATAAAACTATCCCCTATTTTGTAAACGCTATAACTTTTGTGCAAACCAATCAATAAATGCCTATTGTGATTTTTTTTACCAAAAGTATGTAGAAAAGTAAAAAATATTGAATTTTTTTCAAAATTGTCGCTCTATTTTTGTTTATAGAGCAAAAAATAAAAACCGCAGAGGTGATCAAATACCACCAAAATAAAGCTCTATTTGTGGGAAAAAAGGATGCCAATTTTGTTTGGGAGCCACGTCGCACGACCGCGCAATTGTCAGTTAAAGCGACGCAGTGCCGAATCGCAAAAAGGGACCAGGTCCTTTACCTGCATAATGGTCCGGGTCTTAAGTGGTTAAGAGACACTTTCACATAAAAAGAGAAAAATATTATTCCTGTTGAATCCACGACCAGTTCTACATCTATATCCCTATCGAACGAGTTTGAATCCACTTCCGAAATCTATGAATGTGATGATCTGGACATGCCTTCCACTGAGGAGGATATGTTTAGATTGCTCACACAACACTTATGCCCTGTACACACGATCGGTTTGTCCGATGAAAACGGTCCGATAGACCGTTTTCATCAGATGAACCGATCGTGTGTGGGCCCCATCGTTTTTTTTCCCCATCAGTGAAAAAACTTAGAACCTGTTTTAACATTATATGATGGTTAAAAAAATGACTGTCTGTGGGCAAGTCCATCAGTTAAAAATCCACACATACTCAGAATCAAGTCGACGCATGCTCGGAAGCATTGAACTTCCTTTTTCTCAGCACGTCGCAGTGTTTTACGTCACCGCGTTGGACACGAACGGATTTTTAACTGATGGTGTGTAGGCAAGACTGATGAAAGTCAGCTTCATCGGATATCTGATGAAAAAATACATCAGTCCGTTTTCATCGGATGAACCGATCGTGTGTACGTGGCATTAGCCACATCTCCTCCCATCAACCACCATTCTACCCTCAAACCCAAATCCATATTTTTTCCGATACACTCCAAGGGTCCATACCTAGAAAGTTTTTACAGAGTGTTTTTTTTAGACATGGTCAAATTGTGCAATTCCACTTCCGCATCAAATTCTCACAACCTCTCGCCCCTTGAAACTAGAGCCCTCAATCATTTCACGCATGCTGAAGACCTCATAATAAAGTCTGCTGACAAAGGAGGTTGAATTGTACTCCAGAATAAAGCAGAATATATCACGGAAGCAGAAAGACTCCTGTCAGAACAAGCCACATATATCAAGCTTAAAGGGGTTGTAAAGGTACAATTTTTTCCCTAAATAGCTTCCTTTACCTTAGTGCAGTCCTCCTTTACTTACCTCATCCTTCGATATTGCTTTTAAATGTCCTTATTTCTTCTGAGAAATCCTCACTTCCTGTTCTTCTGTCTAACTCCACACAGTAATGCAAGGCTTTTTCCCTGGTGTGGAATGTCGTGCTCGCCCCCTCCCTAGGTAGAGTCAGGATGCCCACTAACACACAGCTCCTTTCTCTATCTGCAACAGAGAGAGGGTCCTGACTCTCCTGTAGTCCAAGGGAGGGGGCGAGCATGACACTCCACACCAGGGAGAAAGCCTTGCATTACTGTGTGGAGTTACAGACAGAAGAACAGGAAGTGATGATTTCTCAGAAGAAATAAGGACATTTAAAAGAAAACTCGAAGGATGAGGTAAGTGAAGGAAGACTGCACTAAGGTAAAGGAAGCTATTTAGGAAAAAAAATTGCATTATACACCCTGTAGTTTTCCTCAAAGCCTGTACCAAATACATCCCATTCAAGTGAATTAGGCTGTTCTAAAACTGCCCTGAAATGTCTGTAGTGTACATGGTTGCAGCATGGTGGTTCAGGATTTACAGGGTTATCTCCTCCTCACTGCATTTCAAATGCATCTGAAAAGTGATCCACTGCAAATCACTTCTCAGAGGGGCAGGAAGGTCACTGCTACGGGTCTAAATTTAACCCTATGTGGTTTGTGACTAGAGAGGACAGAACAATGTGAATAAAAATCTCAACCCTGGGGTAGATTCAGGTAGGGGCGCGCACTGATACGGTGGCGCAGCGTATCGTCTTTACACTACGCCGCCGTAAATTACAGGAGCAAGCACTGTATTCACGAAGCACTTGCTCCGTAATTTGCAGCGGCGTAGCGTAAAAGGGGCCGGCGTAATTCAAATGATCCGGTAGGGGGCGTTGATCATTTAAATTCGGCGCGTTCCTGCGCCGAACGTACTGCGCATGCGCCATCCCTAAAATTTCCCGACGTGCATTGCGGTAAATGACGTCGCAAGGACGTCATTGGTTTCAACGTGAACGTAAATGGCGTCCAGCGCCATTCACGGACGACTTACGCAAACGACGTAAAATTTTCAAATCGCGACGCGGGAACGACGTCCATACTTAGCATTGGCTGCGCCTCCTAATAGCAGGAGCAGCCTTACGCCGAAAAAGCCTTAATGCAAACGACGTAAAAAACAAACGCCGGGCGCACGTACGTTTGTGAATCGGCGTATCTAGGAAATTAGCATATTCTACGCCGACAACAACGGAAGCGCCCCTAGCGGCCAAAGTTATATTGCACACAATTCTACGCCACCGCAATCAAGTTACGTCGGTGGAGGAAGCCTATTTTTTCAGCGTAACTGCCTTTGTGAATCGGCGTAACGCTACGCGGGCGCGGAATTCAAATCTGGAGATACGCCGCCGCAAAAGGTACCTGAATCTACCCCACTCTCCTCAAGCAAGTTCATAAATGACACCTTAGTGGAGATGGAGTTGTTTTTTTTCTGCAGCTTACTGTTCAAATATAAAATGTCCACATTTCTATCAATGTATAACTCATTATCCCTGGTGTGTACATTTTACAGTTGCTATGAGCTAAAGAGAGACAATAATGTTTTCTGGCTACACAGGGTCAAGTGATGATTAGTGTCCGCACACAATACAGCTATAGGACCTATGATGTTATTTTTGTGTAATGCAGGTAATCAGGTATTAAACCTTTATGAGTGTTCAGCTGAGATAAGCTCTGCAAAACACATCAACTTTCGATATGAGTATTTCCTGCAAAACACATTCCCAAGGCACAAAATATTGGCAAGGACATCGAAAAATCTGAAATGACAATTATCCTGGACCTCGGGTTTTCAACCACACTAATTTTGCAATGAATTAAACAGGGCTTACAAATAAGGATTAAACAAAGCAGACATTTATTTTCATTAATATTTGAAGGCAAACTATGATCAAAGATAAGAAAAATATGTTTTTTTTTTATATGTACAGATAATTTAATCTAAATTTGAATGGAACAGACTGCTTGTCTTGGTATAAAACATTTACAAATACACAAAGCAGCTGTTGTCTGTGATTCAGTGCACTGGGTTTTTGGATTGTACATGTGCACTTGTTAATTAATTTTCTCTGGCTATGCTAGCTACGTGTTTCTGGGTCAGGTGATGCTAATGATAACATATTGGGAACTTGTGTTGGAAACATTAGAAGAGTCATTTTAAAGCCTCGTACACACGACAGGAAAAGTGTGATGACAGGCTGTTGTCGGAAGATCTGACCATTTGTATGCTCCATCGGACAATTGTTGTCAGATTTTCTGACGACAAATGTGGGATAGCAAGCTTTAACATTTTTCAACAACAAATGTGTGACGTTGGATTTTCCGATTGTGTGTACACAAGTCCGTCGGAAAAAATCCAAAGTACAAACACGCATGCTCAGAAGCAATGTTCACCAGAACACAACAATAGCACAAGTTGCCCAAAGGATGGCCTATTTTTTTTTTGTTAAAAATAACAAACATGTTATCCTTACCTGCTCTGTGCAGTGATTTTGATCAGAGCAGCCCAGATCCCCCTCTTCTTGGGTCTCTCTTTGGTGCTCCTGGTCCATCTCTTCTGTTGAGTTCCACCACAGCAAGCAGCTTGCTATGGGAGCACCCAAGCCAAGCCACAGCTCCCTGTGTCCATTCAGACATGGAGCCACGGCGCAGTCCCTCCCCTTTTTTTCCTCAATGGCTGACTTACTTTGATTGACAGCAACGGGAGCCAATAGCGCAACACTGCTGTTTCAGCCAATGAGCAGGGGAGTCCTGGGTAATGAAGACACTCCTGCAACATCGCTAGATCTAAATGGACTCAGGTAAGTATTGGGGGGGTGAGGGGGGGCTTCTGCACACAGAAGGCTTTTTATCTAAATGCATTAAGATAAAACACCTTCTGCCTTTACAACCACTTTAAGGACTTGGCGGCCACCCACTCCTACTGGCTATTCACAGTTTGTTAAGGAGAGAAAAAAAAGCAAAATGCATAAAAAAACTGCATAAAAAACATAAGTTCAAAAAAGCAAAACACAATGCAAACCTGCATCAACTGCAACCACATAGATGTGAACCTAGCCCAAGTCTGTAAGAAGAGCACTATCTTTGTTGTAAGTGAGGCCCGCATTTAAAACAGGCATGCATAATTTTTTATTTATTATTTGTTCTGAATCTGTTTCGGTTTAATTTGCATTGCATGGATTTTGTGTTGGTGGATCACACATTTTGTGCTGGCAGCTTATAAAAATAGGAGGAGGTTACATTGCTGCATGGTGACACTATTTATAAGCATAACAACAGACAATCTGAAAAAAAAAAAAGGCAAATCCGTTATTGTCAAAGCAAATATGTGAGAGCTACAGCTCAGATAAAGCTTATGAGACATCAAACTTGCTTGTGCTATCGTCCTGCTGCTATCTGTCATCAATTTTGTTTTCAATAAATACAACGTCATCATTAGGAATCAGCAAACCAGGCAAAGTCTGGTAAGGCTAGATATAGCCCCAGACCCCATTTTGAATTATTTTCAGAGCTAGTTTGCAAATTTTTGTTAAAAATGGCATATGAGTTGCTTGGCAGTGCAATGGAGGACATGTGACAATGAAAAAAAAAAACATTAAAATAATTTTCATTAGGGAGAGTTTAATGTAGTTTTAATGGTAGCATTTAGCCCAGGTTCACACAAATGCGGTGCTGCACAGCGCATGTAATTTGCACAGGAATCACAGAAAAAGGGGGCCGCAGGCTGCAACCCCGCCCATACAAAAAATCCCATAAGCCTTAAAAAAAAAATGACCAATACACAGATAATGGCATGAAATGGCCACAGCTTTTGGTTTACCAAAAGCATACAAATCATAATATTGTCATTTTTTTTATTGAACAACAATGAAACATTTACAAATACAACCAACCACGCTCAGTTGTCAGAACCTGAGCAATTTACTGCAGGAAAAATGCCCACCGGCTGGACTAGTTCGAAGAACGAGTCCAGCCTAACCCAAACTTGCGTGCGACCCGATCACTGCCGGAGTCCTGCGATCGGTCCCCGGAGCTGAAGAACGGGGAGAGGTGAGTGTAAACACAGCTTCCATGTTCTTCACTGTGGCGCTGTCATTGATTGTCTGTTCCCTGATATAGAGAAAGGCGATCAATGACGTCACACGTCCAGCACCACCCCCCTACAGTTAGAAACACATATGAGGTCACACTTAACCCCTTCAGCGCCCCCTAGTGTTTAACTCCCAAACTGCAATTGTCATTTTGACAGTAAACAATGCATTTTTATAGATTTTTTTGCTGTGAAAATGACAATGATCCCAAAATAGTGTCAAAATTGTCCGATGTGTCCGCCATAATGTCACAGTCACAAAAAAAAAATTGCTGATCGCCGCAATTAGTAGTAAAACATTTTTTTTTTATAAAAATGCAATAAAACTATCCCCTATTTTGTAAATGCTATACATTTTGCGCAAACCAATCTATAAACGCTTATTGCGATTTTTTTTACCAAAAATAGGTAGAAGAATACGTATTGGCCTAAACCAGGGATATGCAATTAGCGGACCTCCAGCTGTTGCAAAACTACAAGTCCCATCATGCCTCTGACTCTGGGTGTCATGCTTGTGGCTGTCAGAGTCTTGCTATGCCTCATGGGAATCGTAGTTCTGCAACAGCTGGAGGTCCGCTAATTGCATATCCCTGGCCTAAACTGAGGGAAAAAAATTATATATTTTTGGGGGATATTTATTATAGCAAAAAGTAAAAAATTTTGAATTCTTTTCAAAATTGTCGCTCTATTTTTGTTTATAGCGCAAAAAATAAAAAACGCAGAGGTGATCAAATACCACTAAAAGAAAGCTCTATTTGTGGGAAAAAAAGGACGCCAATTTTGTTTGGGAGCCACGTTGCACGCAATTGTCAGTTAAAGCAGCGCAGTGCCGAATCGCAAAAAGGGGCCTGGTCTTTTTCCTGCATTTTGGCCCGGGTCTTAAGTGGTTAAAAGTGAAGCATATTCCTTTACAATATGCCAATGCCCGATTCCCTGCGGGTGCTCCATTCCCACTGGGTTTTTGTGGCAAATTCAACCACAACCCCATAATTTTCATTACCCAGCGTCATAGGCGTGCGCACATAGGGTGTAAGGTGTGCCTGGGCACACCCTAATCACCCTGTACTGTGCAGATTCCCCCTGCTGCCTGGCTGCAGAGAAAGGGACTGGGGAATCTCTGTCCTCAGTCCCTTTCTCTGTCTCAAAAGTTAGACATCAGGGGTCTGTTTAGACCACTGATATTTCACCAAAGCCCCCCTACAGGGCTCCTAAAATATATATATTATATATATATATATATATATATATATATATTTTAAAAAAAATTATAAAAATAAAATTGTAAAAAAATAATAATACAAATAAAGACACTGACACCAATCTTTGCCCTGCTGACAAAACCCTACTGACTTGCCCACTGCCATATACGATATATTACACATGCATGTGTTTGAGCTTTGGTGTGCACACCCTAATGCCATAGGCTGCGCACAACTATGCCCAGCATAAGGATGGGTGGATGACCAAATTCTGACAATGAAACCATTCAAAACCCCCAAAATTCTTATACGCCTCCAGGACATGATTGACGTGTTAAAAAAGGCTGCCACATAGTTCTGGACACCTTTCCACAATCACACCAGCGAAAATGCAAAATCCTTGCAGCCAATTAAAAAATGAGCGGGGGATTGGCCTACGCCTGTCCTCGTCCAACCTGTCATCAGATTTACCTCCACTTCAAAAAGTAACATCATTTTCTAAAGGCAGCAGGAACAGAACTTCCACACATCCCCCTTTCCATATTTTCTCTTTTAAAGCAGCTGAAAGATGAAAACCTAGGGGAGAAACTTCACAAGGTAATGCTTCCTTTAAACAAACCTCTGGCACCAGCAGCTGAACAGCCACCCCCTTTAGTACACTAGTCGCTGTCAATGCAAGAGGAGCAACCGCTACAGGAGCAGGCACATTAACAGCATTGACAGGGTTAACATGACCCATTGACTAAACAATCTTGTTCAGAGAACCAACTAAATCTGATAAAACATACAATTGGCTGTACTCACCAGAATCCACCCTGCAGCACTCACAACATTGTACACAGCAACATACAAAAATAAATATAACATGCTGCGCTGTCATATAAATGATTAACATTTATATAAATGAAACACCAAAACACCAAAGTCCATTTAGTGATGAAATGTGCAAAGTCTTTCAATTCAGTACAACACCCAGTGCTTAGACTAGTAAGGCAAGATGGTCTTCTTACCAGATCCACAGACCTTTCAAGGTCTATACTTGCATCTGTGAGCTTTATTACCCCTCACACCCCTCAGCTCTTCCGACCTTCTAGTGGAGACCGTTGTTACAAGCAAGCCAATGGTAACGCTCTCAGAGTATCCAAAGAAGCCAGTCAGACCAATGTTTAAATGAAAACTCATTGTGCAAAGTCCCAATTAAAAGCAAGGGGCTGGATTCAGATAGAATGGTCTATCTGTCCGCCCGGCGTAACGTATCTCAGATACGTTACGCCGCTGTAACTTTGGGCGCAAGTTCTGTATTCAGAAAAAACTTGCGCCCTTAGTTACGGCGGCATCACGTATGTGTTGCGGCGTAAGGTCGCCTAATTCAAATGGGGATGTTGGGGGCGTGTTGTATTTAAATTTTACTTGACCCCGCGTTTTTGACGTTTTTTTGAACGGCGCATGCGCCGTCCGTAAAATATCCCAATGTGCATTGCGCCAAAGTACGCCGCAAGGACGTATTGGATTCGACGTGAACGTAAATGACGTCCAACCCTATTCACGAACGACTTACGCAAAAGTCGTAAAATTTTCAAAATTCGACGCAGGAACGACAAGCCAAACTTAACATAGTATACGCCGCACATACCCCTCATATAGCAGGGGTAACTTTATGCTGGAAAAAGCCGAACGCAAACGACGTAAAAAAAAAGCGCCAGGCGGTCGTTCGTTTCTGAATCGGCGTAAATACCAATTTGCATATTCCTCGTGTAACTATACGGAAGTGCCACCTAGCGGCCAGCGAGAATATGCAGCCTAAGATACGACGGTGTAAGACACTTACACCAGTCGGATCTTAGGGATATCTATGTGTAACTGATTCTCTGAATCAGGCGCATAGATACGACAGCCGGCACTCAGAGATACAACGGCGTATTTCCTATCTGAATCCGGCCCAAGGAGTTTATTAAAAATCTACTTACAACAGATCTATGGAAAACAGGCATTGGAAATGGAACATTTGCCCTCACGAGTGTCCTTCTGACGTCCCTGATATTTCCTGCCCTGCCTAGAAACACTTCTGCCTTACAAAATGTAAAGATGTTTCTATATCATGTGCAACACGCTTGTTCCTGATAAAAGGTACTGACACATATTCATTTTTGCATGGATATATTGTATCTAAGGCCCCGTACACACGACCAAACATGTATGCTGAAACTGGTCCGCGGGCCAGTTTCAGCATACATGTTCGGTCGTGTGTAGGCGCGAGCGGGCCGAATTCCAGCAAACATTTGCCCGCCGGGCCTTTTCCCAGCGGGCAAATATTCCTGGACGTGTTTTAAAACCGTCCGCTGGAATCCTGCCCGCTCGGACATGTACGGTCGTCAGTACAGACCTACCGTACATGTCCGAGCGCCCGCCGTCCCTCGCATGCGTCGAATGACTTCGACGCATGCGTGGAAGCCTTTAAATGGCAGGCCCGCCCACGTCGCCGCGTCATCGCCGCGGCGACGACGCGGACACGCCCTGCGTAGTGTTTACGCGCGGACTTCTGTACGATGGTTAGTACAACCATCGTACAGAAGCCCTCTGGCAGGCATGTACGGTGAAAACGGTCCGACGGACAGCTTTCATCGTACATGTTTGCTCGTGTGTACCGGGCCTAAGCCTTATTGGTTTCTGCTTAAAAAAAATTGAACATTGTAAAACTTGATGAAATATTTTCAAACTTTTGTAAACATTTAATTTCACACAGCAAACAAAGGGCAGGTGCATTAAATTGCCAAACAAAGTAGGGCTTGAAATCTAAGCTAAGCAGAAAGAAAAAAAAAAGAAGCTTGATGGCTCAACGTGAAACAGGTCACAAACTGACCCATTTATGCATTATGTAACAGTAAAAATCCTATTACATGCTACACTGAAAGAAAAGTATAACATTACTGAATTTTAATTAACATGGACCGAAAAAAAAAGGCCAGCGGTATGGTGTGTAAGCCCAACATCATTTAAAGCAAAAACAAGCACAACCCTTTCCCTTCAGGAAAAGATGAAAGATTTTATGAAACCACCATATTATTAGAGGGGGGGGGGGGGTAATCCTTAAGGTAAATCATTATTTAATCAACATTTATTACAGGGTGCCCCCATGACACAGGCTTTGCAAAACAGTCTCAGGTTCTTAAAGCAATAGCACAGCAGAAGTTATCTTTGAAGACTGGCTATCTGTAACCAGGGGTGGACTGACAACTCATGCGGCCCCAGGGCAATAGGAGATTATGGGGCCCCCAGGCAATAGATTATGGGACCACACAGTATACACACACAGTATACATACACACAGAATACATATACACACACTGAAAAGGTACTGGAGAGACGGGGCAGCTATAATCTTAAGATTTTTTTTAAAAACACAGATATTTACATACTGTCCCTTGTTTTACTGAGGTTGACAATCCTGATGGGGTCCCCTAGTGTCATGGGGCCCTCAGGCAGTGCCGAGTGCACGAATATTCAGTCCGCCCCTGTCTGTAACTGAATGCTTGTACAGAACATACTGAATGAAAATGCTGGAGCTTTGCCTAATCAGAACTGCCCAGCATTTGTGTGATAAAAAGCATTGAAACCAGTTGCAAATATGTAAAGGCACCTTAACCACTTCAGCCCCGGAAGGTTTTACCCCCTTAATGACCAGAGCATTTTTTGCGATTCAGCACTGTGTCGCTTTAACTGACAATTGCGCGGTCGTGCAACACTGTACCCAAAACAAAAGTGACGTCCTTTTTTCCCACAATTAGAGCTTTCTTTTGGTGGTATTTGATCACCTCTGCGGTTTTTATTTTTTGGGCAATAAACAAAAAAATAGCAACAATTTTGAAAACATTTTTTTTTTACTTTGCTATAATAAATATCCCACATTTATATAAAAAAAAAAAACGAATCAGTTTAGGCTGCTCTGTATTCTTCTACATATTTTTGTTAAAAAAATCGCAATAAGCGAATATTGATTGGTTTGCGTTTACTTGTAATGGCGGTGATCTGCGATTTTTATCAGGACTGCAACATTGTGGACAGGTCGGACACTTTTTACACTTTTTTGGGACCATTGACATTTATAAAGCGATCACAGCTAAAAATAGCCACTGATTACTGTGTAAATGCCACTGGCAGGGAAGGGGCGATCAAGGGGTTAAGTGTGTTCCCTATGAGTGTTTCTAACTGTGGGGGTGGGTTTACCAGGACATGACAGAGACCACGGTTCCCGACCACTGGGAACAGTAGATCCCTGTCATGTCACCTGTCAGAATGAGGAAATGCCTTGTTTACATACTGTCTGTGTACAAGGCAATCGTGGGCCGTTGGAGGACATTGAGTCCTCCCAACCCATGGGCACTGAGCCTGCCCAAGCCACTGTACAGCTACGGTGATTTGCACAGGAGAGCGTTTTATAGGTTGCCAGCAGTGTAGCTGGAAGGTGTACATGTGCCTTCTGTCCACACCGAAATGCTAGTATCTCATACACAAGAGCTAAATGCCAAGTGTGCATAACGCCCAAGGCCGGGTTCAAATATGTGAGGCTGGGTTTGCAGCCTGGAAGCTTACAGAAAGGACTAGGTTAAGAAAATGGGGGGTGTTTAGGGAAAGAACTGGTACTTACTGGATTGGAGGGCAGGATGAGATGGGAAAGAGTTGTATAGATAGTCCAGGATAGAGGTGGAGCAGAGGTCAGCAGTCTGGGAAAGAATCGTGGTGGAACGTCCATCCCTCCCGCCCTAATGAAAGTGTTTCCTTCTTTTTGGAGTGGACTGCTGAAGAGGATCGTTGCGGTTGGGTCCTTGGCGATGCATATGAAAACATAAGCTATGTGAGAAAACGATGGGACCCATCTCAGGTATGGAGTCCTCCCGTCTGGTCTGGTGTCAGTCTGGACTACCGGTTAATAAGTTGGTGGGGGTCTGTTGGTCAGTTAGTGAGTCCTTAAGGCGATTTTGGCGGCTGGGGACAGATGCTTACTAAAAGATACCACAGACTCAAACGAGTTGAAGATGGGGTCGTCAGGGACCGACAACCAAGTTCTTTTGTTTGAACTGGAATATGTAAATAATGGTTATAGTTTATTTGGTTTTGTTAATAAAAGGCCAAACAGGCCATTTAAATCCAGAAGGTGTCACCATTATTATTGAGTAATAACACTAAGGTTGCATCCATGTGTGGTTGGGGGTAGTAAGTTATCTGACTCCCCTAGTCAGGGCCTTTACAGGGGCTGCAAAAGGCTGATACAAAATTTGTTCAGAAAAAAAAGTCAGGTACTTTCAATGCCTACATATAAAATTAATATTACATCACGTATTATCAAATGACAAAGCTGCAATGTCCATACATTGCGGTCATCAGCTATAAAATACGATCAAATTCTTCAAGCTCACTTTTTTAGAGCAAACCTGCCACAAACGCTGGCAATACAAAGAAAGCAAAAAAAAATTAACTGATTATCAAACCTTGTTTTTACAATATTCTTTTAATGTTCCAATGCATTGATTTGGAACATTATATTACATGGTTTCTAGTAAGGAAACACATCATATTATAAACTACATGTACAGTATATCAGTTAAATTGAGCCTTCCTCTGGATATACTGAATGTTTGTTTTCAGTGCAATCTCTGCTTATGCATTTGTAATCATGCTCTCTGTTTGATTTTTCCTGGTTTGTGACAAGTTTACTTTAATTTTAAACTTCTCAAGAATCTAATCTTAGAAGTTTTAACTTGAAAGAGTGATTACACTCATAGCAGATTGCAATCCATATTATTTCTTATTTCATTGTTGTGCCGCTTGAATTGTTTCTCCCTTGCAGCTGCATTATTTAGGCAAAAAATAGGTAATCAGATGTTCCAGGAACACCAGGTGGATTTTCGTCGGTGAGCAACTGCCACTGTGATTTTCATGCTTCTTAGCGCTCAATGCAAAAACAGAACACAGATGAAATCCATGAGTAAACTAAACCCATCATGATATAACCTTTACCAGAAAATACTGGAAGCACAATTAGTCCTTTAGAAAATGATTACATTTTAACCTGCAAATGAAAATGAATTATGAATGCCCAAGTGACCCATCTGCCACTTGGAATATTTACGATGCTCTTGGAGGGGATTTAAAAATAGAAAATCATTACAGCTATTATACAAGATTACTGAAATCATTAAATGCAAACATTTTGATTCAGTTTTCTAAGATTATTGTTATTATTCTAATCAGAAAGCATTATGCTCAATCAACAGAAAAAAAAAAACAAGGTGCAGTAGTTCACAGTCACCAGTCTTGTTCTTATAAATCTATACAACTGGGACATACAGTAGACAAAAACAAAAATCAAAGATTCCAAAAGGCCTATTAGGCTCTATGCATACTGGGCTTAAAAAATTGCCAGTTCCACCTGCAGAACAAAATCTCATATAGAGCGTTTTTGTACAGGAGTTTAGTAGCGCTTAGGAGTGTTTAGCATTTTTTTTTCTGCTCCAAGCAAAATTGAAAACCAGAAGGGTTGTTTTTTTTTCCTGCCTCTCGACACTGAGCTTAACCACTTGAGACCCGCGCTATTGACAAAAGACGTCAACAGCGCGGCTCTCAGGTGCCAACTGGACGTCTTTGGACGTCATTTGAAAGCATTACCCACGCGCGCCACTGGGGGGCGCGCAGCGGGTAAACACTGTCCCGGCGCATAGCTGGGTACCCGATGCGTGTACCTGGCGGCCGCGATGGCAGCCGGGTACACGCGATCGTCGGTAAGACAGCAGGCACGTGGAGCTCTGTGTGTAAACAGAGCTCCACGTCCTGTCAGAGGAGAGGAGACCGATCTGTGTCTCTTGTACATAGAGACACAGCATCGGTCACCCCCCTCCCCCCCCACACAGTTAGAACACACCTAGGATACACATTTAACCCCTTCCTCACCCTAGTGTTAACCCCTTCACTGCCAGTCACATTTATACAGTAATTAGTGTATTTTTATAGCACTGATCGCTGTATAAATGTGAATGGCGCCAAATTTGTGTCAAAAGTGTCCGATACGTCCGTCGCAATATTGCAGTCCCAATAAAAATCGCAGATCTCCGCCATTACTAGTAAAAAAATAAAAATAAAAACATAATTCTGTCCCCTATTTTGTAAGCGCTATAACTTTTGCGCAAACCAGTCGCTTATTGCGATTTTTTTTTTTTTTTTACAAAAATACGTCGAAAAATGCGTATCGGCCTTAACTGAGAAAATTTTTTTTTATTTTTTTTAAAAAAATTGGGATATTTATTATAGCAAAAAGTAAAAAATATTTTTTTTTTAAATTGTCGCTCTTTTTTTGTTTATAGCGCAAAAAATAAAAACCGCAGAGGTGATCAAATACCACCAAAATAAATCTCTATTTGTGGGGAAAAAAGGACGTCAATTTTGTTTGGGAGCCACGTCGCACGACCGCGCAAATGTCAGTTAAAGTGACGCAGTGCCGTAAGCTGAAATTTCGCCTGGGAACGAAGGGGGTTTATGTGCCCAGTAAGCAAGTGGTTAAAATATGCCTCTAAATGTCCTAAAGTACATGATACATAAGATAACATTGAGCTGCTTCTACAGGAAAAACACAAAACTCCTGTAGAAGCAGTGTTCTTTAAAGCGAAGTTCCGCCCAAAAAATAAAATAAAAGTCAGCAGCTACAAATACATATAATTATATATGGACACTTACCTGTCCAGGGCACCCGCAAAGTCGGCACCTGAAGCCGTTTTGTCCATTGGCTCACGGGTGGAGGCGCCGCCATCTTTGGTAAGGGAATCAGGAAGTGAAGCCTTGCAGTGTAGTAGTGCTCTTTACCAAGATCAGTGTTGGGGTGTGTCAGACTGACACGCCGCACCACCAATCGCTGCAATACTATCCTGAAAGACATCATATGACGCCCAGTCAGGATAACGGAACCACTGCCCGGCCATCATTTTGTTATAGGCCAGGAGGTGGAATTTGTCAAAGTCATGGTATAGCTGGTCATAGTTGGTTACATTAAACTGGACTTGTTCAGTAATGTTGAAGACATTTTCTAATCTACAGGGCACATGTTTAATTTTGTTTGTTTAGCTATTCTATTTTTTCATATTATCTTGTAACAGAGAATAGACAAGAACATAATTATAAAAGAATATATACACTAAAATCATTATTGGCAGACACAAGCATAGCATCATTTACATAACTTATAAAACTCCAGTGCACTTATCAAATTAGGACATGTGGCTGTGTTCATACAGCTGCTGCATCCTCACAGTGTAAGGCTCCATTCACATCTAGTCGCCGCAAATCGCGGTACAAATAGCGGCGTTTTGTACCGCGATTTGCGGCGACAAAACGCCGGTATTGCCTAGATGTGCCCCAGATTGACCCCCTCTATGGAGATGCTTCCCATCTCCTAGCCGAACGCCGAAAGACGCCTGAAAAAAAGGTCCGGGACCTTTTTTCAGGCGGCAGGCGTCCGGCGTTCGGCGTGGAGATGTGAACCATCTCCATAGAGGGAAATGTGTTTCCAGCCCACTGGCGGCAGCGGCGTAGCGCTACAGGCGTAAAAACGCCTAGATGTGAATGGGGGCTAAGAGTTGACTCCCACCACACAAGCAAACAGCTCATTCACACTGTATGGGCCAAATAACCCATGCAAATGAGCTATTATTATAATTTGTAAAACAATATATATTTTTTTTCAATTATCGTTTACAGTGTTTAATTTTTCTTTACAATCATGTGGGGGGGGGGTGACTTCTAACATCTCACCTTTAAAAAAAGAAAAAGAACTATAGAATGCAATTATTTAATTTCTTTCTCTGTAGTCTCAGCGGCACTGAGGATGAATGAACAGGAGAGAGAGGCTTCTGTTCGTTCAAAAACTGAAGCATAGTAAACACAGTTATCAATGGACACAGGAGTCATTTGTACCAATCACTCACTTTGTCCATTCAGAAAAGGAAGGGGCCAGTAAATGACATATTTACCAGCTTCTTCCTCGGCTCTCCATCCTAATACTTGCTCTGCATCTGGAGTAGCCAGAAGCACCATGGGAAGGGGCGGGGACACGGGGGGGGGGGGTGTTATCGGAGGAAGCAGGCAGAACAGGAAGCGGGATCGGTGCAGGGAAAGCAATTACAGGAATGATGCCCCTATGGATGCGTCTTTCCCTGCAGCAGTTGAAAGCCAGAGGGAGAGAAACCGCCTCTCAGCTGCTGCAGGGAGCCCCACTGGGCATCCTTCTGTAATTGCCTCTTTGTCCCAGCTGCACCAATTCCCCCTGATGTTTGGACCTCCCTGGTGGTCCCCCTCTATCGGTGGCCCTGTGCTCACCAGATCCAGCCTTGACACTACTTGGCATACAAATTGATACATGACCGCCACATCCATGATACTTTATCATACATGCTATAATATCAGAAAAAAAATACATTGACAAGATCCTAGAAACGCCAGGTTGAGGGGCTCCAGGGGATTTGCTTAATTCAGAATAAACTGGCTTTTCAGTTTCCTCATTGTTTAGGAAAATTTGTTTTGGGATCTGGAGCCTGAAGATTTCTAAGAGATCTGGGTAGAATGAAATTTCCAGTTCTGGGTCCAGAGTTTGTGAACAGCAAGCACACTGATTGCTCAGGTGTGAGCAGGTATTTTGTAGAGACCTGACCATGGTTCTGGGTGCTTCCCCTGCAGACAGGAGGTTACTGTCCAGGAGTGCAGATGGGAGCCAGAGCAGCAAAGGGCTGCCAGGTGTATTCACTAAGCTTTTGAGTGAGGTTTTTGTTTTGAAAAGAGCACTTGGGCCCCTTTCACATTAGCGGCCCGTAGTCCGTTTATTACAAGTCCGATCCCTATGGGATCGCGTTCGTTAGCGGATGGAGCATCCGCTAATGTCGCAACCATCCGCGTCCGTCAGGATCCGTTTTTTCGGACGGAAGAAAACCCTATTTTCTTCCGTCCGGCGGAAATGGATCGGATGAAGACGGACAGACGGTCCGTCTTCTTCCGATTCCCCATAGGGGAGAGCGGAGGAAAGACAGGGCGGTCTCGGCGGACAGGGCGGTCCCCGCACACTGTGCAGACAGCTTAGCGGGGATTACGGATGATCCCTGCTGAGCCGACGGACACACACGGAGCGGACACAAAAACGGTCCGCTCCGTGTGAAAGAGGCTATAAGGTGGTTAAATCCCTTTTCAGTTTATTTTCTGCTGCCTGTGTGCCATTCAAGAGGATTTTCCTTTAGTTCCTATTCAAGATACAACATCAGTAAGTTAAAGAAAAGCTCTGCAATATGAGAGGAATTGCCCTCTAAAAGAACTGTCACCAAATAAAATACCCCATTGGAAGATTTATCCTCACCTTTTGTTCTGGTGACAACTGTAAAATTATGGATTATGGTTATCCATATACTTTAATACACAAGTGTCCATGTTTTTAACAGAGAGCACAGCAAAAGCTGTTTGGTTTTAGATTTTGATTGAAACTCCATAAAAAGAGCAGTCCCAGCAGGCAACCGGGTTAAATCTATCTTATTAATCGTGTCCTGTCATTGGCTAATTGTTTTGCCGCTGTTATATGTGGTCTCTTAATTTTTAATGAGAGTCAGAGAAATTGGCCACCAATTGCATTGGCTAGAATAAGCACAGCCTCAGCAACCCATGTGTCGCTGTTAAATCGACTTGAATTTTTTAAACTCAAATGAATCAGTTTGGGGTACTTCTGCTGTGTCAAATGCATTCTCCAAACCTGTAATTTAAAGTGTTTTTTTTTTTCATCGTTTCATATCACTTTAGTAGCTGCATGAAAAGAACTTTCCACCCACCATACAGTTTGTTTTTATTTTATGTCATTAGTTCATGTTCCAAAGCCTGGATTTTCACCCCCCCCCTCCTTCATTTCCTTTAGTTAATTTCAAACAAAAGCTGGGCAGGTTTGTTCATCCCTACCCATGGCCTTCACATGGAGTGATCACATTTGTGCGCAGTGCAGGGTTCCATGTTTACCTGCATTGGGATGTACACATGTACTATGCATCCCCATTAAGGTAGTCAAATTCATGTCTGTAGTAGGGTTGCTACCTTTTCTTCAAGTCAAACACTTTAGCAGCACACAGCAACTTTCTTTTTGTAAGCATCTTGTTTTGCTTATAAATAACATTTCTAATCCTGTGAGGTTAATGGCAAGTGTCCCCCTTTACATCAGAGTGTACAGAGTTCACCTTTTACATCTGAACTTGCAGAGTTCCGATTCACTGTAAGGGAGAACTCTGGGGACTCTAACATAAGGGATTCTCTGGGAACCCTTATTTAAGGGGGAACACTAGGAACACTGAGAACTCTGGACTCTGATGAAAGAGGGAACACTGTAGCCTCTGGTGGGGAACTCTGATGTAAGGGGTGCTCTGAGAGCCCTGATTTATCTTAGTGTACTCACTCAGAGGGAGGACAGAGAAGGGGGAGACTTCACTCACAGACAGGGATGGGTGGTGAGCTCACTCACCCCTTGGCAGTCAGCACCTCTCATCCAGATGTGTTTGAGGCTGCTGGACTTCCAGCCCCTTTACTGAGGCACAGTCATGGAGATTGGAGTGTGGCCAGACACAGATGGGTAGGGGCGGAAGGAAGAGGTGCAGTTCGAGTCCTCTCTCCCCTCTGTGTGTGGGGGGGGATTGTTGGTGCTGGCTTTGGGCAGCATGAAGGAGAGTGTAACAGACACTCTCAGCTTAGACAATCGCAGCCAGCAACCCTGCTGGGAAGCCATAGTCCAGTCTTAATGTGTCTGGGTTTCAGGCAGTCTGAAACCCGAACACATGATTCCAAACCCGGACAGGTGGCAACCCTAGTCTATAGGGACATAGGGTGTGCTCAGGGGCATGCACCTGCACCAATACAGAAGTCATATTGGAAGCAGCATTGTGTCTATACAGCCACTGTATCCCAATAGACAACAATGGGACTACCAATGCAGGCATGTATGCACCACTTGTGCATCCCCGTGCCAGCAAAATACATCCCTGCACAGGGCACACGTCATCGCGCTGTGTGTGTGTGTGTGTATTAGTGTTGAGCAGAATACGCCATATTCGATTTCGCGATATATCTCGAATATATAGTCGAATATTCGAGATATATTCGCTAAATTCGAATATTCGTGATATTTTATCGAAATGAAATGATTGCGAATTTTCGCTATTGCGAATGCGAAAATAATTGCGAATTTTCGATAACTGCGGTAGGAGCACTCTGATTGGCTCAGAATATTTGTGATATTTTATCGAAATTTCGCAAAATGCGAATGCGATATTGATGGCGAAATTTCGACAACAGCGCTAGGAGCACTCTGATTGGCTCAGAATATTCGTGATATTTTACAATACAAAATAATTGCGAATATTCGGCAAATGCGGAAGGAGCACTCTGATTGGCTCAGAATATTCTTGATATTTTACAATACAAAATAATTGCGAATATTCGGCAAATGCGGAAGGAGCACTCTGATTGGCTCAGAATATTCATGATATTTTACAATAGAAAATAAAAAGTGTTTTGCATTGGTGGTGATTCTTTACTCTATCCATCTGTCACAGCCGTTTGTCAATCAAACACCTTGAAGATTGAACACGTTCATGCTGCATGCTTTGGACTTTTTTTCACTTCACATATCAAAGACATTTTTATGAAAGATTATTTTTCTATTATTGGGACTATATTTCTTTATATATTTGTTTCACTGTGTATTTCACAAGTTATTTGCGCTTGCTTATTTTATAATTTGCCCACATGTCTTGTCACTAGACATATTTTTTATTCTCGTAGAGCAACTCCATTTTCTGTCTTGTATTAATTTATGTTGTATAACATTTTTGAGTTGCTGCTGTATTCTCCCCTTTTTTTACGGTATGCGCAATTTTTTCCTTCTTACGAAAAAAAATAATATCAAACATACAAATATTCATAACAGAAACATACACAAAGCCCCCCCCCCCTTTTGCATCAGAGACAATCAGAGTTCTCCTACCACAGTTATCGAAAATTCGCAATCATTTTCGCATTCGCATTAGCGAAAATTCACATTTTTTTTTTTTTTTATATTTGGCAACATAAAAGGATCGCCTCAGCTTAGCTACTCGGCCCAGGGTCTCTAATCATACCAGCAATGCTTTTAGACATCGATAGGATGTGATCTGTTTTAAAAATAAAATAGAAAAAATGTGAATATTCGGAATTGCGAATATTCACCGCGAAATTCGAAATATATCGAATACTCGAATATGCCATATTCGAGCCGAATATTCGCAATACGAATATTCGTGAGCAACACTAGTGTGTATGAGGCCTAACACTCATTCTAATTAGTCAGCACAAAAAAAAACGATTTCAATTGTTCCGATGTTTAGGTTAAAAACTGTTTTTTTTTTTTTTTTTTTCTGTAAACATTTGCATTTAAAGTTTAATGTTATACTGCTGTGTGGTCTGCATCTGCAAAGTGTGGTCCCTATCACTAAATGATTTGAACTGACAGTTTTCTGTTACAGCAAAGCCCAAAAAAGTCATATTGATTACAGAGTTAGGTGGTCCCTCTGGTGATTTGTACAAGAGGGAATTGAAAAGTTTGTGAAATATTATAAGCACAAATAAAAAAATAATAATCTAGGCATACATTTCTGGTCAGCTTTAGGGATTCATGTGTAATTAAAGGAGATGCAGACATAATCCCTGGGTTTTAAAATGTCTATCAAGTGTGACTTGTTAAGTCCTTCTCATTCAGCTAAAAAAAACTGAACAATGAGTGAGTGAAATCTTACGCCTGTGATATTTGTTCAACAGATTAATGAATGTTATTTCATTTGTGGATGGAAGCTATGGTGACACAAGTCTCAATTAGTGCTACAGCGAGGAGGCTGACATTTTGTTTAATACTGAAATCTCACTGTCCAAATTAGTGAACTGCTGGTAAAAAATAAAGCAGTTCATAGTTTTCAATCAATAACCCGGAGTCTTAGTGTACCTGAGTGAAATACCATTAAAACAGCTAAATTAAAGTGGTTCTAAAGGCAGAATATTTTTTTTTATATCTTAATGCATTGTGGACACGGGTTGCATGTGTTGGACACGGGCAATGCATTAATACATTTGATAAAAAAAACTCTATTGTATGTGCAAGAAATAATATATAACAGGGCTCAAAATTTAAAGTCCTGAGCTACTAGCTAATCCTCAAGGGTTACTCTCCACCAGTTGCCCCACCCAGCCTGCCAGCCCCTAATTTTGTCCCCCCCCCCCTAATTTCTCCCCTAAACACACCCTCAGAAATTATCTCTTGAAATGACACTTAAATGTTTTATGTAGAATTAAGTTATAAAAATATTAACAACAACTGTATCCGTGTCCACCAATGCAGGCTGCCTCTGCCCACCAATGCAGCCTTGTGTCCACCAAATGCAGCCCGTGTTCACCATGCAGCCCATGTCCACCAAATGCAGCCTGTGTCCACCACATGCAGCCCGTGTCTATCACATTCAGCCCATGTCCACCATATGCAGCCCGTGTTTACCAAATGCAGCCTGTGTCCACAATGCAGCCTACCTGGTTCCTGTTTTCAGGGGAGGAGAGGAACAGGAGAGCCGTCCAGGTGATCAGAGCGCAGCGCGGGGAACACAGGATAACAGTTTTCATTTTACTTGCCGTGTTCCCGCCGCTCAACGTCATATTCTGCCCCGCCCCCTGGCCAGGGAACTTTGACTGACAGATCACCCGTCGCCATGATTGAACGGGCGATCTGTCTATCAAAGTTCCGGGACCAGGAGGCGGGGCTGGATCTGAAAGCGAGCGGCGGGGAACACGGCAATTAAAATGAAAACTGTTATCCTGTGTTCCTCACGCTGCGCTCTAAACATCCAGGCGGCTCTCTCTCTCTCTTCCCCCTCCACGGAGAAGGACTCCCATTCCACACAGGCTGCCGGCGGTGCTCGCCCCCCGGCTCCCAGGCAGCCCTTCATCGTCAGCCCTCAAAATCCACTTGCAAAATGCAAGCAGGCGAGTGGATTTTTTGAGGGCTGAATACCAATAATAACAGAATTGGCAGCTGCTCCTACCCACCCGTGCAATCACCACACTAATATATGAGATATACAGGGTGGGCCATTTATATGGATACACCTTAATAAAATGGGAATGGTTGGTGATATTAACTTCCTGTTTGTGACACATTAGTATATGTGAGGGGGGAAACTTTTCAAGATGGGTGGTGACCATGGTGGCCATTTTGAAATCAGCCATTTTGAATCCAACTTTAGTTTTTTCAATAGGAAGAGGGTCATATGACACATGAAACTTATTGGGAATTTCACAAGAAAAACAATGGTTTCTTCCCTGTTCTGATGCTCGGTTTGAACTTCAGCAAGTCATCTTCGCCATGTTTATATGCTTAAACGCATTACGTTTTTTCCATGTGATTAGTTGATTAGCAATTCTGTGTTACCAAGCAATTGAACATGTGTACCTAATAAAGTGTCCGGAGAGTGTATAATGGCCCAGATTCACTAAAGAGATACGACGGCGTATCTCCTGATACGCCGTCGTATCTCTGTTTTAGGGTCTTCTTAACTATGCGACTGATTCATAGAATCAGTTACACATAGTTAGCCCTAAGATCCAACAGGTGTAATTGTTTTACTCTGTCGGATCTTAGGATACAATACCGCGGCCGCCACTGGGGGGAGTTTGTGTCGTAAACCAGCGTCGGGTATGCAAATAAGGAGTTACGGCGATCCACGACGGTTTTTCGCGTTCGCTACATCGCTGCTAGTCTAGTTTCCCGTCGCAAAGTTAGTCGTCATTTTAGGTGCCCTAACTTTACACAGCACACGTATGTGCTGTATAAAGTATGGCCGTCGTTCCCGCGTCAAAATTAAAACATTTTTCCTTCTTGCGTAAGACGTCCGGGAATACGGAAGTACGCTACGCACGTCACCTTTCGAAAAAATGATGTCACTTCGCGCAAAGCACGGTGGGAAATTTAAAAGGGAGCATGCGCAGTAGGTCCGGCGCGGGAGCGCGCCTAATTTAAATGGCACACGCCCCTTTGAATTACGCGGGCTTACACCGGAGGCCGCCGGCGGAAGTTTTCATGCAAGTGCTTGGTGAATCAGGCACTTGCGCTGAAAACTTGCGGCGGTGTAACGTATCTACGATATGTTACACCGCCGTGATTCTACGTGAATCTGGCCCATAGTCTTTATATGGGAAAAGGGTAGTTTTGCCTTGATAAAAATATCCTTCATAATACCAAAATGTAGGTATGTGATGCTTTTTTCCTATGTGTGAATAAAAATAAAAATAAAACAACTGTTTGCTTTAATGACAAATGTGTGCTAGTGAAGATTTTACTTTCACATTCTATTAATAACAATATGATGTTACATTTAGAACAATAAATACATTTTTTATAAAAAAAAGCAAGCAATCAAAGTAGCATTTTAATGAGTGACTTTAAACAGCATATAATTTCAGGCTCGCAACAGCTGCAAAAAAAAACAAATGTGATGGGGAAGTAGGCAGGAATTGTGACAGGAATATCCCCAAGGACCAGCTAAATGAACACCCATTCACCAGACAGTTAACCACTTGCAGATTTACAGCCTTACTATAAATGGTCAAGTACAAAAGCACCATTAAAAAAATCAACAGAAAGGTATACCAATATAAAATTATAGGAAAAGTTGCCTTCATATAATGTAATACCGTTGCTCACAATTGAGTCCCTGCAATTTCATGAATATTTAGTTCAATCCTCCACTTCCTGCTAGTTATTAAGAAATTACAGGTACTTTAAGTCAGTGTATACTGTCACTTTTTTAGTACCATAGCACTAGAATGAACAAAGACTGCCTTTTAGGTGTTGACAGGGCCGTCTTATCGAGCGGGCACACCCGGGCACAGCCCAGGGGCCCCACGTGGTCTTAGGGCCCTGCAGGATGCGGCAGTCAGCAGAGCTGAAAGGACAGCAGCAGACAGTGTCTGGTCTCTCTGCACAGTGGAGCGCTCAGCGCAGGGGCTGCCTGGTTAGGGAGACAGTGGGGAGTGGGGACTGAGTGTCGGACCGGCGAGACCGCTTGATTTTCCCCTCACTGCCAAAACAACTGGTTGCTAGGCATAGCCCGACTGGCGTCTAACAACCAGTGACGTCACGATGAGGCGGAGAGTGGAGCCCCAGCATTCTGAGCGAGCCGGTAGGGATCGCGCCTAAGCTCCGCCCCCGACTCCGCCTCTTCCCTGGTGGCTGTTCCAGCGCTGGAAGAAAGGTAAGCTAAATGCTCCCTGCACTGCCCTGACTCTGACTGACTCATGGTCACTCTGCTCCGTCCCATACACTGCACCCCTCCAGTCATGCTGTCCTCCCTCCCATCATACTGCCCTTCACTACTATGTATGAAGGTTACCAACTGTACAGGAGATCGTTCATTTTCAAGGCTTAAATTGATAAAAAATCAGCTTCGCAGCACAATGGGACAACAGCGTCTGAACTGGCTTTCATTGATGTGCATTGAAAATGATGTATTGAAGACTATTGATTTTGCAGTAATAATGAAATAATTTTTGGAAAAGAAAATTCGCAAAGTTTCTGCTAAGCGATGAAGATAAATATTTGTAGTAATTTTCTTTTATACCAATATGGTATTTTTTCTATCGAATCTGGTAAGCGGCGTTGTCTTTTACTTTCCGGAAAGAAGCATCTAATGATTACTTTAGTGTCCCGTAATATCGTTTACTGTTGGAGCACCTTGCTTTTAGGACTTTTCTATGTTGTTTTAAAGTATATCGTTATTACATATTAGCATCACGTTTTTCTCTTTATATTTTAGGGAGTTTATATATTGTTTGGTTTTGCACTTTTTCCTTTTTATACACGTATTTTAAGGACTAATACAATAACTTTCTGTAAAGAACATTTTCAAATGTCTGTGCTAAATACTTTATTAAAAATAAATAATTCATAGTAATGCTCGTGTCATCTTTATTTGTATAGTACAGCAACATATTGTGTATAGGCTGAAATTTTGTTGTAGAGTAGGTGTGTAAATCGTGGAAGGCTTGTAGGGGCCCCAGTGCATTACTTTGCCCAGGGGCCCATAATGCTATTAAGATGGCCCTGGGTGTTGAGGAACTAAATTTTCTAGCTATCAGATATTTTTATTCTATCTGTGTTTTGGTTCCACAGCATCACGAAAGGAGAAGGTTGCAAAATACTTAATTGTGAATAAAAATATTGCAATAACAGAAAGGAAGGTTCAATATCTCATGTGTGTTTTCACATTAAGATCATTGAAGGTCAAAAATGTGAATTCCCCGGGACTGTCCATTCTTTTTATGTATGCCACTAACATAGGCATGTGCACAGGGTGTGCCGGATGTGCCCAAGCACACCCTAATTACCCCATGTGCATTAGTGTGATTGCTCTGTGTAGCAACAGGAATATGGGAAATATCTCCCTCTTACCAGTTCTGCCATAAGAGAAGTGTTTATTCTCTAGTCCAGGGATATGCAATTAGCGGACCTCCAGCTGTTTCAGGACTACAAGTCCCATAAGTCATAGCAAGACTCTGACAGCCAAAGCATGACACCCAGGGGCAGAGGCATGATGGGACTTGTAGTTTTGCAACAGCTGGAGGTCCGCTAATTGCATATACCTGCTCTAGTCTTTCACTATGCCAGCAGGGAGAACAATGTGCCAGGGTCATATATATGTAGATACAAACACATGTGTGTTTTAGCTTAAGGGTGCACACCTTAATGCATTAGGCTGCGCACACCTTTGGCTACTAATCATTAACAAAGGTCCCCTGATTCACTGTTGAGCAGATTATTAGAAACCCATGCATTAAGAGATAGTTCAATCCTTTGGAATACATATTATAAATCCCAAGGACATGTGACTCATGACCTGAATCCCAATCTAAAAGTCTTGCTTAGAATGCTAAATTAGGATACCTTCAGATTTGTAAATTCTAACTAAGACGTTCACACAGGTGCATTGTTTCCTTGAAAGTATTAATGAATTGCTGATTTTACATGTACTTAGAGTTTATATAATGAATAAATCTGTTCTTTAATCCTAACAAATACATTACAAAACTTGCCAACTATTGCCTCATGCACACTGGACTTTAGCCCCTGTGCATCACATTTTGTCATTTTTAAGTGGGCAACAAGTCACAGATGAACAGGTGAAGCCTTTAAAATTCTATGAGGGAATGAAAATGTAGCAAATGTATGGGGCTGGATGCTGTACAGAGTGGTGCTAACATCTGGACTTTCCCCTGAAAGCATATGGTCCAAATGTTTGTAGGCAGACAGGTGGGCAGGTAGAGCCTACAGGGGAAGGTACATTGTTTGTCACATCCTCCATGTTGCTCTATCAACTCATTGGGCATCAAGTACTGGGTCACATGGAAGGCCTACCCCATGTGGGTTCTTCTGGGCTATGTTGGGCACTTTGTTACAGGTTCTTCACACGATTCCTCTCTGCGCTGATGTCTTCATACCTCAATGTGTTTAGACTCACTCAGTGAACTATGTGTGCTGGTTACTTATACTACACCCCTTCCAGTAACTTAAAGTATCAAATGCTTTTCTTAAGAAAGGGCAAAATATACATCTCACAGTCCAGCAGATCAAGACATTATTATTTCCTAATTCCCTAACTCTAACTACAGGCTTGAGTGCTGACCCAGGATATTTGCTAAAGTTTAGCCCAAGCACAGATAAATCCTTTACAGGCATTTCCATGCAGATGTAAGTCCTTCAGAGGCATACTCCAGTACTGGTCTCTTCATGCAGATAGATGGCCTCCTTCTGCTCCTTGTCGGTGTCATTCTCTATCTCCTTCCTTTATGGGTACTCAATCTCTCTTCTCTTCAACTACCTTTCTGGGGGGTTCTCCACATAACAGACCACTGTCCCATATATATACAACACAGGATTAGTGGGCCAGACCCAAAGAAGTATCCACCCAACAAAAAAACAAGAACAAGGAAAGGCATTAGCTCTTACCCTTCTGGCCGGGACAGCACCTAACTAACTCAACTTCCCCACATGTTAGTACCACTCAGTACAACACCCAGCTCTGTCCAGCCTCTGCATTTTTCAAAGCAACACAAAAATAAATCTTCTGTGCTATGTGGTGGGGCCTTGATGCAATTGAAAGTTCCTGTACTGGTGCTTCTAAATAGATAATGCACGCCTCGCTGCCTATCACAGACTGGGGAGGTCCAAAGTACTGGAACATAAAGAAAATAGAAGGTGCGTGGCCTATCACATTATCCTCAGTAAAATACTTTTATTGTCCACAGAAATAGATATTGTACTCACAAGTAAAGACTTGATTAAAAGCACACCATATCTTTTCTCCATAGGCGTCCACTTGAAACTGACTTTGCAAAGGCATAGACTGATGCGTTTTGAGGATTTGAAACTCCTCAAAACGCATCTGTCTATGCCTTTGCTAGACCGTTTCAATTGGACACCTATGGAGGAATGATATGATGTGCTTTTATTCAGGTCTTTACTTGTGAGTACAATACCTATTTCTGTGTACAATAGAATAGTTTACTGAGGATAATGAAATAGGCCATGCGGCTTCTATTTTCTTTATGTTCTGCATTTTTCAATCTCTCATAGACTTTTACAAGCTGTCGAAAGTGGGTTGAATGGTACACCTGTGTCTTCTGTTCACATAATAACACTGGAATCGGATGCATAGGGACTAAGGGCCAGATTCACGTAGAATCGCGGCGGCGTAACGTATCGTAGATACGTTACACCACCGCAAGTTTTCATCGCAAGTGCCTGATTCACAAAGCACTTGCGATGAAAACTACGCCGGCGGCCTCCGGCGCAAGGCGGGCCAATTCAAATGGGCGTGTGCCATTTAAATTAGGCGCACTGCCGCGCCGGACCTACTGCGCATGCTCAGTTTCGCAATTCCCGCCGTGCTTTGCGCGCCGTGACGTCATTTTTTCGAACGGCGACGCGCGTAGCGTACTTCCGTATTCCCAGGCGTGTTACGCAAACGACGTTAAATTTTAAATTTCGACGCGGGAACGACAGCCATACTTTACACAGCAATACGATTGCTGACTAAAGTTAAGGCACCCAAAACGACGACTAAATTTGCGACGGGAAACTAGACTAGCGGCGACATAGCGAACGCGAAAATCCATTGTGGATCACCGTAACTCCTAATTTGCATACCCGACGCTGGTTTACGACGCAAACTCCCCCCAGCGGCGGCCGCGGTACTGCATCCTAAGATCCGACAGTGTAAAACAATTACACCTGTCGGATCTTATGGATATCTATGCGTAACTGATTCTATGAATCAGTCGCATAGATAGAAACACAGATACGACGGCGTATCAGGAGATACGCCGTCATATCCCCTTTGTGAATCTGGCCCCAGATGCCCAGCATGTATGTGACATAATGAGTTCCCACTTTGATCTTCTACCGTAACCAATAAGACTGTAAACATTCTCAAGACTACTATATGGCATATTATATAGTAGAACATGTGTAGGCTTTGCTAGGTATTTTCTAGCATTATGTATTTCTTTTTCCTTTTTATAAGCTCTCTACAAGGTCATATTCATACGTTTTAGCATTGCATTATGATTATCCACAGTGCACTCATTTTCTCTCATAATGCTATACACCATTAAAATGATTTTGACAGAATTTAACATAAGAATTTTGCAGACTAAATACTAGAAGTTTTGTAAATTGAAATGTCACAACAACACGTTTAATGATGCTGTAATAAAACAAAATTAGCAATCCTCTTTTATTTTCAGTGGTGCCAGTTAAAGTGAATTAGACATTAGGAAGAACTGCAGATATCAAGACTTTACTGTATGTGATCCAAACAGCATGTGATACGTTAATGCTTTACAATAGCAGATGGACTGTAATGCATGACAATAGTACTGGCATTCAGGCATTTGCTTCTAAATGTTCATAATTGTATGTGTGAATAGATTATGCAATTACTATGTATTTGCTCAGCAACTCTGCAGTCAAATGGTAATTTAAAGGCTAAACCTGAAGTGTTACTGAAATGTATGCCACTAAAAAATCAGATTTGACTGTGACTGTTATTCTTTATCTGTAGCAGCTGTTGAATGCTTTTCCAAATAGCTAGAGATTTGGCTTACCAGCTAAATAACCCAGCTTGGGTCTACTGCATGGACTGTGTTGACATGAAAGGACCCGATCAGACGTTGGCCCTCATTGGTAGTTATTAGAATTCTTTTTACATGCTTGAAAGTTCAGTACCAATCTCTGGCATCAAGGACAAACAGATGTTCATATTACAAACTTTTGTACAAGTGGGTTAAATAAAACTGACTTATTTAATAAGGTACACCAAACCCACAATATTACCTCTGTAAAATATGATCTATTGCTATAAATTAGTGCAGTTTGTGCATTATGATTGCTGTTGACATGTCTTGTCAGGGGGCCCTTTCCTTAATATAAAGATAAAACACAGAATAAAAATGTTTCATTATAAAAATTCAAAAATAAGACAATAAAAATGCATCAACTTAAAATGTACTGCAATTTTAATAACAGGGCTGTGAGGGCAGTCAGTAGAATGACCAGATGTGGTACTGTATCCAGAGAGAACAGCTATATTGGGCGGTGATTTCAAAGTTCTGGCTAATGCCGCGTACACACGATCGGTTTGTCTGATGAAAATGGTCCGATGGACCATTTTCATCAGACGAACTGATCGTGTGTGGGCCCCATGTTTTTTTTTTCCCTGGTGAAAAAAACTTAGAACCTGTTTTAAAATTATCTGATGGTTAAAAAACCGATAGAAAAAACTGATCGTCTGTGGGGAAATCCATCGGTTAAAAATCCATGCATGCTCAGAATCAAGTCGACGCATGTTCAGAAGCATTGAACTTCATTTTTCTCAGCATGTCGTTGTGTTTTATGTCACCGCGTTGGACACGATTGGATTTTTAACCTATGATGGGTAAGCAAGACTGATGAAAGTCAGCTTCATCGGATATCTGATGAAAAAATCCATCGGTCCGTTTTCATCGGATGAACCGATTGTGTGTACAGGACATAATACTATCTGCTAACATTTTTCTGCAGAGAATGGTTCCCTTTTTTCATTGGAAGTCATTGCTGTGTTATACTGCAGATTAAGGATGAGCCGAACACCCCCTGGTTCGGTTCACACCAGAACATGTGAACAGACAAAAACATTGTGCGAACACCGTTTAAGTCTATGGGACACAAACATGAAAAATCAAAAGTGCTCATTTTAAAGGTTAAAATGCAAGTTATTGTCATAAAAAAGTGCTTGGTGACCTGGGTCCTGCCCCAGGGGACATGTATCAATGCAAAAAAAGTTTTAAAAACTAAAGTTTTTTCGGGAGCAGTGATTTTAATAATGCTTAAAGTAAAACAATAAAAGTGAAATATATTCCTTTAAATTTCGTACCTGGGGGGTGTCTAAAGTATGCATGTAAAGTAGCCCATGTTTCCCGTGTTTAGAATTGTCCCTGCACAAAGTGTAATTTCTGAAGGAAAAAAGGTAATTTAAAACTACTCCCATCTATTCATGAATTGTCGGTCCCGGCAATACATAGACAAGTAATTGAAAAAAATGACAGGGTTTCCCCCCCCCCCAGTCCATTACCAGGCCCTTTTGGGTCTGGTATGAATATTAAGGGGAACCCCTACCATTTTTTTCAATGACTTTTATCTGTACCAGGCCGCATACTCTCAACATGGGAAGGATGTCCCCATTTTGATGGGGACAAGGGCCTCATCCCCACAACCATTGCCTGGTGGTTGTGGGGGTCTGCGGGCTTAATGTAATCTGGAAGCACCTATATAAATTGGTGCGAGCCACGCACACGGCATTACAGCGGGAGGAAGCAACGTGTCAACATCGAAGAAGAGAAGGCAGAAGGTGACAGAAGCCCGGGCCCCCCGCTCATAAAAGAGCTAAAGAAGAAAGCGGGGGCCCCCGGCAGAAGAGAACCAGATGGCGGTGAATACCGAAACCCCCCCCCTGGCAGAAGACGTAGAAGAAGCCTGTGGCCCCCGCTCGTAAAAGAGCTAAAGAAACAAGTGGGGGGCCCGGCAAATGCCCCCCAAAAGAGCATAGAAGTCGGAAGAAGACCCCCGGAGTTGACTAATAAATTACTTTAAAAACCTGTGGTGTTTTTTTTTTTTTACATTTATTTCCTCCAGGTGAATGGATAGGGGTATGATGTACCCCATACTCATTCACCTAGGGTGGGGGGGCCAGGATCTGGGGACCCCCTTTTTAAAGGGGGCCCCCAGACTACGTCCACCCGCAGACCACGACAATCAACAGCCAGGGTTCTCGGGAAAAGGCCCTGTCCTCATCAACATGGGGACAGGGTGCTTTGGGGTGGGGGGGCCGCAGGGCACCCCCCCTGCCCCAAAGCACCTACCCCCCCATGTTGAGGGCATGCAGCCTTTCCTGACCCGCCGGGCTGCGTGCTCAGATAAGGGTCTGGTATGGATCCTGGAGGGGGAACCTATGCTGTTTTTTTATTTTAAATTTGGTAGAGTTCCCCCTCAAGATTCATACCAAACGCAGCTGACACAGTGCACTGCGGTTATTTGCCAGTTGCGGTACATCGCAGCTGGGAGCATTCAATTATATTTTTTCTATTCACACAAAACCGCAGGTAACCGCAGTGTGTGAAGGGTGTCATAGTAAAGCATTGTGTGCTTCTAGCTGTGGTAAAATCTGCAGCTGAAAGCACCATTCTATCCGTCCGTGTGAAAGGGGCTGTATCCTTCCCTAGTTTTGGGATTACAATGAAGAATGCCAAATTCATGTCTGAGTCAAGCGTATACCCAGTCCACAGGGCATTAAAGAACCTCTCCAAGTGAAGTGCTAAACTGTAACATTTCTGGTAGTTCAGTGCAGAAAACCTATGGGGCCAGGCGACGAGGCACACTTCATTGATTTGATGGCCAGAAGAACTTCTTTCACTTAAATCCATCAGCTCCCTGTGAACCACAGCTAATTTTGGGATCTCAGCTGAGGCGATAAATGACTGCAGACAGTCCAAGTCTGCCGACGTGGATGACTGATAAAGCTGAGCAAAAAAATTTATGGAATTTTTACTAAAGCCTTTTGTATATAAACCAGCCAATCAGAAAACTTTATGAGGAGCAAAGTATCATTTTCTAGGGCCAAGTTTAGCTGCCAACATTGAGTTGATGCGATCTTTCTGCATATAGAATTTTGCCGCAGACCAGCGGATACTCTTTTCGGCTTGGGTGGTAAATTGAGGGATAACTGGATAGATTCAATACGATTGAGAGTAGCACTATCCACCGGACATTTATGTGTTGCACAGAGTGATTGGAGCTCTTTATTCAGCCGCTCTATGTCTACCTTGCATTCGCATTTTATCTGGGACAGAATTTGAATAACCTTACACCAAAGTGTTGCATTAAGTTCAGCCCACAGGGAAATTGGTGAGATGGATTCAGAGAGGTTCAGCTGGAAATATTCCACAATACTCTTTTTTATCCCTGTGCATCAAACTGGGTCACTTAAAATGGATTTGTTATGGCACCGATTGAAAGGCCTATCACCAGGAGAAAGGCATATGATAGCTATTGACACAATAGCATGATAAGACCAAGCTGTTTCCCTAATACAAGCCTGATGGATGGAGGGAACAAGGGAGGATCAAACAAAAACATGATCTAGCCTGACATAAGATTAAATGCGCATGAGTGGTAGAGGGTTGTTTTTCTCGCCAAATATTCACTAGGGTTGAGCAACTTAGTCAACTGAAGACTTGCCCTGGTTGGGCGGCACAACTGAGACCATACTAGCTTGGATTTATCAAGGCTTGCCTCCAGAGCTAGTCTAGAGTCACCACCGCTCACCACCAAACCCTCAAATTGCTGGGGTTCAAAACAAGCTAGAGAAAAATGCAACCTGACCTGTATTAGAGGCATAATAGGAGAGGAGAGTACACAACAGGGATCCTATGTAACCCTTGAGCAAAAGGTAGCGACCATCAGGGTCTTTAATATCAGGGCAAAGGGAGCATTCTTGGAGAACAGTCACTCCCTTCATTTGTTTTCTGCATTTGCAGTAAAAAAAAATTGAAAAGTGTTTATGAAGAAACGATGGCTTAAAAGAAGCAGGAAAATTAGTCTCCTGCAAAAATATGTCTGCCTGTTGGGAGTGATAATATTGAAAGTCCTTATGTGGTTCCATCTGGGAATTAAGGTCCTGGGCGTTATGGGAAAGCAGTCTCAAAATTGGGCAGATAGGTCATCTCTCCGTGCTTATAAAGATGAAAAAATGGGGAGAAAGAGAACAAAAGTTAGAAAAAGAAACAATTAAAGAGACAAACATACACAACATAGAGCAGCAGATCATCAAAATCTATCAAAATGTCCACAAGAAACACCAATGTCTGCGACAAAGCAGAACAAACCAGTCAGGGCACAAGAATCAACATGTACAATGAGTCAGTAGGGAACACCCAACTGGGGCTTTCCTGAGCCGGTCTTAACCCGTATAGCAAAATGTTAGTAAGAAAACTGCTCACATTTTTATTTTAACAACAGTAAAACAGTAAAATGGTCCTTCCCCCTTCAATCAAAGCCACTGTAGAAAACCTGCTATGAGTAAACATCTAACCTTGATGTGAAACGTGTTGGCAATTTTTCCCCTGTATGTCCACTTTTTGTTTTGACTGTGTTTTGCATGATCTTCGTATTATTTTGCCATTTTTTGCATTTTATTCTTTGCCAATTTTTTCTACAAGAAAATTTGCCTATCAGTGTGCGGCAGTCCAGGACGTCTCCTTCTTTCCTCGGATTAGTGCAGAGCCAGCACCTGTTTGTGTTACAGGGCGGGAGCGAACCACAGGTGTTTAGTGTTTGGAGCGGTATTACCTCCATAGAAAACCACGAACATGGATAGTAAAATAATAAAAAGGGGGAGGGGAGGAGCTAAGCAAGAAGCCACAAAAAAATCTAATGTGTAGGAAGTCCTGCAACATTCAAGCAGAAAGATCAGTCAAGATCTCTGTAGAGAGGAGGACGCCTTCTAGCAAGAGCTGGACTTCATGGAGACTGAGCATTCCTGGATGAACAGGAGCCTTGTGAATGCCAAATCTGTGAAATCAGATGAGGAGAAGACACATCCGCAGGTGGTGCGTAGGACCTGTCCTGCGATGATGCAGCTTGAGGTTCCAGGGCAATGATTCCAAAACAAAGCATCAGCTTCTTACCCTCCTGAAAAGAAGAGAAAGCGTAGGGCTTGTTTTGGTAAGAGAAATTAAGACATAGCGGGAAGGTCCACCAGTATTTGACATCACTGCAAGAAAGCACTTGAAGAGGTTTTAAGGCACGTTTCTTCTGTATGGTGAAATATCAGCAAAAATTTAGATCAAAGAGTCCAATGTGATTAACAGTAGACAAACTAAGCAATAATAGTGTATATATATATATATATATATATATATATATATATATATATATATATATATATATATTTTTTTTTATTATTCACTTATGAAACATGCAAAACACATTAAAGCATTACAATTAGTTTTCATTAAGCCAAAGCATTACTTTATTTGTGTTTTATCGTTGGTAGAATTACAGTACTCAAGAGGCTTTCTTTGTGTTTGCTTTAACTGTCAGCAATGTCTTAAATCCTGTTGCTATAGTTACTGAAAAAATACAGTAACAAGTTGGCAAAGCCGATTCTGTTCAACATCCTTTCCAATTCACATTGCAGATTCAGTTTAATAACCCAATTTAATAATGTATCTAAATAAAAAAAATAAAAAAATTATATATATATATACTTTTTTTTTTTCATTTGTTAAAATGCAGTGTTTCTATATTCACTAGTTTAAAAAATATTGTTTAAAATGTCATCTTTATGCGAAAGCGTCTGATTTTATTTCCCTTTTTTCTCTCTTGTATGTAAGAGAGTTAACCACTTCCCAGCCGGCTACAGCTCAGTCATCTAGTTCTGGAAGGGCATCCATAGATGTCCTCCCTGCGTGCCTCCTGTGGCGTACATTGGGGGCACTCTGTGACCTCTGTGCCTTTCGGACACAGCTGAGCACAGATTGGGGTAAAGAGTCAATCACAGGACCCTTTACCAAGTGACCAGCCATGTCCAATCACAGCTAATCACATGTAAATAGACTTGCTGGTTATCTGCAATCTTTTTCTCATACGCTGTGTCTGTGGGAGGAAAGAAGAGCCATTATCCGACAAGCCTTGTTATGTCTGACCTCTGGCTTCATGTCCACCCTCTTCTGTTGCTGGTCTCATCACCTGCTTTTGACCTTTGTGAGCATGACTTTGGGCATCTGATGTGTAAAATGTGACGCAAAAAGGTTAGAGTAGCAGAAAAAGTGTTTAGGTCAAACAACACCTTTTCACACTTCCCATATGTTCCCCTTTTAGCTTCACAGGAGCTGAGGTTCTTCAGGACAATCATGCTTATTTTACACTTAAAGTGGTTGTAAAGTCACATCTATCCTCTCTGTTTTAGGTCCATGTTTAAATACAGTGTGTGTGTTTTTTCTTAAAATTATAATGCTAAATACTTTCTTTGCACAATGCTGCTGTGCAGTCATGTGTCCTCCCTCAGTTTCCCTTCCAGATCTAAGAGATTATAGTGGGAGGGGCTAAGATTTTCTTCTGATGTATGCAAGATTCCAGATGGAGGACAGGTGACTGCACATTAGCCCTGTGCAAAGAAAGTTATGTAGCATTATAATTTTAAGAAATCACACACACACACACACACTGCACTAGACATGGACCTAAAACAGAGAGGATCAAAGTAAGTAATGACTGAATATAAGACCAATAAACTGGCATATATTTAGCAATTAGATTTTCTGGTGGGATGAAAAACTATTTTCAGGAGAAGATCAATATACAAGGGATATTATTAATGTGAATGATCAGTTGGCTGGTACATTAGCTCGACATCTATGTAAATATTTGCTTTACTAACATAGGGGTTTACAGCATTTAGGCCACATGCACTCATGGTGTTTTTGCAACTGCTTCTATGAGTGTTGTTTTCTTTCCTGCCTTTCCTACTTCCCCTGCATGTTAGTCTAGGAGTCCATGCACACAAAGTTATTCAGAGGAGTTTATAGGCAGGGGCATATAGAGCCATGGGAAAAACCCAGAGCAGGTGCATTCTGAATAGGAGCATTGTGTGCTAAGAACACCCTAACATGGCTAAGTGCCTGTTCTGTATTGTGAGTGTGACACACACACACACATACATTATATATATATATATATATATATATATATATATATATATACATATATACACACACACACACACACACACACACATACATACATACAGTACAGACCAAACGTTTGGACACACCTTCTCATTCAAAGAGTTTTCTTTATTTTCATGACTATGAAAATTGTAGATTCACACTGAAGGCATCAAAACTATGAATTAACACATGTGGAATTATACATAACAAAAAAGTGTGAAACAACTGAAAATATATTTCACATTCTAGGTTCTTCAAAGTAGCCACCTTTTGCTTTGATTACTGCTTGGCACACTCTTGGCATTCTCTTGATGAGCTTCAAGAGGTAGTCACCTGGCGTAGCACCCCATCACTCTCCTTCTTGGTCAAATAGCCCTTACACTGCCTGGAGGTGTGTTTGGGGTCATTGTCCTGTTGAAAAATAAATGATGGCCCAACTAAACGCAAACCGGATGGAATAGCATGCCGCTGCAAGATGCTGTGGTGGCCATGCTGGTTCAGTATGCCTTACATTTTGAATAAATCCCTAACAGTGTCACCAGCAAAGCACCCCCACACCATCACACCTCCTCCTCCATGCTTCAAGGTGGGAAACAGGCATGTAAAGTCCATCCGTTCACCTTTTCTGCGTCGCACAAAGACACGGGGGTTGGAACCAAAGATCTCAAGTTTGGACTCATCAGACCAAAGCACAGATTTCCACTGGTCTAATGTCCATTCCTTGTGTTCTTTAGCCCAAACAAGTCTCTTCTGCTTGTTGCCTTTCTTTAGCAGTGGTTTCCTAGCAGATATTCTACCATGAAGGCCTGATTCACACAGTCTCCTCTTAACAGTTCTAGAGATGTGTCTGCTGCAAAAGGTGGCTACTTTGAAGAACCTAGAATATGAAATATATTTTCAGTTGTTTCACACTTTTTTGTTATGTATAATTTCACACATGTGTTAATTCATAGTTTTGATGCCTTCAGTGTGAATCTACAATTTTCATGTCATGAAAATAAAGAAAACTCTTTGAATGAGAAGGTGTGTCCAAACTTTTGGTCTGTACTGTATTAGCTAGATTCACAAAGAGTTAAGCCGGCGTATCAGTAGATATGCCGTCGTAACTCTGAATCTAAGCCGTCGTACATTTAAGTGTATTCTCAAATTGAGATACACTTAAATGTAGCTAAGATACAACTGCCTGCGCCGTCGTATCTTAGCTGTCTAGTTCCGTCGGCCGCTAGGGGTGTGAGCGCTGATTTACGCCTAGAATGCGTAAATCAGCGAGATACTCCTATTCACGAACGTATGCTTGCCCGTCGCAGTAAAGATACGCCGTTTACGTAAGGCGTTTTCAGGCGGAAAGTTAGTCGAACAAATAGCTGGCCTAGCCAATGTTAAGTATGGACGTTGTTCCCGCGTCGAATTTTGAAAATTTTACGTCGTTTGCGTAAGTCGTCTGTGAATGGGGCTGGACGTAATTTACGTTCACGTCGAAATAATAAGTCCTTGCGGCGTACTTTGGAGCAATGCACACTGGGCATGCGCCGTTCGTTAAAAACGTCAATCACGTCGGGTCATGGTTTATTTACATAACATGCCCACCTCTTCACAATTTGAATTAGGTGCGCTTACGCCGGCCCATTTACGCTACGCCACCGTAACTTAGGAGGCAAGTGCTTTGTGAATACAGCACTTGCCTCTCTGATTTACGGCGGCGTAGCGTAAATACGATATGCTATGCCGGCTCAAAAATACGCCGCCCTACGTGAATCCATCTATATATATATATATATATATATATATATATATATATATATATATATATATATATATATATATATATATATATATATATATAAAATTACACATGCATGCATACTTCACCCCTGAGCACAGGCAAGATGGCAGAGGCTCATCGGTGCTCACCATGTCCAGCACACCTCAGCAGGGACCTGCAAAAAAGAATCCAGCAAAAAGGAACTCATCATGTAAAAACCCAGAGTCTCACCTTCACACTCCTACTTCAGGGAGCCCAGAGAAGGCATGATTAAGACTGGATGCAACAGATTCCAGCCATGAGGTGAGCCAGGGCCTAGATTCAGGGGAGGACACTAGAGATCTCCCAGATTCGATTGATCTTTTCCCCACAAATAATCAGCCAGTGATAGACACCACATTAAAAGACATGTTACTTTCTTTAAGAAGTTCACTTCACGGCGACATGATGTCCTGTGTACACAAGTTTGGAGTGGAACTGCAAGCAACATAATCCAGAGTAGATCATATTGAAACAAAGATGGAGGAATTTGCAACAACCATCAATGATCTAGTGGATGCCCATTATAATAATGAGGATGAAATGGAGGCAGTTAAAGCCAAACTTGCAGACATTGAGGATTGCTCTAGGAGGAACAATTTGAAAATTAGGGGAGTCCCTGAATTGGGACTGCAATTTCATCTGCGTAAATATGGAGTGAAACTCTTTACATCCATTTTGCCCGACCTAACAGAAATTGGATATCACAGTGGATAGGATCCACTGATTGCCAAAGCCCTCACACCTGCCTGACAACATACCCATAAACGTTATACTTTGTCTCCATTTCTTTTATGTAAAGGAGCGTTTAATGGCAGCATCACACACTAAAGATCTCTTTCCCTCACAATATAAGGATTTGCAATTCTTTGCTGATCTGTCCCAATTTACCCTCCAAAAACGCAGGAACCTAAATACCATTTCAAAGGCACTAAGGAACCATAAGATCTCCTACAAATGGGGTTTCCAACCAAACTAATTAAAACCAAAGAATGCAAAGACCATGTTGTAGACTCTCTTGCTAAACGGCTGCATCTACTCAAAATGTGGCATATTGTGCTAGAGGGTTCACCACTGGCCTCCAACCCAAGGAGTCCTGAACATTTCTCAGAGGAATTGAGTCTGGTCACCTCAAAGAATGCTCACAAACATACCTGAACTGGCTGCAGCCAGTAATGGAACTTGACCACTACTCCCTGAATGGGAGAAAACAATTAAGCTGAAATGTTTTTTGTTTTTACCCTCTATACAGTCTTAAGTGGCTTTAAGCCACACTCAGGTCACACTGATCTTCCTTTTGATTTTTTGCAGTTATATCTATGTTCGTTCTTATTTTTTGTTTCACAGATAACCGCTGTTTATAGCCACAGTTGGAGTCAAGTCCACCCTTTCACTTTGAAGGGCATGTGTAACGGTACACCAATCTGGGATTTAAGTACGTGGATCGCAACTGCGGAGGCTTCTCAGGTTCGAACCCAGGTTTCACTCTGTCTGTTTTGGGAGTTAGGGTTCTGGCATCACAGCCTCATATAGGTATATGGCGCTTATTCCTTCATAGGCGTCACTAAGGTTAAGGCTTGAAACAAAGATTAAGATGTGTGGAAATGATAAGTGCATGCAGTACTTGAGCAGTACACTAGGGCTATACTTAGGTCAGGGTATCACAGTTCACTGGCATAAAGTAGTACTGAGCTGGTACGAGAGACTAGCGGTAATGCTTGATCCGAATAACGCAGTCCATAGCTATATGACTAGTACTGAGCTGATAGGAGAGACTTGCAGTAATACACAGTCCTTAGACATATAAGCAGTACTTGGCAGATATGATAAGGCTTCAAACAACACTAGACAACATTAGTAGACCACTGGCATGTGAAGCCACTGAAGAGGCATGAAGAGGGTTCCAGAGATACTTGGTAGGAATAGCAGGGATCAATGGTATGAGAGAGATACTGAGCAGGCATGTAAGGCATCCAATAATACTTGGTACGTTAGCACAGATCAGGGTACTTGCGGTTAGGTGGTGGGTGACCAGGGATGCTGGAGGTTCATTACAGGGATGGCTCTGAGAGCTGGAGGTCCCAGTGGTCCTGCCTGATCCTGGGTGATGCCTGGAGCGGGGGGGAAGCTGGTCCAAGGTGACAGCAGGCGTCCTTGCAAAATAAAGGAACGCCATTCTGTCACCGCGGGGGGTTTAAATAAGCCCGCCGAGATGTGGGATTGCAGCGGCGCCTGACTGAAGCGCACTTCCGCGTTCCAGCATGGAGCGCACGAGACGCATAGGAAGTGACGCCCAGAGTAAACCGAACGGAGCGCAGCTGCGCCCGTTCTACTAAAATGTAAAGGCAGCGATGTTACAGCATGTTACTGCACAACCTCAAACCCAAATGCTTGGATCTGAGCAGCTATTGCTTTTGGAGATTCTACCCCAAGATCATGATCTCATGTGTTACCAGCACATGCTACACAAAATCCTCCATCCTTATTTTACACAATGATCATAACCTTCTTAACTATCAATGCCAAGGGAATTAACCACCTTGCAAAGTGCAGGACATTATGGAAAGTGGCGGCACAAAACAAATGCAATATTCTCTGTGTCCAGGAAACGTACTTTCATACCCATGCTCAGCCTAAATGTTCCAACCCCAAATTCCCACATATCTTTCTTGCAAGCACAGATGCAAAAAAAAGGTACTTGCTGTAAGAGACACGGTTGCCTTTAAACTGCATAAAGAGCTGTCTGACCTGCATGGCAGATACCACATTTTGGTCTGTGACATTAAGTCTACCACCTACACAGTGGTAAATGTATATGCTCCAAATGAACACCAATCTTGTTTCTTCCATAGAAGGTCAACCAAATCCAACAGGGCTACCTGCTGTTGTGTGGGGACTTCAATCTATCCCCTGACCCTAAAATGGACTCCACCATGCTCTCTAGTAGACCTCAACATTCACTACAGCCCCTGCTTTTCCGGTATGATCTCTATGATGCGTGGAGATGCCTACATGCCACATAAAGAGACTATTCTTTTTTTCTCCACAAGCCATAGAGTCTGCACAAGACTTGACCTATATTTAACAAATGGTTGCCAACCAAAATTTTGCATCCTAATCCTAATATTACAGGATTCACAATTAATGGCAGGATGCACATCATCAGTCTGTTCACTGACAATATAATATTGATGCTTACTGATGTTACAACTTCCTTGGCTTCGGTACACCAAGCATTGCAGCTGTTTCATTGACTTTATAGTAGGATATGGCATTAAACAAAATCATACATTCTAGGACTGGGCCTACCTAGTAAAGTAAGACGTAGTATTAGCAATAGATTGCCCTACACTTGAAAAAAAAAGGTATAGCATATTTGGGCATTAATCTCACTCCTAGAGTGTCTGATCTTGTTAAAGAAAACGATATCCACTTCTTATACTCCTTTCGTTCTAAACTGGACAACTTAGGGAAATATGAACTATCCTGGTCGGGCAGACTTGTTTTCCCACAACTCCTGTATTTATTCAGAACATTACCGATACAAATACCTAAATCATTCTTCTTGCAAGCACAATCAGAGCTAAATAGATTCTTATGGGTAGGGAAAAAAGCACGCTGTGACTTTTAACAGGCTTATCAAACTTAAGAAGGCAGGAGGTGTAGGGCACACAAACATAAGAGACTACCATGCAGCAACCATATTAGCTCAACTAAAAGCATAGTTTACCACACAATACAACACTCTATGGGCTGAGCTTAAACAGCACCAAGTTATAGGAGGTAACTTATATAACTACCTTATTACCTTATACCAGGCCTTCTCATTCAACATCAATGCCTCACCTCACAAATGTGCATCTCGAAAAATGATCAAACATTCCCATAGAAACACTCCTGGGAAGGCTGTCCACAAGGTTTAGAAGAGTTGAAGCTGTTATAGCTGCACAGGGTGGGCCAACTCAATATTGAATCCTACGGACTAAGATTGGGATGCCATTAAAATTCATGTAAAGGCAGGCATCTCAAATCTTTTGACAATATAGTGTATGTGCCACAAAATGTAAGGCTCTTGATGTGTTAAACTACTCAGTATCTAATCCTTTTCTATTATATTTGTTAAAAATTAAAATAGAAAAAGTGCAGCGCAAAACTCAAATATATAAATGATACTGGTATACTCAAACACCAATACCATAAGTGTGAATATGAATATACAGAAAAAAATGGAAAAAAAAAAATAAAATATTAAAAATTAAATACAATTCAAACAAACAGTCCAAAAGTCCATAAGTGTCAGAAGATGAGTGAATTAAACGAAAATAAATCTCCACCACGTGACAATCCACCAAAATTTTGAAGTGATCCCTCCACCGTTGTAGATGGCTACTCTCACCTTCATATATGGACCACTGAGTTAACAGATGGTCAATAAAGCAAATCAAATAGGCAGGTCATGAACAGGAACCAGGCTGATGTATTAGATCCTCATAAGACAACCAAACCGCAAAGGACAGGTGCATGTAAAGAGATAATCACAGACTAAGTGCTCACTGTTGCAATGTGTGGATTTATTCTTTAAAAGAAGCAAAAGTCAGGCTACTCACATTTGGCCAGACAAAAAACGGCATGAAGTAACAATCTTTAGGAATGAACAGCAGATGAGCGACGTGATGTTTCAGGCTCCTAAACCACCGGACACGTTGCGTTATATCAACTTCCTCAGCGGGGCAGGGCCTGTTGCGTCGCTTTCCTGTCTTTAAATAGCTGCTCATTGTCATAGGGACAAGCATCGGAATGGCGTGTGGGGCCTGACGTCGAATCCTGAACAGCTGATTGTTCAGGAAATGATGCAAACAACGTCAGAACATCCAGCATACTGTTCACATGTGTGCAACTTTATTGTTCACACACACATGGTATAGAACTAGAATATCGCCATCTTGTGGACAATTTAGAAAATTGCATCCGAATGTTAATTTTAAAATAATAATAAAATTAATCAAATCGCTCAAAGCTGTCCATGTACAAACATTGCTATAAAATCTATATTTTTCTATAGTAACATGATAAATCTTTACATGATACTGCATAATAATCTAAAAACTTTTCAAATAAAAAACATATAAACCATTTTATTATTACATATAAAATTATCAATATAAAATCCCCAGTTAAAATTAATATTAATATTTAAAAACAAAGTTGCTATTTATTTGATATGAAACAATTCAAATCGAAGTCCACATTTAACCCTTCAGGGGTGAGAACCTTTGCCTCAAATATCCAAAAGGATTCTCTCTGGCTGATGTGGCGTGTGTAATTACCTCCCCTCCAGTGTCTATTTACCTTCTCCAGACCCCAAAATTTTAAACATTTGGGATTCTTGTTATGGTATTGCTTAAAATGTCTTGAGACACTGTAATAACGAAAGCTATTTTTTATATTGTTCACATGCTCTCCTACTCTCACCGCCAGTGACCTTGAGGTGCGGCCTATGTATTGTAGGCCGCAGTCGCATTCTAACATATAAACGACACCCTCAGTGTTGCATGTGATCAAATTTTTTATAGTATAGGACTTCTTAGTGGAAAAAGAAGTAAATTCTTTGCGTTTTTTTATATTGAATTTACATTGTTTGCATGATTGGCATCTTCCACAGGCATAAAAGCCGGATAAAAAATTAAAAATCCTATTCTCTTTAAAAGGGGGAGGAGGATCTATGACTCCAGGGGTGACAACGTCTCTTAAAGTATACCAGTATCATTTATATATTTGAGTTTTGCGCTGCACTTTTTCTATTTTATTTTTTACTTGCTTAGGATTTTTGCGAATTTCCCTTAGTGTTCAGCTGGCATTACCAGTGATCTGAACCCTGGGGGTCTGTATCACATAAATACACTTTTAATATCATCATTTTTTGATCTATATATTTGCGCTGATTGCACCCTGTTTTTTCTATTATATTTGTTCTCTATCCCTTGTTCCCATATTACTGCCCTGTGTGGCTGATATTTCTGACAATGTATCTACCCTATTGTTTTATTATTTATTATGAAAATAATGGGTATCAGATAGCTCTGTTTTTGACCCATTACAAACACATAGGGGCAGATCCACAGAGCGAGTACGCCGGTGTATCTACTCATGCGCCGGCGTACTTTCAAATTTCCTGCATCGTATCGTTGTTTTGAATCCTCAAAACAAGATACGACGGCTTCTGGGTTAGATCCGACAGGTGTACGTCTTCACGTCGTTTTCCGCGTCGGGTATGCAAATTAGCTATTTCCGACGATCCACGAACGTACGAGCGGCCGGCAAATTCCTTTGCGTCATCTCTAGTCGGCTTTTTTCCGGCGTATAGTTAAAGCTGGTGTTTCGTTGCGTATAGTTAGATTTGCCATGTTAAGTATGGCCGTCGTTCCCGCGTTTCATTTGAATTTTTTATTTTTTTTGCGTAAGTCGTCCGTGAATCGGGATGGACGTAATTCACGTCTATGTTAAAAAAATGACGTCCTTGCGACGTCATGTAGCGCAAAGCACGACAGGAAATTTAGGGACGGTGCATGCGCAGTTCATTCGGCGTGGGGACGCCCCCTAATCGCCGATTTGAATTCCGCACCGTTACGCCGCTTGAGATACACTACGCCGCAAAATCTTCCTGGATTCGAAATAAAGCCAGGTAAGGTACGGCGGCGTAGCGTATCTCATATACGATGCGCCGGGCCAGATCTTTGTGGATCTGCCCAATAATATCTACCACTGCATGTTTTAAAAGGAAAGAGCAAGGTTTATATTAGTTATTATTTAGAACGTTTTAAAAAAAGGCTTAACAATTTTGAACTATCGTTTTAATAAACAGAAAACTAAAAATGGTTCAGCAAGAATATACTGAAAAAAAGTACAACAGAGACAGTTATGTAACAGTAACATGTGTGAGAAAAGAAAAAAAAGGCCTTAAAGGTTTGGCTTGGCCTGTAGTTCCAAAGTTGAATTCAGTAACATAGTCTGGTCCAGTTTGTCAAAAGTCATTGGTCCTCAGAATGACTCTTTTTGTTAAAGAGTTTTGTTGAGTTTTCAAGACAAAACATAACCGAGATGATTGAGCATAAAAAGACAGGGGAATGAAGCTCTACAAAACATAGGCTAGTTGGTAGGCAGAATGAACAATGAGTAACAAAATATAACCATTTGTGTTAGCATGGGGTTGTTGAAGTAACAATACAACAAGTGTAGTGGCCCAGGGTACATTACAGATATAGGCTTGTTGTAGTGGAGAAGCAACTGGTAGGACTATGAGAAAAGCAGTGCTTTAATGATTGATGAAAATAATAGAGGGTGTTTAGGTGGGGTGTCTAATAGATGGGATTAGGTTAACAAAGTGCACATATGGAGGTATGATTGTTACTGGTTATGAACTGCTATATACTGTCGGCCAGTGGGTGAAGTTGAAGTGCCATACAGCTTATTTATAGAGAAGGCACTGGCAAGGTTAGGGAATGCCGAAAAGGGGTTGCTGTAGGGAGGCAGAGGAGAAAGGCCCATGAGACAAAGAAAGCTTCAAAACCCTAGGAGGGGAAGAAAAGAAAGGCTAAAGAAGTTGGGAATTGAGAGGAGAAGGAGTCCACAAGGTTGGCCTTAGAGCCAGCGAGAGGTTTAGTAGGAACAACTTGATATCGGCTACCATGGCAAGAGGACAGTGTCATCAAAAGTCAGCGGTAGGCAGTGTGTTACCCAAGGGTGCCATATTTTGTCGAATTTGGGGGCCAGATTTCTTTCTATGGCTGCCATCTCGGCATGTATCATGGTACTGTTTATCCTGTGCTTTGCCTCAGCTACTACCAAAGAAGGGGATTTCCAAGCCTTCGCTTTAGCTTGTTTCACAGCTGTAGGGAGTTGGATAAGAAGTTCGAATTGGGTATGTGATAAGCACTCAGGTCTCAAGTTAAGGAGTGCAAAGGTTCGGTCAGGTTGCACCGTTTCAAAAAATTTGGAGGCAAGTGAAAAAATACCATTCTACCATTACATGATTTTATATATATATATATATATATATATATATATATATATATATATATAATGCATTTTCGAGGTCTGCCGTTACCCCACCTTTCACCGTTCCATCACTAGGAATCTATGTTAGCAAAATGTCAGAATATGGCTCAGTCATTTCAATCTTTTCCAATGCTTTATTAAACAACTTGCAGCAGTAAAACATATAGAGGGTTAGGGGAAGTTCAGATACCTTGTTTGCATATCACTGAAGAATTTCTTGGATCCAGAAGACAACAGCTTTCTGTCCCTGGATCTTTGCAACACCCGGATAGGCCTTTCACACCGACCTAGCAGCCGGTATGAAGCACGGACAAGTCTCTGCCACAGACTTAGCGATCAGTGGAACTCCTGGATAATCCTCTGCCGTAGGATTGTTTAGCCAGGAATTAGTTTGTTGTAGGTCAGCTGCACAGTACCAGAACCTTTAAGCCATCCGGCATTACTGTGAGGTAGGTTAACTTCGGTGCATCCTCCAAACGAGTCACCAGGCCCTTCCTGAGCAACCAACCTTCCTCTTGGTTCTCTCCAGCAGGGTCCTCCCCTGGAATCTTCTCTGTTTGAGTGGTTTCTTCCCGCAGGCAAGACAGCACAGGACCACCTTCAGTTAAGTAGGCCCCAGACAAACTTCCGGGCCTACTTGTAGTAACACAGCCTCGAGCCAGCAGGGCCCGAGGCAGGATAGAGCAGTTGTCACATACCTTAGGCCAGGAGAGCCATGAGGTCAGAGAGAGATCACATGGCTTTTGCCCCCAAATTATCCTCTACCAGAATGCACAGCAGCAAGAACACTACCACTGAGCTGTTTCTGGGGAAAGAAATGTTCAATACACTTCAGCTTGCTGTATTTCTCACACTGGCCTGTGGCAACAATGACACCTACTGGCAACAGTGGGAAATTATCACAACACAACCAAGTTGGAACAGAAGCTAATTGAACTTTGTGCAATCAATCTGTGCTATTTACAGCTCATACAATACTAAATTTACATCCTTAGGAACAGGGCGCTATATATATATATATATATATATATATATATATATATATATATATATATATATATATATATATATATATATATATATATATATATATATATATATATATATATATGAATATATGAATTGAAAAAGATTTTGTGTGACTGTCCCTTTAAATATAAAAAAAACACATGAAATACCATAAAGTGCAATCATAAGGCCACATAACCTGTGATCTAATGAATCCTCAATCACACTTAATATATATATTCCCCCCAAAAAAGTGATATATAATCAGTATAAGTATCTGTGCAGATGGAAAAATGTTCACATACCCATGATTAAGCTCCAGGGTACAGAGCGGGGTGTGTTGGGAGCGTGGCCTGGCCAGAGCCCAGGCTGCCACTCATTCTTTCACATGGGTCTGCTTTGTGATGTGAGGCTCACAGACACATGTTCTGCCTTGCTGAGTCAACCAACAGAATAATACATAGAATTAAGCCCCAAGTTGATAGAGACTTAGGCCCCTTTCACATTGAGGAGTTTTTCAGGCGGTACAGCGCTAAAAATAGCGCTGCTATCCCGCCTGAAAAACTCCTTCACTGCAGACTCAATGTGAAAGCCAGAGGGCTTTCACACTGAGGCGATGCGCTGGCGGGAGACAAAAAAATCTCCTGTCAGCAGCATCTTTGGAGCGGTGAGAGGAGCGGCATGTATACCGCTCCTTCACCGCTCCTTCCCATTGAAAACAATGGGAAACCGCGGCAATACCGCCCGCAATGCGCCTCTATAGAGGCGCATTGCGGGCGGTATTAACCCTTTATCGGCCGCTAGCGGGGGTTAATACCGCACCGCTAGCGGCCGAATCCCACGGCAATCCCGGCGGTATAGCGCCGCTATTTTTAGCGGCGTTATACCGCCACCGCAGCTCCCGCCCCAGTCTGAAAGGGGCCTAAAGTTTATTTACAACAGATTTATAAAACTCTCAGGGCATTTATTGTGACCAATTAGCCTTCTGAACTGAAAAACCTAATCATATTTGATCTTTTTAATATGTTCCTCCATATGCAGGTTAATAATCATAAATAATCACAATTAACATAATTGAATCACAGCAGAATTTATGAATTATGTATATGTAGCGCCTGGTTACTTCAAAGTAACGGTACTATTTAAATTTAGATGGAGATCAGAGTGTAGTTAAACTCTGATCTGGTTGATATGTTAAAATTGGGTCTTTGTCTCAGCTTGCCTGTGCTGTGGGCTCGTTCTGTTGTGCTGGGGTGTTCTTCCCACCCCAGGGCAGTAGATGGCAGCAGTGGAGTCAAAGTTTGGGGGCCTCTCCCCAGCAGCCAATCAGGAGGGTTGAGCCTTGCTGTGCATGCTGGGGGAAGGTATTTATGGGGCAGACGCCATTAGTTCTGGGTCTTCTTCAAGTGCAGCATCCGCCTTTAGGGTGTCTGCACCACAGCGCCCCGGCATTATGGCCTACCGGGCCGGGGTGTGCGTGCCACGTGGATTTCCTGGATCCCGGGACCATGTTTATCTGGAACATTTGCGCTGTGGCAGGGAGCCCAGTGGTCGACTGGGTTCCCAATCCTGAAGATCCCAAGCGGTATAGCTGTTCGGTGGGGAGTCCATCTGAGGAGAGCCATTGAGAGGCTGGCGATTCAATAGGGTCTTGACAATCCACTGGGGATCGAGGTATCCGGACACTGAGAGGCTGGTCACCTGTCAGTCTGCACCTGAAAGCAACTTGAAGGAGATCCAGGCGTAATTCTACCAAGGAGGTTCATCTCCAAAATCACAATCAAGAGGGCCTGTGGCAGAGGTTACTCGCTGAATCCATTCCAGGAGGGTCTGTGGCAGACACTTCTCCCAAAAAGGTTCCAGTTCATTTCAGGAGGGTCTGTGGCAGAGACTTAATTAAGAAAATATTGTGTTGCGCTAATAATCAAGTAAAAAATTGCATACATATATATATACACACCATATACATAAATAAGAACCCCCTACACCTCAAATCAGGGAGGTATATGTGCAAAAGATAAACAAAAACCACTCAAAAACTATAATGTGAAAAAATTCAAATAGAACCAGCAAAAATAGTTCATGGAAAAAACACAGTTCAGTACATAGGCTAATAGGAGACAGGTGTGAGATCCACAGTCCTTTGGTGTGCAGCTGTCATAGCAAAAAAAAAAAAAAAAAAAAAAAAAAAAAAAATATAAAACCTTTTCCTTCTGGACTCCCCGATTAACACAGGATATCAGCCGCTCATAAGGAGAAAAGAAAGATATATGGTGCAAATAACGTAATAAAATGGGAAATGAACCCTGCAATACAATGATTGCACTCACGGAACCTCGATGGTAAAAAGGCTCAACTGCAATCAGTCATTGAACACCGCTCAGTGCTACGATCTCCTCAGAAGGACGGATTCGACCGTCGATCGCGTCACTCGGCTTCTCCCCCACGCGTATCGTCAATAGCCACTTGACTTATTCATGGGTTGCCATGTGACCATGTCAGCAGTCTATTTATACAAGCTGACAATGGAGGCAAGAGCAGAGGGGTGGATCCTTCACATCATTGCCGGCTGACTGGTGCGCTTTAGCCACAACATTTTAATGTGATCTTTACAAGCAAATAAAATACATATATACAAGACCATTTGGAACAAATTAAATGTTAAAATACATTATAAAATTCATTTATGCAACCTTCATTATGAACAACTAATAGCCTATACACGTCACTGCCTCCAGTGGTGAGAAGAATAAATACACCTAATATTACTCAACCACTTTCAAAAATAAATAAAAGAAGGCATAGATAATCACCCCCCCTAGTGGGTGATAGTAATATTACAAGAATTACTATAGACATGACATACAATGGAAGGGGATAAAAATCCCGCATACTGGTGAATCTTCACCAAAAAAACCACATGATCAGCTGATCAATAGGTTATAATAATAAACCCAGTCCATAAGATTATTAAAAAATATTAATAACAATATATAATGATAAAAATATATTGATAAAAATATATATTGATAAAAAATATATATATATATATATATATATATATGGATAAAAAATATAAAAATGTATATAAAATGCCCCTAATTAGAAATCTGCGATGAAGCAATTGAGGTCAAACTCGATGTTAAGGCCATTAGGTGCCAGGGTAGCCATCTCGTGAATCCACCGAGATTCACATTTACTCAGCTCCCTGACTTTGTGACTCCCCCTCCAGTGGGGTATATACTTGTCTATGGCCCAAAATTTTAAACCTCTTGGATCATTATTATGGCATTGTTTGAAATGTCGTGAGACATTATGTTCATCACAACCTTTTTCAATGTTTTGTACGTGCTCCCTAATCCTTTTCCACATGGGTCTCTTAGTGCGTCCCACCAAGATTCACCAGTATGCGGGATTTTTATCCCCTTCCATTGTATGTCATGTCTATAGTAATTCTTGTAATATTACTATCACCCACTAGGGGGGGTGATTATCTATGCCTTCTTTTATTTATTTTTGAAAGTGGTTGAGTAATATTAGGTGTATTTATTCTTCTCACCACTGGAGGCAGTGACGTGTATAGGCTATTAGTTGTTCATAATGAAGGTTGCATAAATGAATTTTATAATGTATTTTAACATTTAATTTGTTCCAAATGGTCTTGTATATATGTATTTTATTTGCTTGTAAAGATCACATTAAAATGTTGTGGCTAAAGCGCACCAGTCAGCCGGCAATGATGTGAAGGATCCACCCCTCTGCTCTTGCCTCCATTGTCAGCTTGTATAAATAGACTGCTGACATGGTCACATGGCAACCCATGAATAAGTCAAGTGGCTATTGACGATACGCGTGGGGGAGAAGCCGAGTGACGCGATCGACGGTCGAATCCGTCCTTCTGAGGAGATCGTAGCACTGAGCGGTGTTCAATGACTGATTGCAGTTGAGCCTTTTTACCATCGAGGTTCCGTGAGTGCAATCATTGTATTGCAGGGTTCATTTCCCATTTTATTACGTTATTTGCACCATATATCTTTCTTTTCTCCTTATGAGCGGCTGATATCCTGTGTTAATCGGGGAGTCCAGAAGGAAAAGGTTTTATATTTTTTTTTTTTTTTTTTTTTTTTTTTTTTTTGCTATGACAGCTGCACACCAAAGGACTGTGGATCTCACACCTGTCTCCTATTAGCCTATGTACTGAACTGTGTTTTTTCCATGAACTATTTTTGCTGGTTCTATTTGAATTTTTTCACATTATAGTTTTTGAGTGGTTTTTGTTTATCTTTTGCACATATACCTCCCTGATTTGAGGTGTAGGGGGTTCTTATTTATGTATATGGTGTGTATATATATATGTATGCAATTTTTTACTTGATTATTAGCGCAACACAATATTTTCTTATTTATTCACTTTGGTTTTGTGCACCTCACGTGTCTGCAGCTTATCTTTAGTATTTTATATGGTTTTAGTAATAGCGCTGTAGTACCTTTTTACATATTGTGGCAGAGACTTATCCTTAAAGGTTCAAGCGATACTCTAGCTGCCAGGTCAGTGAGAGAGGCCTGTCCAGGTACGCTAATCCCACTCAAGCAGGAGTGGCACAAGAAGTGTTACACGTGGGAGTTTCCCTATTGCTACGCCTGAATTTGCTATTCTCCTTCTTTCAACTCTACCTTCTAAACCACAAATGTTATTGTTTTTACCCGGCTTGGTAATAAAGAGCACAGCAAAAGACACCTGTTGCGGACATTCCTTTACTTCTGCTATATGCACCATACACCCCTAGGAATTCGTGGAGACACAAGCAAATGTGCCACCCAAAACAAACCAGCAGCTCCTCTGGGGTAGTGCTACATATAGGTGTTAGTTCTGTAGTAATAGATATTCAGACAGGACAGTTGATTCTGCTTTCTAATACTTGCTGAGGTATATACAGTATGTCATAAAGCATTGCTAATGGGCTTGGGCAATACCTGCTTAATGGTTTTAATTATTTAAACCTGGAAAACTGGAATGTTATTCCATAGCAATTAAATAAGAGTTGATGATATTTGCAACAGATCAAAACAACAGAATGTTTTTCCAGTTTACCTATTTTCTTGTTTCAATTGCCAAAATTACAACCAGCCTGCAGTTTCTCAGGCAACATTTCAGTTGACACGTCTTGCCAATGCCACAGTGCACACATCTATGTACTACCTGTCTGCTGACCCAGTGGTTGTCACTCGTGCTACTCCCTTGCATCACCTGTTCTGAGTCATAGGTGTAAAGCCTGCCATAAATGTTTCAAAACTCGGCTTTCCTCGCCCCCTCTCTGCCGGGAGAACACAATGGCTCCATGGGTGGAATTCCCATGTCAACACTCTGTGGTTGTAGGAAAGAAGTCCACTCATTTGGCTGGCCTCATCTCTTCCAGCTCCAATGATGTCATCAGCAAACAGGATGATGGAATGGGTGGAATTCTGTATTGAGAAACCATTAATATTGGGTTGGGTTCTAATATAATTTGCTAGTGGCTCCATTAATTGGTTAAAAATTAACGGGGAAAGAGGACAGCCCTGACGCGTCCCATTTGTGATGCTGAAGGGTTTAGATAATACGCCTGATGAGTAAACCTGAGCAAATGGCTTGGAATAGAGAGCCATAATTGCTGCAAAAATGGGACCAGGAAAAAAAAAAAACATTTCCAGAGCCAGATACCCCCAGTGAATTCAATCAAAGGCCTTCTCTGCGTCCAAAGCCAACAGAGAAGGCATTTGCTTGATCTTAGCTAAATGTATAATATTTGTCAGTCCATGAGTTGCATCTGAGGTTTGACGACCCTTAGGCCCCATACACACGAGAGGATTTATCCGCAGATACGGTCCAGCGGACCGTATCCGCGGATAAATCCTCTCGAGGATTTCAGAGGATTTCTATGCGATGGCGTGTACACACCATCGCATTGAAATCCGCGCTGAAATCCTCTGCCGATGACGTGTCGCGCCGTCGCCGCTATTATGACGCGGCGACGGGCGCGACGCTGTCATATAAGGAATTCCACGCATGCGTCAAATCATTACGACGCGTGCGGGGAATCCCTTTAGACGGATGGATCCGGTAAGTCTGTACAGACGAGCGGATCCATCCGTTGGAATGGATTCCAGCAGATGGATTTGTTGTGCATGTCAGCAAATATCCATCTGCTGGAAATCCATCCCAGGGGAGATTTCTCTGCGGATAAATATCCGTTGGCGTGTACACACCATAGGATCTATCCGCAGAAACCCATTTGATGGGATTTATCTGCGGATAGATTCTATGGTGTGTATGGGGCCTCAGTGAATCCTGACTGGTCTGGGAATATCAAAAGGGGTAATATATCTATTAGGCGACTGGCTATGAGCTTGGCATACAGCTTTAGGTCTACATTTAAAAGTGAAATAGGTCTGAAATTTGCCAGGGTATTTGGGTCCTTACCTTGCTTGGGTAGAGTCACTGTCAGAGCCTTAAGCATTTCAGGGGGGAAGGAAGCAGAGGCTGCGGCAGCATTGAGCGCTCTAGGTATGGTGTTAATAGGATCTTGTACGTCTGGTGGTATTCTCCGATGAAGCCATCTGGGCCAGGAGATTTGTTTGCCAGTAGGGATGCTATTGCTCTATGAATTTCAGATTCACTAAATGGTAAGTGAATGGTTAGGGTTCTGCCAAAAGGTCTTGTCTCGCACAGTTGTTCTTGGTAGGCATGAGGATTGTAGCATCCGACTGTGCAATTTAGAAGATAAGAAAAAGAAAAAGAGTCCCACAACACAAAAACAGAAAATCCCTCTTTCCAGAGATTCCACAACATAAGATCTGTCGTTGTTCGTTATGGTAATTTTTGTGGGGTGCCTCCATCTGTAAGGTATGTTATGGTTCCTCGGTAATTGTATACAGATTATTCCTCTATTTCAGAGTATGTTGAGAGAGATCTGCATAGAATTGCAGATTCTGGTATTGGGATGGAATATGCTATTGTTTGCGCATTACCTGCATGAGCTGTTCTTTGACATGATAGAAGTGAAGATGTAGAATCAGATCTCTAGGAACTTTTTTGGGTAAGTATGCAGGCGATTAATTCTGTCAATGGTGACATCTATTTCAGAGAGGTCTGGAAGGAGAGACTTTAACAATGCAGTCGTATAGGACCGTAGATCCGATTGCTCGATGGCTTCAGGGATCCCCCTTATTTTTAAATTGTTCCTTCTAGACCTGTCTTCAATATCAGCTAATTTGTTCTTGATCCATTCTGTCTCTCCCTCCTGCTCCTCATTAGCGTCTACTAGGTCATTTATGGTGGATGCAAACTCTCCCAGTTTTCCCTCTATGTGTTCCACCCAGGATTCAACTGCCTTTTTTTCCCCCACTGAATCTATGCATGCAGTTCATCATGTCAGCTTGTAATGTGCTGCTCAGGGATACCAGCAAATCTTTGAGGACAGTGTCCATAACAGACTGATTCATCGTGGGGAAAGAGGTGATTGATTCAGGGAGCTTCCTTGTGTCATCCCCTGAATCAGTGACAGGGCTCATCACAGGGCTGGATCCAGCGCCATCCAGCCTAAATTTTGCCTTAGCTGGACTGCCTGATGGGGAAGGAGGATATGACTGGTGGCTGTTAGGAGAGTCATTATGTTGAGGAGATGTACATTTTTTATGTGCTTCCCCTGGTATTTAGCAGCCAGAGTGGAGGATGATCAGGCGCCATCTTGCCTGTCACCAGGCGGTGGCTGGGTGAAGAAACCCATTAGGCGCTGTGGCTTGGAGGAGCCTTTTCAATTGTTTGTCATGGTCTCCTGGTGTGCCCGGATCAGATCGCCAGCAGGTTTGGGTGTGGATGGAGTTATTATTCGCCGCTGTGTGCCGCTAGTCCTCTGAGGTGATCGGAGCTCCGGGATTATGCTGTCATTCGGCTCCGTAGCAGGCCACGCCCCTGAATTTGATATTTTAATGATGCTTCAATATTTTTCATTGTGAACTTGCTTGAAGCAAAGATTTTGTATTTTTTATTTAATTTAAGTATTATGTAACATATTATTCACTCATTTATAGATTATTGTTTTTTTTATATAACATTCACATTTATGCAATTGTTCACTAAAAAAACTTTTTGGTATTTATATTTACACCAGTGAAGTTATTATCACATAGCACTGCATTTCTTTAATTTGTTTATTATTTTTTTACACAGATTATGGGAGTGTGATTAATGCCAAGCCGCTGTGTATTGGTTATCTATTTACATTTATAATTACATTATTTTAACACTACGCTTGATGGTAGTTGCAACTAAGGTTGTTCATATTTAATAGTAGCTCGCAAGAATCCTATCTATACTGAATAATTCAACTGTATCCACAGTACCAGCTTCCAACCCTTCTAACTAGGGATGAGCCGAACACCCCCCTGTTCAGTTCGCACCAGAACTTGTGAACACACCAAATGTTCGTGTGAACTTTAGAACCCCGTTATAGTCTACGGGACTCAAACATTTGAAATCTAAAGTGCTAATTTTAAAGGCTAATATGCAAGTTATTGTCCTAAAAAGTGTTTGGGGACCTGGGTCCTGTCCCAGGGGACATGTATCAATGCAAAAAAAGTTTTAAAAACGTCCATTTTTTCGGGAGCAGTGAATTCAATAATGCTAAAAGTGAAACAATAAAAGTTAAATATAACTTTAAATTTCGTACCTAGGGGGGGGTGTAATGTTAGCATGTGAAATAGCGCATATTTCCAGTACATGGAACTGTCCCTGCACAAAGTGTCATTTCTGAAAGGAAAAAAAGTCTTTTAAAACCGGACTTGCGGCTATAATGAATTGTCGGCTCTGGCAATTCAGAGCGAATTCATTCATAAAAAAATAAAATAATAAAATAGCGTGGGGGTCCCCCCAAATTCCATTACCAGGCCCTTCAGGTCTGGAATGGATATTAAGGGGAATCCCGCCGTCAGTTAAAAAAAAAAATGACGTGGGATTCCCCCCAAATATCCATTCCAGACCCTTCAGGTCTGGTGTGGATTTTAAGGGGAACTCCACCTCAATTTTTTTTTTTTTAAATGGCGTGGAGTTCCCCCAAAAATTCACACCAGACCCCTTATCCGAGCACGTTAACCTGGCCGGCCGCAGAAAAGAGGGGGGGACAGAGTGCGCCCCCCCCCTCTCCTGAACCGTACCAGGCCACATGCCTTCAATATGGGGAGGATGTCCCCATGTTGATGGGGACAAGGGCCTCATCCCCACAACCCTTGCCCGGTGGTTGTGGGGGTCACGAAGGAAGTGTATATAGTTGGAAAAAACACACACACACACACACACACACACACACACACACACACACCGTAGAAAAAAGTCCTTTATTAATAGAAAAAAAAAAAAAACTCCAGCAGTGATAATCCACTCGTTCCCAGCTTCCTGCTCCAATGTTGTCTGTATCCAGCGATGGGTGCGGGTGATCTCCGGTCAAGCGATGAGAAGATCCATCCATCCAGAGCACAACATCGCCAACCTCCTCTCACCGCTGGACACAGCCCAGCGAATGATGTGGCTGAAGCTGTGACATTTCTTACATAGGGGAGGCGGGGCCACCCGTCACGTGACCCCGCACCCTCTGACGTACCCTCAGCTACGTCACTGGGGAAGCCCAGCACGAGGGAAGACTGGGCTTCCCCAGTGACGTAGCAGAGGGTGCGTCAGAGGGGGAGGGGTCATGTGACGGGTGGCCCCGCCTCCCCTATATAAGAAATGTCACAGCTTCAGCCGCGTCATTCGCTGGGCTGTGTCCAGCGGTGAGAGGAGGTCGGCGATGCTGCGCTCTGGATGGATGGATCTTCTCATCGCTGGACCGGAGATCACCCGCACCCATCGCTGGATACAGACAACATTGGAGCAGGAAGCCGGGAACAAGTGGATTATCACCGCTGGACTTTTTTTTTTCTTTTATTAATAAAGGACTTTTTACGGTGTGTGTGTGTTTTTTACAACTATTTACACTTCCTTTGTGAAATGGTAGGGGTACAATGTACCCCATTACCAATTCACATAGGGGGGCCAGGATCTGGGGGTCCCCTTTGTTAAAGGGGTCTTCCAGATTCTGATAAGCCCCCGCCCAGATAAGGGGTCTGGAGTGAATTTTTGGGGGAACTCCACGCCATTTTTTTTATTTGGGGTGGAGTTCCCCTTAAAATCCACACCAGACCTGAAGGGTCTGGAATGGATATTTGGGGGGAACCCCACGTCATTTTTTTTTTAAATTGACAACGGGGTTCCCTTTAATATCCATTCCAGACCGGAAGGGCCTGGTAATGGAATTTGGGGGGACCCCCACACTATATTTTTTTTTTTTATGAATGAATTCACTCTGAATTGCCAGAGCCGACAATTATAGCCGCAAGTCCGGTTTTAAAATACTTTTTTTCCTTTCAGAAATGACACTTTGTGCAGAGACAGTTCTATGTACTGGAAACATGCGCTATTTCACATGCTAACTTTACACCCCCCTAGGTACGAAATTTAAAGTAATATTTCACTTTTATTGTTTCACTTTTAGCATTATTTAATTCACTGCTCCCGAAAAAACATCAGTTTTTAAAACTTTTTTTGCATTGATACATGTCCCATGTGACAGGACCCAGGTCCCCAAACACTTTGACAATAACTTGCATATAAGCCTTTAAAATTAGCACTTTAGATTTCTCCCATAGACTTTAACAGGGTGTTGCACAGCTTTTCGAATTTGCCGCGAACACCCCGAATTGTTTGTTGTTAGGCGAACAGGCAATGTTCGAGTTGAACATGAGTTCGACTCGAACTCGAAGCTCATCCCTACTTCTAACCATTAAAGCCATTATACACAGTCAGGCAACTAATTACCATTGCATATGCTCTGATCCAGGAAAAATAAACATCTTAGAATACTAACAGAGCCCTTCCATAAGAAAGGTTAGAAGAGAAAAATCATCAGAACAAGCATAAACACTGTTTGAAAACCCAAAGAGAAAATCTACAATACAAAGAATTCAAAAGCTGCATTTTACCTTCCAGCAATGAAAAGAGCTCTATGAAAGGGGGACGAGTGGATGAATGAAAGGTCTACTACCTCTATTCAGAGAGAACTTTTCATTGCTGGAAGCTATAGTACAGCTCCTAATATTTCCCACACCCAGACAACTGTATAGAAGATGTATAAATTAAGTGCTGCTCTAAAACATAAAGTTAATACATTTGTAAAATAAATCAAAAAACAGTCCCTGGTAGTGCAAAAAAAAATCTGAACCTTCAATGCAAACAACGTCTTTTTTTTAGTGGGCACCATCACCAAAAATAAGAAAATCCATCTCTGCTTACCTGAGCCTTATGACTCCCCAGCCATATGTATACTTATATAGTCACTTGTATACAAGCTAGCTGTTAGCACAATTACTTGTTGTATACACTGTATAGAAGCTACTGTATAAATGGTATTATTCTACCTAACATTTTTCTAAAACTGTGGTTTTTGACCAAGAAAAGGGGAACACCCCTTAAAGCTTTTTTTAAAATGTTAATGTTTGTGGAAATCAAAAAAAAGTTTCACAGATAGAACTTAGATGATTTATGTGCAAAGAAGAGCACAAAATCTCTTTGTTCTTGTGTAACTGGTTGGCCAAGTTTATGTACCCACTTACAAATAAATCGTCGGGAAGACCATTGATAGGTTTGGTAAAGAAAATTGTATGCAGCTAACAGGGTATTTTGCAATGGGTCCAGATTTATGTAGTGTTTTTCAAATATTAATATGATTTTCCATAGTGTGGGGCTTTAGTTAATGAATTGTTGTCCATAGTGTGGAGTGGAAATGGAAATGTTTTGTGACCTACCACAGTTTCAGTGGTGGGTCAATCATTGTCCTAATGTTTGAAATGGTCTTTTAACTTCTTGAAAAGAGAAAAAGTTTTGTGCAGTTAGTAGAAAGGGTTGAAAATTGTGGTCCTGTATACCAATTGAGAAACTGGGTTCCCTATTACTGTTATGATGCAAGAGGCCTGGGCATGTGGTGTTTATAAATATTAGGGTTGATTTACTAAAGGCAAATGAACTGTTCACTTTGAAAGGGAACTTACCCTAGAGCTTAGTGAATGATGTGAAGTTCTGATGACTGATGACCAAAAAGAAACAGACCGCTGCACACCCTAAACAGTTAACTACTAATTTTATTGGAGCTATAAGCTACCGTATTTATCGGGGTATTGCGCGCTCCGGCCTATAGCGCGCACCCCTAAAGTGGACCCAACATTCCTGTCAAAAAAGATTTTTGTACACAGTTATGGTGTCTTGCGCGTCGTCCATCGGCGGCCTCGTCGGGTCCGGCGTCCGTCTGCGGCTTCGGGTGTCCTCTTCGTCGGGGTCCGGCGTCCTTCTGCGGCGTCCTCCCCGCTCGATCCCCACGCCGAGTTTGAATACTGCGCCGGCATATACCGAGCGCAGTACACTCGTGTATAGTCGGGCAGGCTCGGCTACTCTCGCGCTCACGTCCTGTATGTCCAGGATGTGAGCGCGAGAGGAGCCGAGCCTGCCCGACTATACTCGAGTGTACTGCGCTCGGTATATGCCGGCACAGTATTCAAACTCGGCGCGGGGATCGGCGTATATATCGCGCACCCACGATTTTGCCCTGATTTTCAGGGCAAAAAAGTGCGCGGTATACGCCGATAAATACGGTATATCAAAAACATATATAGGACATAAAAACTGGTCCCCTATAGATAAAAGATGGACCTACCCAGATAATTCCCCATTAAAAGAACCCCGATAACGGCATTAACTGGTAACTAAACAAGCTTGATTCCCCCACAGGAGGACCGAGGTATATGAATAGCACACCCACCCTCCACAAAACACAGACACCCCCCTAGATGAAGAGCCTAATTGCTAACTGTACCCCTGATAGTTCCCACACAGGACAGTGATTCCCTGTAATAACAGGTTATACTGTAAATGTCCACTGTCCATGTGTGGAAAAGCAACACTGAAAAGACACCTGGAAATAAATATACAAACCACATAAATGTGGTAAAATAATCAGGTACACCACTCCACTCGGATGGATAGCTTATAACTGGCAAGATTATCAATGAAAATACCAGAGGGACAAGGAACCTGATGGGTTGATTTAAAGTCCTTCCATAGAGATCACCATACCAAACAGGTGTGACCTCCATATAGGTCTGATCTTATTGATTCTTAGAATTATTTGGGAGACATAGAGGAGATGGCAAAGTGCTGTAGATGTTCACAATATTGTTCACCAGAAATACAGTTAGTTAAGTAGCAATGATGTGGCCACAGTTAAACGGATTCCCATATCATACGGGTATAGTCCATTCAATCAAAGCAATTGTGATATAGAAAACTGTGTCCATAAAGCTGTTCACTATATTACTAGCAGCTGTTACTCATATAAGATCTGAGTCGATCCATTAGATATATATCCACTGTGTTGTGTAGGCAGCTTGTAAACAGACAAGTAGTGTGAAGGTTATAAGGAACAATGATTGCAGTAGTATTCCAAAGCAATGTAACACACAGGTTTACTCACTGTTTGCTGTCACAAATAGCTCAGAATCATAGCTATTCTATTCAATATGTTGTCACAAGTTGCTCAAAGGGATTGCAGCCAATCCATCCATTGTTGTATATCCACAATACTGAGTGCACTGCTCATTAGTAGAGTAGATGTAAAACATTTCCAGTGAAATAATGATTAGTGCTGATATCTGGTGAAACAATGGTTGATGCCAATGTCTGGTGTAACAATGGCTGATGCCAATGTCCAAACAAGATATATGAAAATCTCCAGTCCAAACAGTTAAAGCAGCTCCATGCGGAGGGTGGTGATTGTCCTCAGTGTAGGCAATTCATGTCTCAATATGATGTCCTTCAGTAGGCTGTATTACGGCTCAAAATGTAAATATCACTAAAACGGGGGTAGCAAAGCTCAACATATACGAGGGGTGCTGATCCCAAAGAGTTTACATGTTTCGTTCCATGTATCTCGGAACTTTGTCAGAACTTGTGAGTACTGCAGCTTTTACAATCAGGTGGGAATCCCATATTCTCTTTTTCTTCAAGTTCTGATGACTTCTATCATCCAATCATGTGCAACCAAAAACATTTTTTTTCCCCCTCGCATATGATTGGCTATCCCTTGTAAAGTGAAACGTTATCACATTCGTTAAGCTCAGGGGTAAATTCTCTTTCATGATGTAACTTCACTTGCAAAGTGAACAGCCAATTTGTCTTTAGTAAAGCAATACCTTTTAAAAAAAAAGAAGTCTTGTGACTTATATGAGTGTACGGCTGAGCACTGGTTAAAGCTTGTAGGAGGAGTTTTCATTCTCCTCTGACTGTCCTATGAGGCTCTGAGGAAGAGGGGATCTCCCCTTGAAACGCATCAGCCATCTGGAAGGTTCTCTGGCGTGCTCAACATGATCCTGGTGACCTGGTTGCTCTGTGTCCATTGTGGACTTTGATATGCGTTTATTATCCACTTGTTTTGGAGTATGTGTCCTTTTTTTTATTTCAATAAGTACAACTTAATAGACATGTGCACACTGAAATATTTTGTTTCGGAATTTTGTTTTCATCCGAAAAATACATTTATTTTATTTTTTTCCATTAGAAATTGCATTAGTCTGAAAACCTGAATTAATTAAGGCCGAATCTGTCATTGAAGGTTTATGGTGTCTGTCAAATGTTCAAAGAAGTTTCGATGGAGCAGCGGAACATGAACAAGGCCGCGATCGTACAATTCCGCTCGAATGTGCCGCCTACAAGCTAGGTACAGTATAATTCTAATGTTGTATGACTAATAATAATAATTATATTTAATAATTATTATTACTAGTCAACCAACATTAGAATTTTTCTTTAGCCTATGGGCCGAGCATTTGACTGGAAATGTATGAGTGCAGCGTCGTACAGTTTAGCTGCTCCGTCGAATCTTCTTAGAACTTTCGACAGACACCATAAGCCTTCAATGACAGATTCAACATTTGTATGTTTTTCGATGCTTTGTCGAATCTTCGTCGTTCATGTTGAATTGAATAAATACGTGTAGTGACACCTACAGTAGGTGAACGCGATATTGTGTCAATCTCGCTCCCTTTCTCGGCGAGATTGACCACCTACGAGCCCCATCGCGGGAGCCAGCGCCGAGCTGGCTTGCCGCGATGGAGACAGAGCCGTCATAGAAGCGACGGGAGATCCGAGTTGGATTCCCGCCAATTCTACACGTGTGCGGCGTTTGTTATGAATCCTGAGGGGGAAGTCCCCGCCGGATTTTAAATAAAAATCCGGCATGGGCTCCCCCTCAGGAGCATACCGGGCCCTTAGGTCTGTTATGGGTTGTAAGGAGAGCCCCCCTACGCCGAAAAAAACGGCGTAGGGGGTCCCCCTACAATCCATACCAGACCCGTATCCAAAGCACGCTACCCGGCCAGCCAGGAAGGGAGTGGGGACGAGCGAGCGCCCCCCCCCCCCTGAGCCGTACCAGGCTGCATGCCCTCAACATGGGGGGGTTGGGTGCTCTGGGGCAGGGGGGCGCACTGCGGCCCCCCACCTCAGAGCACCCTGTCCCCATGTTGATGAGGACAGGGCCCCTTCCCGACAACCCTGGCCGTTGGTTGTCAGGGTATGCGGGCGGGAGGCTTATCGGAATCTGGGAGCCCCCTTTAATAAGGGGGCCCCCAGATACCGGCCCCTCACCCTAAGTGAATGAGTATGGGGTACATCGTACCCCTACCCATTCACCTGCAAGAAAAGTGGTAAAAACACAAATAAACCACACAGGGTATTAAAATATTTTATTAGTCTGCTCCGGAGGCCTCCCCTGTCTTCTTTAGCTCTTTTACCAGGGTAGGCTTCTTCTTCCGATTTCCGGGGGTCTTCTCCTGCTCTCCGGGGTCTTCACCGCTCTTCTGTGACGTCTTCTCCGCTCCGGGGGTCTTCTCAGCTCTTCTGTGACGTCTTCTCCGCTCCGGGGGTCTTCTCAGCTCTGGGGGGTCTTCTTCTATATTCGCCGCTCTCGACTCGGCGCACCCCGGTTCTTCCTCCCGCTGTCCGGTTCCTTCTCCTTCAGGGCTGGCCGCCGCTTTACTGGCGGCGGTCAGTCCGCTCTTCTGTAACGTCATCTTCCGTCTTCTCCAGATGTTGACACGCCGGCCGGCTCTTCTCGCTGCAATGACGTGTGCCCGGCTTGCGTCGGATTTATATAGGCCTCACAGTCCCATCATGCTCTGTACCTACCCATGTGATACCTACCCACGTGGTAGGTATCACATGGGTAGGTACAGAGCATGATGGGACTGTGAGGCCTATATAAATCCGATGCAAGCCGCGCACCCGTCATTGCAGCGAGAAGAGCCGGCCGGCGTGTCAACATCTGGAGAAGATGGAAGACGAGAAGAGAAGAAGATGACGTTACAGAAGAGCGGACTGACCGCCGCCAGTATAGCGGTGGCCAGCCCTGAAGGAGAAGGAACCGGACAGCGGGAGGAAGAACCGGGGTGCGCTGAGTCAAGAGCGGAAAGCGGCGAATATAGAAGAAGACCCCCCAGAGCTGAGAAGACCCCCGGAGCGGAGAAGACGTCACAGAAGAGCTGAGAAGACCCCCGGAGCGGAGAAGACGTCACAGAAGAGCTGAGAAGACCCCCGGAGCGGAGAAGACGTCACAGAAGAGCGGTGAAGACCCCGGAGAGCAGGAGAAGACCCCCGGAAATCGGAAGAAGAAGCCTACCCTGGTAAAAGAGCTAAAGAAGACAGGGGAGGCCTCCGGAGCAGACTAATAAAATATTTTAATACCCTGTGTGGTTTATTTGTGTTTTTACCACTTTTCTTGCAGGTGAATGGGTAGGGGTACGATGTACCCCATACTCATTCACTTAGGGTGGGGGGCCGGTATCTGGGGGCCCCCTTATTAAAGGGGGCTCCCAGATTCCGATAAGCCTCCCGCCCGCATACCCCGACAACCAACGGCCAGGGTTGTCGGGAAGGGGCCCTGTCCTCATCAACATGGGGACAGGGTGCTCTGAGGTGGGGGGGCCGCAGTGCGCCCCCCTGCCCCAGAGCACCCAACCCCCCCATGTTGAGGGCATGCAGCCTGGTACGGCTCAGGAGGGGGGGGCGCTCGCTCGTCCCCACTCCCTTCCTGGCTGGCCGGGTAGCGTGCTTTGGATACAGGTCTGGTATGGATTGTAGGGGGACCCCCTACGCCATTTTTTTCGGAGTAGGGGGCTCTCCTTACAACCCATAACAGACCTAACACACCTAACACACCATATAAAAATCCTCCAAACTATGCACTCACAAACATTCTCTTTAAAACAAGCGGTGAATAACTCCAAAGTAAAATCAAAGTGTTGCCAAAGAAAACTTCTCCAGATGAACCAATGATCACGGCGGACCAACGAACAGCCCAAACATACTCACAGCCCTTCTAGTGTAATGGAGCAACTGCTGTAATTGGTGCCTGTCTCATCTCAAAGCGTCCCACGTCCGAATAGTTCAGGATAGATTATGGTAGTGACCTTGTGACCACGCCCCGACATGTTTCGTCACGTGGACTTAGTCATGGCATGGCATGTCTGAGTATGGATGTCTTAGTATGGATGGCATGGACAAGTATGGATGGCATAGATAAGTATGGATGGATAGCTGAGTATGGATGGCATAGCTGAGCACGTATGGAATGTCTGAGTATGGATGGCATTGCTGAGCATGGATGGATGGCTAAGTAATGATGGGATGGCTTAGCATGGACGGATGGATGGCTGAGCATGGATGGCTGGCTAATTATGGATGGCATGGCTGAGTATGAATGACTGTGAGTATTGATGGGGCTGAATATGGATGGATAGATGAGGCAGGAATGGGCACTACAGATCCAGCCCACAGTGCTGCTGCACCCAATCTCTCCCCTTCTTCTCTCACACTGTACCAATCAGTACGGAGAGGGGAGAAATGAACTGGACATGTACTGGCTTGTTTATAAGTGATCGTTTCATCATTTGAAGGAGCAATTACATGGTAAAGGGCCGCTGCCATCGGCCCTATATCATGATCCGCGCAGACCCGGCAGTCATGGCTATTTTTGGGTGCGCGCCCCAGGGGGCGCATGGGAGCACGATTCTAGGAGGACGTCATAGTATGCCTCCCCCCCAGAGTTATCCGACTGCCATGCAGCCGTTTTTCATCTATGCGCAGTCAGCAAGTGGTTAAATTCCACTTCTGCTATGGCTCCCTGTCTCTGTGTAGGCTGCCCCTGCCTTGTTCCCTGCTTGCTGTGTTATTGCCAGACTCTTGTCATTTACCCTTGATCTTGCCCTCTATCCAGTACCCTGTTGCCTTCATTCCTCTGTCTTGTTTCCCCTCTTCACATTGGATTCCCCAGTTTTCTCCCTGCCTTGTATATTTCCTGTGTTGTATATAGGGGTGAGTTTTATGTTCGAGTTGAACCTGGGTTTGTTTCGAACATTGGCTGTTCGCCCATTCGCCAAACAGCGAACAATTTGGGGTGTTCGCGGCAAATTTTAAAAAGCCGCAGAACACTCTTTAAAAGTCTATGGGAGAAATCAAAAGTGTATCAATGCAAAAAAAGTGTAGAGTGTAGAATGTTTGATAAAAATAATGACATTGGTGTAATTGCCTAAATCAACAATTAAGAAAAAATCGTTAATTGTTAGAGCACTGTTACCTGAAAGCAAACAAAGATCTATATTGGCTACTTCACCGTCAGTTACAGTTTTCACATCACAATAGAGTTACTGTTATAGCACTATTCCTTTGTGCTATATCACATGGAGAAGGTGTGATTACGTCATAGGTGTTCTCTAAATGATATGTTACTCTTGTACAAAAAGTAAAGAATGGTAACTTGTCATTAACTTGTCAGATGAACATTCTATTTCTGCCATGTGAAGAAAAGAACACAGATGTCAGATAAAATAATAGTTGACTCAAATGACTCATCAAATTTTATACTCATTTAGTCTTAATACAAACTTGTACTTCTCTCAAAAATGTTCATAAATGTTCACATTTTGCCTTTTGGCTCTATCACTCATAATATCTAGCCATAAGAGTTCAGGTGAACTGTCAGCATCATCGCTCTCTTTATTCTGTAAAAGGTATACAAATCTGCATGTTTCTTATATCCTACTGTGTTTGGCAAGACACCATAATGGCTTAGCAGTGGAAACCAATGCCTACTACACTGAGGCCCGAATTCATAAAGACTTACGAAGGGCGTATCAGTAGATACGCCGTCGTAAGTCCGAATCTGCGCCGTCGCAACTTTAAGCGTATGCTCAAACTAAGATGCGCTTAAATGTTGCTAAGATACGACAGGCGTAAGTCTCCAACGCTGTTGTATCTTAACTGCATATTTACGTTGGCCGTTTGGGGCGTGTACGATGATTTACACCTAGAATATGTAAATCAGCGCGATACGCCTATTCACGAACGTACGCCCGGCCGTCGCATTAAAGATACGCCGTTTACGTAAGGCGTTTTCAGGCGTATAGTTACCCCTGCTATAGGAGGCGCAGCCAATGTTAAGTATGGACGTCGGGACCACGTAAAATTGTTCACGTTTTACGTAATTTGCGTAAGTCGTCCGTGAATGGGGCTGGGCATAATTTACATTAACGTCGAAACCAATGAGTCTTTGCGGCGTAATTTGGAGCATGCGCACTGGGATACTTTCACGGACGGCGAAAACGCCATTCGGAAAAAGCGTCATTTACGTGGGGTCACAATAAATTTACATAAAACACGCCCACATCTTCCACATTTGAATTAGGCGGCCTTACGCCGGTCAATTTACGCTACGCCGCCGCAACTTACGGAGCAAGTGCTTTGTGAATACTGCACTTGCCTGTCAAAGTTGCGGAGGCGTAGCGTAAATAGGATATGCTACACCCGCACACAAATACGCGCTTCCTACCTGAATCTAGCCCTGAATGTGTAAGTTTTGAGATCAGCTCACACCAGGGGATGGTATCTATACTTCCATGAAAATAATGTGCAACTTTGGGAATGCAATAAAGTACAAAGAATCTTATGTGAGTGAATACACACAAGCCTAATGACTTGAATGAAAATTATTTGATTTAAAAAAAACACAAAAAAAAAAATGATATATATAGAAATGTCCATATAAACAGCTGCAAAGATTTGGCTATAATCACAGGAGCAGAGATGCCAATCTTTGTCCTATACTTCCATCAGACAGATAGGTATTGATGATAACAGGTATAAATTGACCACTTACCGGATCTCTATTACAGAGATCAGATGAGCTCAGCATATAGGGTTAATCCGGAAATCCACAGCGGGAATCGTGCACTCATCCAGGTCCTTTACTTCTCCAGAAAGCTACAAACGATCTCCTCCAGAAATTTGTAACAAGTAATACCGCTCATAGAGCATGATAAGGCATGTTGAAAATAGAAAAAAAGGGCTTCATGGTGCAGAAAAATCATAAAAAGAATACCCTTTATTTAAATATCGGGTTACTGACCTCCAAAAACATAAAAAAAGTTTGCCAAAAAACGAACAAGCCAACGTAGCAAGCTGCCAGCCACGGCTCGAGCCAGGCAGCTGGAGTGTGGTGACGTCGGGGTCCTTTGGCGGAGCACGATGAGTGGTATTCTTTTTATGAATTTTCTGCACCATGAAGCCCTTTTTTTCTATTTTTAACATGCCTTATCATGCTCTATGAGCGGTATTACATGTTACAAATTTCTGGAGGAGATCGTTTGTAGCTTTCTGGAGAAGTAAACGACCTTGATGAGTGCACGATTCCCACTTTGGATTTCCGGATTAACCCTATATGCTGAGCTCATCTGATCTCTGTAATAGAGATCCAGCTGATCCAGTAAGCGGACAATTTATATACCTGCTATCATCTCTTCTCCTGTGATTATAGCCAAATCTTTGCAGCTATTTATATGGACATTTCTGTATATATATATTTTGTGAGGAGGTTAGCTCGGTAGCGGGGTGTGTGACCCCTTGGATGGGTTCACCACACACTGAATTTATACAGACTGGCAGTCAAAGACGGTTGAAAACAAAGTTTCTGGTTTATTTTTCCATCTTGCTGGAAAACAATTGCAAGCATCCAAACAGCATAAACAAAAATCAAACAAAGTAAATCCTAGCCACTCTGGTCGTCTACCTTCCACACAGGAACCTATCTATGAAGTCTACCACAGCCTACTGCTGAGTAGACAGTGCTGGTCATACAACACAACACAATAGTCTTTTTTGATTTTTTATCACACAGAAAAAATCAATGGTCTCCTCACCTCATCAGGCACTGCTCTCCTACTCACACAGCCTTAGGAGTGATGCAGCAACCAAGTGGTAACCCTCTGGCTACTTATAAAGGCCTTGATTGCTTCATTCTGAACAGCTGAAGTTTTCTAACGGCCTCTAGCCTTCCTCTGGCTACGTTTGTAGCCGACGCCCGATAATAATCAGTGTATCATCTAAACAAGGCAGAAATGTATGTCCCATCAGTGACAACACCCACAGATTTACCTGACTTCCTGTCACAATATATATATATATATTTTTTTTTTTCTGTGTTTTTTTAATCACATCATTTTCATTCAAGTCGTTAGGCTTGTGTGTATTCACTCACATAAGATTATTTGCACTTTATTGCAATCCCAAGGTTGCACATAATTTTCATTTATAACATATTTGCCTTAGTTTACTATTCAAGCTATTCAAATAACTGCAGCACCGTCACATCGTTTACGTCAGGTACAAGATATTTGTCCATTCCAGGATAATCATCTTATTTGCACCAGCGCACTTTTTTGCACTACTGCATCTGCGGCGCTGCACAGATTTCAAAAAGTAGTTCCTGTACTACTTTTTACGATTTTGGGATTCAGGATCCGCGCAGATGTCTCTGAAATCGCGGCCGAAATTGAGGCTGCCAGCAGGAGTGAAATTGTGCGAGTTCAGCTGAACTCGCACGGCTTCACTCCTGCAGCCCAGTGTGAACCTGGGCTTAAGTTTTCTCTTAGATTGGTATAACCTGTGTAGTGAGTGACTCCCTTACTCCAGGCATCAAGCAAGGCTGACATTTTATCTTAGGATGCTGGTTCCTAGGCATGGTGTGTGTCGACAGTTGTATTAAAAATGAACGCTAGTCACTTTTAGGCTGAACAAAAGTGAGTTTATTGCTCACAACACAATGAGGAAGAGAGGATTAGGGCTAAGGACATCCTAGGACAGTAGACAATGTGACCCACAGACTATAAAAAAACAAACATCTTGGTAGACAGCAATATAGAACAAGGGCCTTAGGCCTGCACCCAATGTTCTATATCTACATAGCAACAGCTGTTTCCTATAGCACCCAAAAACTCACAGCACTGTGTAACGTTTGCTTAGATGTGTCCCTCTTGATGCTTTCCCAGGCTCTTCATAATCCCCGGCTCATAGAATAATAACCTCTGGTACTTCATCTCAGAACTCCTTACCTCTCTCTCTGGCAGAGCCTCAAGCACATGGCTAGGCCTTAGACTTAGTTCCCCAAACAGCAACACCAGACCAAGGTCTGGGTGGGAGGACCCTGATCACTTAATCTCCCCAAGTATTTCTACATTCTCCTAGCATGCTCAGTTGCTATAAAGCTCCTACTGATTGGCTCAGAAAAGTATGCATATCCATAGCTTAGTTTTACTGTAGAGTGTTATACTAGTGCCAAATGTAAGAGTGCCACCCAGTGTCAGAATAGAGGAACCACAGCTTTACCAGGCTTGGGAGAAAACCCAAATGATCAAAGACTACAAATTAGATAATTAGTTAATTACCTAGCACAGCTAAATTTGCTGGTAGTCCCTGTTTAAGACAAGAGTGTGACTGCTGGTATGGGTTTTGAACCCCCAGACGCTTTGTAAAATAATTGGGTGAAATTAAGCTTCCAACACTAAGGCCACGTACACACGGTCGATCAAAACCGATGAGAATTGACTGAAGTTCAGTTTCATCGGTCCAAACCGACCGTGTGTACGGCCTGATCGGTCTTTGGTCCTTCGGACCAAAATGTAAAAACTTGCTTTAAAATCGAACCGATGGACCGCTGACCGATCGGTCCAAACCGATGGTTAGTACACAAAAGCATCGGTTCAAAACCCGCGCATGCTCAGAATCAAGTCGACGCATGCTTGGAAGCATTGAACTTCATTTTTTTCAGCACATTGTGTGTTTTACGTCACCGCGTTCTGACCCGATCAGATTTTGAACTGATGGTGTATACACACATCAGACTATCAGGCCACTTCAGCAGTGGACCGATGAAAACGGTCCGTCGGTCCATTCTCATCGGATTAACCGGTCGTGTGTACGCGGCCTAAGTCTTATTGGACTATGTTTTGTGGACAACCAACGTTCCGATTGTGCAGGTGTGCACAGCCCTTTACTATAGGGGCTGACTATGGTTCAGGGCTCCACCCTACCAAGGAGAAAGTTGTGCTACCAGGCAGCAGAAGGTGCATAGTCAGATATGCCTGTCTACACTTACCAGGCCAACACCTAGAATTATATATGCTGCAGGAATGGGGAAAAAAAGTCCTGAAACAAACCTCATTGGCTGGGCTGAAGCTCATGAAAGCGATATCACTTTATCACTTTGTGGGGTTGAACCTCACAGTTAACTTGACTAAGAATATTTTGCTAGGTCTTGGAGGGATTATTTTTTGATGTGAAGTTTTCAGCAAGCAGATCAACCCACTAAATAAATCAGGTTTCCCGCAGATTAAGTTACATGATCCTGTGATGAAACATGTAAGGATGAGGTTTGGATACAGCTTCCTATATAACTATACTACATGTTGGTGTATTGAAAAGCAATACTGCTTCATACTGTATGCTTATGATTGTTTAGTGTGACTTAACACCTACGCAATGTAAATGTGTTTTTAATCTGGGATTGGAATAAATGTGGTGTTAAAAGTAGTACATCATTGAGTGTTTTTTTTTTTTTGAGGTTGGCTGAAGTCATAAAGAGACAGGCCCATATTCAGAAAGATGAGCGATACGTTACGCCGCCGTCAATTTGGGCGCTAGTTCCGTATGCAGAAAGAACTTGTGCCCTTAGTTACGGCGGTGTAACGTATGTGTGGCGGCGTAAGCCCGCCTAATTCAAATGGGGATGTTGTGGGCGTGTTTTATTTAAATTTGACTTGACACCGCGTATTTGACATTTTTTGTGAACGGCGCATGTGCCGTTCGTGAAAAAGTCCCAGTGCGCATGCTCTAAAATGCGCCGCAAAACGTCATTGCTTTCGACGTGAATGTAAATTACGTCCAGCCCTATTCGCGAACGACTTACGCAAATGACGTAAAATTTTCAAAACTCGACGCGGGACCAACGGCCATACTTAACATTAGCTACGCCTCATATAGCAGGGGTAAATATACGCCAAAAAAAGCCTAACGTAAACGACGTAAAAAAATGCGCCGGCCGGACTTACGTTTCTGATTTGGCGTAACTACCTAATTTGCATATTCCTCGCGCAACTATACGGAAGCGCCACCTAGCGGCCAGCGTGATTATGCAGCCTAAAATACGACGGTGTAAGACACTTACACCAGTCGGATCTTAGGGATATCTATGCGTAACTGATTCTCTGAATCAGGCGCATAGATATGCCATCGTATCTCTGAGTGCGGGCCGTCATATCAGGAGATACGCCATCGTATCTTGTATCTGAATCCGAGCCACAGTGTGTAGAAAATGTCATGAGGAGGAAAACCTTGCTACAAAGGAATATATCCAGTTTAAGGATTCCAGTAGGAGCCAAAGTTTATTTGAGGACCCTTCTAAAGGGTAATAGAGATGGGTCGAACAACCCCGGTTCGGTTTGCACCAGAACTCAGACATCACAAAAGTTCAGACCCGAACCCCATTGGAATCTGAGACCTGAATTTGAAAAATCAAAAGTCTCCATTTTGAAGGCTTATATGCACGTTGTTGGCCATAAAAAGGGTTATGGGGGCCCGGGTACTGCCCTGGGGGAAATGTATCAATGCAAATCATTATTTTAAAGTGGTTGTAAACCCTTTACTACCACTTTTATCTACAGGTAAGTCTATAATAAGGCTTACCTGTAGGTACCGTGAATATCTTCTAAACTTGTACCGTTTAGGAGATATTCACTATATCCGCAAGTGTCGACATCATCGGACATGCGCACTAAAGAAACAGCTCGCTCGTGCCATTTATTCAGTAGCTTGCCATGACTGGTGGCACCACGTGCATGCATGGTAGTGACATCATCGTGGCTCTGGGCAATCACAGCGTCGGAGCATGCAAACCCAGAAATACCTCCGGAGACATGTCGCAGGTCACATCGGTGTACAGGAACAGCTGCAACAGCTTCATTCTAAGATAAGTATTTAATAATGAGCTAGTATGTGATGCATACTAGCTCATTATGCCTGTGTCTAGAGTTTTTTTTTTTGAGAGCTTACAACCACTTAAAAAAATACTGGATTTAGAGGAGCAGTGATTTTAATGATGCCTAAAGTGAAACAATAAACATGAAAATTCCATTAAATGTAGTGCCTGGGGGTCCCTTTAGTCTGCCTGTAAAGTAGCACATATGTACCATGTATAGAACCTGCTGCAGCAAAACTGACATTTCTAAAGAAAAAAATGACATTTAAATTGGCGGCAGTACAATACCATTGCCAGCAATACAAAAATATTTTAAAAACTTTATGGGGGTCCCCCCAATCCATACCAGACTTCCGGGTCTGGTATGGATTTTAAGGGGCACCCCATGCCAAAATGCAAAAAAAATGTGTGGGGTTTCCCAAAAAATACATACCAGACCCGTATCTGAGCATGCAGTCTGGTGTGTAAGGAAAGGGGGGGACGAGCGGGTGCCCCCCCTCCTGAATCATATCAGGCCACATGCCTCAACATGGGTTGTGCTTTGGAGTAAGGGCTGTGCCCCTCCATCCCCAAAGCACCGTGTCCCCATGTTGCTGGGCCTCTTCCCGACAACCCTGGGGTTTAACAAGGGGCCCCCCTGATCCCACCCACCATGTGAAGGAGAATGTACTCATTCACAGAAAAAATAAAAAAACAATGTCCCTTCATGTAGATGCATCATCAATCATGACACTCCCCTCCGCCACTGGACCCCCCCCCCCCAAAAAAAGGACAAGAAAATGCTCTGCCCGGGAGGAAGGCTGACCGCCGAATGTCTGTTCTGACGTTTGACAGTTCTTAAATAGGTAAGAGACTGTGCCACCCTTGTGATGTCACCGACCGGTGCATGCTGGATCAGTGACATCACAAGGGTGCGAGGTCACCGGGTGATGTGACCAGTTGACCCCGCCCCTTACCAATGTAACCACTTCAATACCAGGCACTTACACCTCCTTCCTGCCCAAGCCGATTTTCAGCGCTGTTACTGTTTAAATGACAATTGCACGGTCATGCTACAGTACACTGAACCCAAATAGAATTTTTATCATTTTGTTCCCACAAATAGATATTTATTTTGGTGGTATTTGTTTACCTCTGCAGTTTTTATTTTTTGCTACAGAAAAGTTAAAATAAAAAAGTTTTTATTTTGTTTCTGTTATAAAATGTTGTAAATAAGTATGTTTGTTCCTTCACTGATGGGCACAGATGAGGTGGCACTGACAGGCGGCACTGATGGTCACTGGTAGGTGGTACTGATATGCAGCACTGATGGGCATTGATAGGCGGCACTGATGGGCACTGATAGGTGACACTGGGCACTGAAAGGCTGCCCTGTGGGTACTTATGAGTGGCACTGCTGGACACTGATGGGCACTTATAGGCACTGATATGTGGCATTGATATGTGGCACTGATAGACGGCACTGATGGGCATCACAGAGGGCACTGGCAGGCATTAGGGATGGGTACTGATTGGTAGCTACCTGGGCAGTGATTGGCATTTCCCTGGTGGTCTAGGGTGACATACCTGGTGGTCCAGTGTGATGGCTATCTCTGGTGGTCCTGGCGGCATCATGATGGTCCTAGGCGGGCATTTGAGGGGGGCTGCGCTGATAAACAATCAGTACAAACCCCCCCCCCCCCCCGTCAGGAGAGCAGCCTATCGGCTCTCCTCTATTCGCATCTGTGAGGAAAAGCCAATCAACGTCTCTTCCTGTTTAAAATGTGATCAGCCGTGTCCAATCACGTCTGATCATGATGTAAAGAGCCTCCGCCAGACTGACACACCGCACCACCAATCGCCGTGATGGGCGCGCCGCGGCTGTTATCCTGCTGGACATCATATGACATCCAGTCGGGATAATTGAACCACCGCCCAGCTGTCATTCTGCTATAGGCTGGGTGGGAAGTGGTCAAGAACTGTCAGCCTTCCTCACTGGCGGAGCATTTTTTCTTTATTCATGTTTGGCGGTGTCTATTAGCCTTGAAAATAACAAACATTTAATATCAAGAAATGTTCAAACCCTTCGTGAAATTACAGACATACTTACTCATTCATAACACACACACAGATTTTTTAAATAAATACTGTATTTATCGGCGTATAACACGCACTTTTCACCCTGAAAACAGAGTGAAAATAGCATGTGCGTGTTATACGCCTATATAGTTTAAAAACGGCATTGTACATACAGCATATAGTGCCTTGGGAGGTGCGATTTTAGGCGAGCAGACACCAGAGACAGGGGGGTCTGCTCGCGGGAGTTATGGTGGACGCCCGCGAGTGTGAAGCCTCGTACACACGGCCGAGGAACTCGACGTGCCAAACACATCGAGTTCCTCGGCCAGTTCAGCCCTGAAGCCGCCGAGGAGCTCGGCGGGCCGAGAGCTCCCATAGAACAACGAGGAAATAGAGAACATGTTCTCTATTTCCTCGCCGAGCTCCTCGTCGGCTTCCTCGGCCGAAAGTGTACACACGGCCGGGTTTCTCGGCAGAATTCAGCCAGAAACTCGGTCGGAAGCTGAATTCTGCCGAGGAAACTGGTCGTGTGTACGGGGCCTTAGACTGGCTTCTGTGCGCAGAGCAGCAGGAGAAAGTCTGCTGGATCTGACAGAGCCCTTTACCCAGCAGGTACAAATCATCTGAATGTAAGCTGACTAAAAAAAAAATATTGGTCTGCAGGGGGGGGGGATATGGCTGTTGGTCGTCGGAGAGCAATACATTATAATGCCAGCGAGAGGGGGGAAGCAATGAATGACACTGCCTGACAGGGGGTGAGGAAGCTAAGAGAGACATACAACACACAAACTGGCTGACAGGCCCCCCTTACTGCATATAGTTTGTGTCTCTTTGCCCTCCCTTCTCAGGCATCAGTGTGCACTTTTCTTAACCACTTCAGCCTCAGAAGGATTTACCCACTTCCTGAGCTACCCTTATTTTGTTTCAAAGCTCAGTATTTAAATGTTTTATTTTTTTCCTGAAACTTCCCTCTTAAAATTAGGGTGCATGTTTTACGCCCGTGCGTGTTATATGCTGATAAATACCGTAAAAGTACTTTTTGACATTATTAAAAAATACAGTGGGCCAGATTCTCAGAGGAGATACGACGGCGTATCTTCAGATACGCCGTCGTATCTCTGAGTTGCGCCGTCGTATCTATGCGCCTGATTCTTAGAATCAGTTACGCATAGATTTCCCTTAGATCCGACAGGCGTAAGTCTCTTACGCCGTCGGATCGTAACTGCATATTTACGCTGGCCGCTAGGGGCGGTTACCCTGATTTACGCGTCGAAATATGTAAATCAGCTAGATACACGAATTCACGAACGTACGCCCGGCCGACGCAGTACAGTTGCGCCGTTTACGTTAGGCTTTTCCCGGCGTATAGTTACCCCTGCTATATGGTGGAGTAAGTGCGGCGTACCAATTTTAAGTATGGCCGTCGTTCCCGCGACAAAATTTGAAAATTGTACGTTGTTTGCGTAACTCGTCCGTTAATGGGGCTGGACGTAATTTACGTTCATGTCAAAACCAATACGTCCTTGCAGAGATTTAGGAGCAATGCACACTGGGAGATTTCCACGGACGGCGCATGCGCCGTTCGTGAAAAACGTCAATCACGTCGGGTCACAGAACATTTACATAAAACACGCCCCCTGTTCCAAATTTGAATTAGGCGGGCTTACGCCGGCCGTTTTACGCTACGCCACCGCAACTTACAGAGCAAGTGCTTTGAGAATACAGCACTTGGCCGTCTAAGTTGCGGAGGCGTAACGTAAATCAGATACGTTACGCCACCGCAAAGATACGCCGCTGTACGAGAATCTGGCCAGTATATTTAATAATTAGCATTGATAACATAACTCCATTTAATTAGGTTTATCAAACTTTTCCAGTTCAACTTTAAACACCAGGAGTTGCTGCACTTATTTTTCTTAGCTTTGGAAAATTAGAAATAGTAGCTACCTGCCATTTTTAGAATTCTTTATTTGTTATTCTGCAATATACATGATAGTGAGGCTGTTACAAAATATTTTAAACATGACCTTCAATATTGCTGCACATTTAAACTTTCTAGTCATTTACCCTATTTTTACTTAATAACAGTTAATACATTGTGATTATGAGGTGTTTTAAACATTTATGTTGTGCAATATTTTTTTAGTCATGTTTTATTTACCAATCTTGTCACATTTTGCTAATGATGCCATTACATTTCCTCATATACCTATAAAAGTTAAGTTTAAATTGGTTCTTGCCTATTAAACTTGCAAATTAAATAAATTCTAGTCAACATGTAATGAGCTAGACTGCAGTGTTTGTGATGGCTTGAGCTGATGACAGATTAATCAAGATGTAAAATTAAGGAACTACGTGCCTCTAACCTGAGATGATGATACAACGTACAGAAAAATATTGCTTATTTGATACTTACATTTAATTAGGTAAGCTTTAAAGAACAGATTTTTTTTCAAGTTCCTAACGCTCATGTAATGATTAAAAAAACTGTTCCTCAAAACTAATGAGATTTCTTAAATAAAAATGAAACTTGACAACACATGGTTTAAAATACACTAATCAATGTGTCTATTAATGGTAAATAAACCACTTCCCTTTAAGAGTATGCTGGCATAAAGGGTTCTCTAGGTATAATTGTTAGTTAACTATTTAAAGGGCTTGTAAACCCTTGTTTTTCTTCACCTTAATGCATCCTATGCATTACGATGAAAAAACACCTGGCAGTCACTGGCCCCCCCAGCCCCCCCCATTTTACTTACCCGAGCCCCGAATTTGCCTTGGCAGGGATGCACTGTCCCTCTCTACAGGGTCCTGGCTCTTGATTGGATAGATTAATAGCAGTGCAGCCATTGGCTCCTGCTGCTGTAAAACAAATCCAATGATGCGGGCACTGGGGGACGGGCCGCTTTCTTACTGTGGGGGATCGGCTTATTGTATGGGCACAGTGATCTGTGTTCCTAAAAGAGGAGTATGGGTTTTATTTTTATTTTTGATTCATACTTACCTCGGTGGATGGAGCATCAGACCGATGCAGCTGTCCCCCACTGTCTCTGCACTAAGAACCGAGCCACGAACATCGTTGATGGCTCGGTGCTCACAGATCACAGAGAGGAAAGCTGCTGATTGTGTGAAGCACAGGGCCTGGCAGAGAAAGGGTTAAACCTCAACTCAACAATGCTGTGTGGTACTGTGAAAAAAGAAGGTCATCTACCAATTTCTAAAAGGTTGTGGGCTTTGGTTTTTAGATTGATTGTGGTTGCTACTTTCCCAGTTCAATTCTGGCCTATGACCCCGGAATACACAATTGTGTATTGCAGCCAAAAATACTTAACATTTTTCAAATTATTATTTAAATTATTAAATTATTAGAAGACTAAAGGTCTGCTGCTATATTTAAATCAAGACATGTCGACATTTAAAAACTCATTACAGTACAAAATATTTGCCACCAGTGTATACTGTCTATTAGGGATGAGCCTGATGTTTGAGTCGAGCATCAGGTGTTCGCTGTTCGCCAAATTGAAAACATTATGGGGAAATTCAAGCGCCAGCAGAACGCCTCATAATGAACGGCGAGACTGTCAATGACCTGCACACTTTGGCCAATCACAGCATGCTCTGTGAGAGCCATGATTGGCCAAAGGCAGGGTGCCTTTGGCCAATCATGGCTCAGGGGGCTAAGTCCACGTCCCACACTATGTTAGGCTGCTTACATAGCGGCCGTACATAGTTTTATGAATGAGAGCAGCAAAATTACATTTGTAAAGGAAAAAATTTAATTTTAAACTGCTTGCGACTGTAATGTATTGTAAGGGGTTAGCTCGGTAGCGGGGGTGTGTGACCCTCTGGATGGGTTCACTACACACGGAACTAGACAGAAAGGCAGTCAAAGACGTTTGAAAACAAAGATTTTGGTTTATTCTTCCATCTTGCTGGAAACAAGTGCAAACATCCAAACAGCATAAACCAAATCAAACATAAAATAAACCCTGGCCACTTGGGGTGTCTACCTTTACCACACAGGAACCTATCTATGGAGTCTGGCACAGCCTATTGCTGGGCAGACACTGCTGGTCATATAGCAGAAAACAAAAGTCTTTTTGATTTTTATCATACAGAAAAATCAACAGCACCTTACCTCTTCAGAAGTATTTCTGTTCACTGCACTCCTTCACTCAGCCTCAGGATGCAGCACTCAGTAGTAATCCTCTGGATTACTTATAGAGGCCTAATTGCCTAATTCTGAACAGCTGAAGTTTTCCAATGCCCTTAAATCTTTATGGCTACTTCTGCAGCCGACACCTAATAATAATTGGTGTATTGTCTAAACAAGGCAGAAATGTATCTCCCGTCTGTGACAACACCCACAGATTTACCTGACTTCCTGTCACAGTATTTAAAAGTGAAAGAAAAACTGCGCAGTCAATAATGAATGTAAGTAGCTGCCTGCACAACAGATATACTATATATAAAGCAAGTGGGAAAAGGAAAGTGCGGCACAATCATTGACTGAACAAAATTGTGTTATTCAAAATTTGGACATGATCCAAAATAATATGTGTAGGTTGAAAATGCACCAAATTAATAGAGTGAATAAATAACCAATATTATATAAATAAATATAATAAATACAAAGTGAAGCACCAAAGATGGAAATAAACCGAAAAAGTGCTAGTGAACAAATGAAATATTTGATCCACTGTGATAAAAGTGACTCTGTATATAGTTGTCTGTAGGCAATCCACCACCATGAAGCTCAAAGGCTTACCAGACAAGATGGACCCAGCAGGGCATATGCCTGAAGGATCGAATGAGCTTGTTAGTGTAACACACCCAGGGAGAGGTACAGCAAGCACAGCTTCCAATGGGGCCAGGCAGTGAGACCAGGCAACGATATTCCACTATATTGACATCAATGGGTATCCACCATAGGTTTAAAGCAATGTTACTTCATACACAAATCCTCCCAGTGTAACATATGTTAAGGAGAGAAATTGGGCAACATAGTATAATTCCGTTTATAAAGTGGTCTTATATTAAATAAAATATAAAATGGTCACTCACATTTGAGAAGACAAGTAAAAGCAAATAGGATCAAAATAACGCAGTGGCATCAGCAGAGCCCTCTCCGACGCGTTTCTCCTAATAAGGCATTATCTGGGGTGATGATATTGGTTATTTATTCACTATATTCATTTGCTGCATTTTCAACCTACACAACCTACACATATTATTTTGGATCATGTTCAAATTTTGAATAACACAATTTTGTTCAGTCAATGATTGCATTATATTATCACTTTGATTAATCATTTGCATAGTTTTCATATTATTTGTGCAATTTAATTAATGTATTAAGTATAACACGGAGGTTATATGTACACTTATATCTTTTGAGCATACCGAGTGTAATATTTTGAGCGCCGCACTTTCCCTTTTCCACTGACTGTAATGTATCTCCAGACCCCAGATAATGATCATTGAAAAAAACAGCATTGGGTCCCCCCCAGTCCATACCAGACCCTTTGGGTCTGGTATGGATATTAAGGGGAACCCTGTGCCAAAATAAAAATAAATTGTGTGGGGGTCTTCTCTAAAATTCATACCAGGCCCTTCAGGTCTGGTATAGATATTAAGAGGAACCCTGTGCCAAGATTACAAAAAAATGCGGTGGGGACCCCCCAGAATCCATACCAGGCCCTTCAGGTCTGTATTGATTTTAAGATTAAGCCTGCACAAAAAAAAATCAAAAAATGGCGTGGGGGTCCCCCCCAAAAATCCATACCAGACCCATATCCAACCATACAACCTGGCAGGCCGCAGGAAAAGGGGGAGAGAGAGCACCACACGCCCTTAACATGGGGAGGGTGTTTTGGGAGACCCTTGTCCCCATGTTGATGGGGACAATGGCCTCTTCTCCACAACCCTTGCCCAGTGGTTCTGGGGGTCTGCGGGAGGGCGGCATATAGGGATCTGGAAGCCCTCTTTAACAAGGGGACCCCCAGATCCCGCCCCCCTATGTGAATGGGTATCGGGTACATTGTACCCCTACACATTCACCAAAAAAAGTCTACTGCCATTCTTACCTTTTGGACACTTTTTTTGGTAAATGTGTAGGGGTACAATGTACCCGATACCCATCCACATGATAAAGGGGGCCTCCATATTCTCATAAGCCCCCCACCCACAGACCCCCACAACCACCGGTCAAGGTTTATGGAGAAGAGTTCCTCTTAAAACCCATACCATACCTGAAGGGCCTAGTATGGATTTTGGGGGGACCCCCACGCCATTTTTATTTATTTTGGCACAGAGTTCCCCTTAATACCAGAATTGAAGGGCCTGGATTTTGGGGGGATTCCCATGCAATTTTTGTTTGGCACATCCCTACTGTCTATAAGACTGTCCATGCAAATTGTGCAAATCACACTGTTTCATAACACACTGTGCAGCCTTAGGGTATCCCACAAGAATGTTATTTAAATAATTTCTTTATTTGCACTGGTGCCCTCAACACCTCATAGACTTTTGCCTTGCTCTGCTATTTTTTTTTTTGCATTGGTACATGATCCTTAAGGCAGTGCTTGGGTTTTACAGACTTCATGCACATCTAGCCTGATTTATTTTTGCTCATCCCTATTTATTCCCAGGAGGTATCTTTATTTGTTGATCACAATACAATTTTCTTAAAGTTAAGCTATTATCAAGGTCCCTGCTGGTTAATGATCAGCTGGGAGGTGCTGCCTCCTTGAATTGTTTTCAGTTTTAATTTATCTGTACAATGTCCTTACGCTTTTTTACATCATAGTTTGGTCAGGCTTATCGACCAATCAAATTTGCAACAGTGAACCATCTGCAATGTCATCTACTGTAGGTTGGCAGACTTTACTGGTAATCAGGCAGCAGAATGCTTGACCATCAAAATTCTGCAAATCCCATCAAAAGCAAAAGGTGGCATAGCTCCCCTGCAAATAAGCTCAGAGTTGTTCTTTCTGGAGTAAGACAATAGTTAAATATAAGCTACCATTACCATTATAATAGTAAAGTACCGATTTTTTTTTCTCAGGGATGTTTATCGGTCAAGAGTCAGGAGCTGGTGGCAGGACAGGGTTGCATTCAACTGATCACATAGCTGTAATGCACCAGTTGCTGACTCCTGACTAATGCACCAGTTGCGAATCAGCCGCAGAGACAACTTTTATTAGAAAGAGAAACACACACTGTTCAAAAAAAACCGGGGTTATGGCAGCTAGCTGCTGCCAAAACAACGGTATTTAGCATCAAAGTACCATCGTACGGGTACGGCGATTTGCATGAAGTGGTTAATAAAGGAGAGGCTTTTAATGTATAAAAGTGAATGCTCACTTATAATAATAAGAATAAAAACTAAAGTATAAATTGTTTGGTTGGCTTTGAAAAACATTTTAAAAAAAGTCAACAGTTTTCATGTTAAATACCCAATTGAATTTGTGTACACGCGTAATTTAAAAAAAGCAAAAGATATTTTTCTAACACCTGGTTGGTTGACTGAATACAACACAGCTTAATTGTAATTAGCTTGTTGAACATCAATTTTGCAATGTGAACAGTTTATGTTGCTTTAGCATATTCATGCCAATCTGTCTGGGAACTGCTGAGGAGTGTTGAGAAAAATTAAATATATGAACTGATGCATGAAAGGCAAAATAGTGTGGCATTGACTGAAAAACATTTTTGTTGTGTTTTGGCTGTACCGTGGTTACCAACTATAGTCTTGATTTCTTTTTCTTTTTTTCATAATAATTATTCCTCAGAGGAACTTCAGGCTTCATGTACATAGGACGTTTAACCTTTCCTGAGCGCCTTAACTCGACAGGTAGAAACCAGCATCTAAAAACATCAGTTTAGCTGCAATTACTTGCTGCATTTTCTTTTTTACTAACGACCAGCCACCGTCATTATACGGCGGCAGGTCGGCTCTCCTGGGCGAGAGCCGTAGCTATACGTCCGCTCTTCGAGCGGCTCCCGTGCGTGTGCCCGGCGGGCTCGATCGCCGCCGGGCACCCGCGATTGCTCGTTACAGAGCGGGGACCGGGAGCTGTGTGTGTAAACACACAGCTCTCGGTCCTGTCAGCAGGGGAAATGCTGATCTTCTGTTCATACAATGTATGAACAGAGGATCAGTGTTTCCCCTAGTGAGGCCACCACCCCCCCCACAGTAAGAACACACCCAGGCACATACTTAACCCCTTCCCCGCCCCCTAGTGTTAACCCCTTCACTGCCAGTGGCATTTTTATAGTAATCCAATGCATTGTTATAGCACTGATCGCTATAAAAATGCCAGTGGTCCCAAAAATGTGTCAAAAGTGTTCGAAGTGTCCGCCATAATGTCGCAGTACTGAAAAAAATCGCTGATCGCCGCCATTACTAGTAAAAAAATATATTAATAAAAATGCCATAAAAATACCCCCTATTTTGTAAACGCTATAACTTTTGCGCAAACCAATCAATAAACGCTTATTGCGATTTTTTTTTTACAAAAAATATGTAGAAGAATACGTATCGGCCTAAACTGAGGAAAAAAATGTTTTTTTTTATATATTTTTGGGGGATATTTATTACAGCAAAAAGTTAAAAATATTCATTTTTTTTCCAAATTGTCGCTCTATTTTTGTTTATAGCGCAAAAAATAAAAACCGCAGAGGTGATCAAATACCACCAAAAGAAAGCTCTATTTGTGGGAAAAAAAGGACGCCAATTTTGTTTGGGAGCCACGTCGCACGACCGCGCAATTGTCAGTTAAAGTGGCGCAGTCCCGAATCTCAAAAAGTGCTCTGGTCTTTGGGCAGCAATATGGTCCGGGGATTAAGTGGTTAAATTGGAAAACATCTGTAAAAGAAACGCAGCTAAACGTGAGGCTTGCTCTACCTTTCTCTGGAGAGGTTAATCCCCTAGGATAAAACTCACCAGATTAAACCTACCCAAAAACAGAAGTGGAATAGCATTACCTGATCTTAAAAAATATCACCAGGCGACTCTTCTAACATGGATAGTAGATTGGAATATTCACCAATCAGTTAGAGACTCGGTATCACTGGAACATATACAGTTCACCCAAGACCTTAAAACCCTACCATGGATCCACCCTAAATACCACTTGAAGATTATCAAGGCGCACCCCCTCATAGGCCCTACTCTAAAAATATTTTATAGTACATTTAAATCCTCAAATGTAACCCCCTGGCTTAGCCCTTTAACAACCTTAAGAAACAACCCAGATGGCCCCACGAGCGAATCCTGACCAGACACTTCTTTAAAAACAAGAAGATACTATCTAGAGAAGACCTGTACAATGATATTAAGCCCTTCCTAATTCCACATTGGAATTATATCCAAATTAGACACTACTTGACTAAGACCGACACCGCACATTGCTGGACAAAACCACTCACTAAACTGGAAGGCCCCGTACACACCATAGAATCCATCCGCAGATAAATCCCAGCAAATGGGTTTCAGCGGATAGATCCTATGGTGTGTACACGCCAGCGGATCTTTTTCCGCGGATAAATCTCCCCTGGGATGGATTCCAGCAGATCGGATATTTGCTGACATGCACAACATATCCATCTGCTGGAGTCCATCCCAACGGATGGATCCGCTGGTCTGTACAGACTCACCGAATCCATCCGTCCGAAGGGATCCCCCGCATGCGTCGTAATGATTTGACGCATGCGTGGAATTCCTTATATGACAGCGTCGCGCACGTCGCCGCGTCATAATCGCGGCGACGGCGCGACACGTCATCGCCAGAGGATTTCGGCGCGGATTTCAATGCGATGGTGTGTACACACCATCGAATGAAAATCCGCCGAAATCCACGAGAGGATTTATCCGCGGAAACGGTCCGCTGGACCGTATTCGCGGATAAATTATATCGTGTGTATGGGGCCGAAGACCTTTGCACAAAGGAAACCCCTCACAGACACATTATATCATCTTTGTACAATTCACTGTTCGAGGATAAAACAGACTTCTCTAGCTCTTCATGTTTGAACTGGGAAAGAAATTTAAGTACCTCTCTAACTGATGTGAACTGGGAAAAAATCTTTACGTATGCACATAAAGGATCACTAAATGTAGCCACACAAGAATGCAGTTTTAAAATCATCACCAGATGGTATAGAACACCCTCTATTCTTCACAAATTTTCACCCCTTATCTCTGACAGATGTTGGTGGTGTAAACAAGAAGAAGGCTCGATGCTTCACATATGGTGGTCCTGCCCATTGATACAAAACTTTTGGAAATCGGTTCACGAGACCATCACTTTAGTCACATCCGAAAATCGTTGCTATACACCATCGTATTATCTCTAACACCTCAACTCCCTCCCAAGAAAACTTTATCTGAAATTGCTACCAATGTTTATGATCAATGCTGCACGGCAATGTATCCCTGTTCATTGGTACACAAATATCATTCCTTCCAAAACAGAATGGTTCAGAAGAATAAACAATATAGGGAAAATAGAAGAACTCATAAGCATTTCTCAGGAAAGAATAACAACATTTTGGACAACATGGCATAATTGGATGGTTTTTAAAGAATCACAGACATATAGAACAATCATTCAGTGAGAGTCAAAAATACCCCTTGCAAGGCTATTAAACATTTCGATAAAGTGGATGATATATACTGGTAAATTATCTTAAGTCAGGTAATTCATAATAAAATACCCCCTTTTTTCTTGTTTAACCTTATTTTTATTATTATCCTTTTCGTTCCCCTTTCCCCCTCTTTTACCTCTCTTGACCATGAGAGTAATATACAATTGAATAACTTGTTTACTGGTTGAGATAGGTATAAAAAAACAAAACCTTTTTGATGAATTTTTCGATATTTAATGTTCTTTCATTTCAGATTTTTTCTTCAACTACTTTTTCCGATTGATGACTGTGTTATACCATAAGATTGTAATCTGAGATGTCACTCTTTCGACTATTTCTTACTACTGTTAAAATATGCAGTTATATGATGTATCTATACGATGCTCTGTTTGTTTTCATATTCACCCAATAAAACTTTATGAAACAAAAAAAAAAAACGCGAGTTACCGGGTTTAGCAGTGTTTACAAGCTGTTACAGGCATATGGCATTTCAAATGCCACTGAACATCCATCTGAACCCATTTTTTTGCATTCCAAAAAAGGGTTCTAAATGGTCTCAGATCCTACAGCATGACATCTCCTTGTTGGATTGGGGGAGCATCTGGGAGTCCACTTTCAAGATTTCCCAATGTGTATCTCATAAGGAGACCGCATATAAAGTTCTAATGTTCTGGTATAGGACCCCAGACCTTCTACATGCTCGCAATCCGACAATCTCAAGACAATGTTGGAGATGCAACAATACTGTGGGTTCTCACTACCATATTTTTTGGGAATGCCCCTCCGTCTATCAGTTTTGGATCCAAACACTGCTGGAAACACTCATAGGGACCCCCATACCTCAGATGCCTATGCACTATTTACTAGGTCTCTCTTTCCCAGGTATTTCTAAGGCCCAACGGAGATTGATGTTTTTCATTTTACTGGCTGCCAAACAGGTCACCCCCAGGCTTTGGCTCTCTACCTTCTTCCCCTACACTCCCACAACTCCTCACTACTTTAGCAGACATATACGTTAAATGAAACAACTGACCACCATAGTGGAAGGCTCGGAGCAGAAATTTTCTAAAATATGGTCAACAAGGAATGAATCCGATTACTGCTCTCAGGGAAAGGATCCTAGTTAGTTGATTAATGTCATCTTTGTATCTTCCTAATAACCTACGTTGGAAAATCTCAATGTTATCTATGCAGTATTTTGTAATATATCTATATTACCTGATTTAGGGCTCTTTCACACGGAGCGGATCCGTATTGATCCGCTCCGTTAGCCTGTGAGCTGTCGGCGGACAGGGTGGTCCCCGCACACTGTGCAGAGACCACCCTGTCTTTGCTCCGCTCTTCCCTATGGGGAATCGGATGAATACGGACCGTGTTCAATCCGTTCCGCCAGACGGAAGAAAAATAGGGTTTTCTTCCGCCTGAAAAAGCGGAACTTTGCGGACGCGGATAGTTACGGACGTTAGCGCATGCATCATCCGCTAACGTCTGCAATCCCATAGGGATACATTACAAGTCCGTAAACGGACTTGTAATAAACGGTCCGTTCGTCAGCACGTGTGAAAGGGCCCTTACTCACAGAACTGGTCTGTGATTTTTGCAGTTCTGTTCCCCTGTGATTGATTGTTCTTCTCCCACTCAGGTCACATGTTTATTCACATCGATGTTCTTACATTTTTTTGTATTATTCTTTGTTTCTTTGGACAGTGTATACTTGCATAACCCAAAGTGTTATTGTTCAATGTGATTCTTTTGTATGCCTTGCAAAAATGTATAAATAAAAAAAATTCAAAAAAAGAAAAGGGTTCTAAACTCAATTGCCTGGAATTGCCTACTATAAACGACCCTGTGTACATGTACTGATAAGATAACAGAGGAGAGTTCAGGGGCAGCTGAAAAAAACGCCCAACTGTTCTTAAACTTCAGTTCACCAGCAGCAGTGTACATGAGGCCTAACCCATAACAACTTGATAAAAATTAATGTTAATTATAGTAGCAAGAAATATACTTCCCACAATAATAATTATGCTACCAAAATTAGTCTGTGCTGTAAACTGCCTAAAGCTTTGCCCCTCTTTCTTAACCAGTTAAAGTAGCACAGTGATGAATAGCAAAACATAGCCTGGTCATAAAGGGGGTAAAACCCTCTCGGAAATGAGGTGGTTAAGTTTCCTTCAAGCATTCAATCATTTGCAGGGCAATAAAAAAGACTAAAGTTGGTGTATGATAAAATTGGATATGTGTATTTTTAACCACTGAAGCCCCAGACCATTAGGCAGCCTAATGACCAGAGGACTTTTTACAATTTGGCACTGCGCTGCTTTAACTGGTAATTGTGTGGCCAAATACATATGGGTTGCATCGAGTCGAACTCATGTTCTACTCGAACATAAAGCTCATCCCTATTTGTGAGTAAAATAACTCAGATGGCCACCCATTGACACAAACTCTGGCCATGGAAGAGAATTGTAACCATTTAATAAATGGAGGGCCAAAGCTCAGTAACATTTGCCACAAGTAGCCAAAGTTAAAATACCTTTTACTGCATCAACATTCACCACAATCTAGTGCCCATCATGTCATGGGAGACTTTTAAATTCCTGTGCAAATGCCTCATGTTAAGTGAGGTGTTTTTACCTGTGAAGAATGATTTAATTTTAATGTAACTACAATTCTGTAATAGCATACGTGTTAGAATAGAAGAAACACTTCTGTATACATACTTTGGAGTAAACATATCACTTCTGAAGTCCCAGGATATCTACCGTATTTTCTGGCGTATAAGACAACCCTTTGTACTTAAAAGTATCCCCCAAAAATTGGAGGTTGTCTTATACACCGGTTATGCAGAGTCAGGTACCGTAATACGCCCCTGTATGCAGAGTCAGACTGTGGGCGTCCATTGCTCAAAAGCCGCGCCTCCTCCTTGTCCTGTTCCATGATAGGCGGAACACTTAGCTTTCCAGCAGAGCCTGTGTTCAGTGTTACGCCTATCATGGGCGACCTCTCATCCTCGGCCTCGGACGAGAGGATGCCCGTGATAGGCAGAACACTGAACACAGGCTCTGCTGGGAAACTGAGTATTCCGCCTATCACGGAACAGGACGAGGAGGAGGTGTGACTTTTGAACAATGGACGTCCGCAGTCTGACTCGGCATACAGGGATAAGGTATGGTGATCGGCACAGTGAGGTATGCAATGGGCACAGTGAGATGAGGCATGCAATGGGCACAGTGTGGCTACCCATCAGCTTCTAGACAGTCTAGTCGGAAAGAGGTTGTCTTATAAGGTGAGTATATCCCAAAACCAACCTTTTAGCTGGAAAATTAGGGGGTCGTCTTATATGCTCAGTTGCCTTATACGCTGGCAAATACGGTATACAACAATACATTATTGCATCTCCAGGGTAAACTTATCACACATACATGGAGTCTTATCCCCCAGTACACACGTGCAGGATTTCTGATGTGAAAAGTCCCAGTTGGAAATCCCGAGGAGAAAGCCGAGAACCTGCTTGGTTCAGTCTTTTCCCTATATACGGCCAGTTTTCCGACAGGAAAACTGCGATGGAGCTTTGGCCGGGAATCCCAGCCATGTGTATGCTCCATCACAGTTTTTCCCATAGGAAAACTGACACAACCCGCCGGTTTTCCCGGCGGGAAAAAAGAGAACTGGTTCTCTTTTTTTGTCAGGTAGTTTTTGGGCAGTTTTTCCATCGAAAAAACTGTGAGGAGCATACACTCGGCCGGGATTCCTGGCCAAAAGCTCTCCTCGTAGTTTTCCCATCGGGAAAACTGATCATGTGTACGAGGCATTAGAATCGTTCTTAGAACATTATATTGAACAGACCTACTACATTGATAATCCTATAGCAATAAAATATTTCTTTCATATCCTGTTTATATAGCACTAAGCAAAGAAACACACAGCAATATGACATATATTTATTGATCAACAAACATACAACATTTTATAGAACTGTTTCTAAAATAATTTGATTTGTATTATCTGCATAGAACAGTGCAGGTCAGATTTGAGAGTAGAAATTCTCCTGAGCATACAAAAGGCACAAAGCAAGCACCAATTTCTTAGGCAGAAATCTTAGCACTTTTAAGGAACACTGTTATTCACTGGGTTGCTTTAATAATGTTTATCTGTTGACATCAGCAATGGCCAGCTAAAGTATTAAGATTCAAATGGATAATAATCATTGGATGAACTGCACAGCTTAGTTAGTAAAAATAAAACCGAAGCTGTCAGAACTGAAACAGTCCAAAAATGCTATTAAAGCACCTAATGCCGCGTACGGGTTCTAAAAAATTATGTTTTTTTGTTTTTAATGTCATTAAAACATTAGTGTGTGGGCTCCAGAGCATTTTTCACAATCTAAAAAATGGGCATTAAAAATTTCAAACATGCTCTATTTTTTCACGACGTTTTTAACGTTGTCGTTTTTAAGGTTGTAAAAAATGGTCGTGTGTGGGCTTTAATTACGTGAAAAAAAACTAGCATGCTCAGAAGCAAGTTACGAGAAGCAAAAACTTAAAAACTTAGGCCCAGATTCACAAAGACTTACGACGGCGTATCTCCAGATACGCCGTTGTAAGTCTGAATGGCCGCCGGCGTATCTATGCGGCTGTTTCATAGAATCAGTTACGCATAGATTTGGCCAAGATAGGAGCAGCGTAAGACTCCTACTCCGTCATATCTTGGGGTGCAATAATTACGCTGGCCGCTAGGTGGCGCTTCTTTATTTCCACGTCAAATATGTAAATGAGCAATATACGCCGATTCATCAACGTACGTACGTACGTACGTACGTACGCCCGTCGCAATTTGTTACGCCGTTTACGTAAGACATGCGGCGGCGTAAAGATAAAGCATGTCTCTAGGTGGCGCAGCCCATGCAAAGTATGGACATCGGAACAAGCGTATCTTTTTATGTCGTTTGCGTAAGTCGTACGTGAATAGGGCTGTGCGTAAGTTACGTTCACGTCACATACATTGAGCCGACGTATCTTTGGGCATAAATACGACGTGATACTGAGCATGCGCGCGCATGCGCCATTCGTTCGGCCATGCATCTACATGGGGTCAAGCCTCATTTAAATACAACACGCCCCCTACCAGCCTACTTTGAATTACGCGCGTTTACGCCGGCCCATTTACCCTACGCCGCCGTAACTTAGGACGCAAGTGCTTTGTGAATACAGCACTTGCCTCTCTAAGTTGCGGCGGCATAGTGTAAATACGATACGCTACGCCCACGCAACGTAGAGCAACCGTATGTGAATCTAGGCCTTAATTTTTTAGAACCCGAAAAACGGTTGTGTGTACGCGGCATAACACTTCTGGCAAATACCTGAGTTGCGAAAGCCTGGCAAAAAAAATTGCCCAAGCCTGAAAAAATGCATGTTATTCTAGAAACACTCTATGAAATTCAATTATGTACTGCAAATCATTTAGCATTGCTATTGTTAGGGAGAAAAAGCAAGCAATAGGTAACATTCAGAAAAAAAACTGCAGTATCCTTAGTAGACATGCCACCATTAAGAGAATTGTAAGTATATATGTGAATCAAGTATCACATGCTGGTATTGTATTTCTCTAACTTCTTAGTTATATATCTTTTACTGTAGGGAAGAGATTTCCTCCTATCTGAAGTTTGAGACATATCTGTACATGCTAATTATTAAAGGATATATTTTCCTTTAAAAAATCATAATAAATACTATTTTTTTTCAGGTAAACTGTGACTGCCATTCAGGACTCCTGCAGACTGTCAGTGTAAACTGCCTGCCTGTACATCGTACGGGCAGGCAGTTTGACACTGACAAGAAAAATTATAGAACTACCACAGCACTCAACAGTACTGTGGTAGTTCATTGAGAACTACAACCCGACAGCTGCAAAGGTAGTCGGCACTGGTAGTTTATTTATTCACAGAACTCTGTGAATAAATGAAATGGTCACATGGGCAGAGCCCCACTGTTTTAGAAAAATGACAGCTGGTATGGACCCCTTTTCCCTGTACTGCTGTCACACAGAGGGCTCAGATCACCAGGCCACTGCAGGAGCGGGAACATGTCACATGTTTCACCCTAAAAACAGGTGGAACATGTTCCTAAAGCTGAAGTTGTCCTTTAAATGGAACCTGTGTGCTCCCCTTGACTATATAGGCCCTGTTGCCTGCTTGCATACTTGCTTTATCTTCAGAACACTGTCACTTCCACGGTACATTTTTTTTTTTTATTATTCCATCCCAGCACAAATGTATCAACTCAAAATCCATGGTATTTGGCAGTAAAGAGTAAGGTGTTGAACGTGGTGGACCAAATAGCGTCCGCCTAAAGGGGTTGTAAAGGTAAATGTTTTTTCACCCTAATGCATCCGACGGTACTGCTCCCCCCCCAAACCCCTGTTTTACTTACCTTACCTCTTGCTCGCATAAAGGTGGAAAGCTCTTGCGAGGAGCCGAGACAGCCGCTGAGAGACCCCAGAAGACAGGGTTCGGGGACACTCTGTGTAAACGAGCTGCACAGTGGAGGCAAGTATAACATGTTTGTTATTTTACAAAAGAAAAATGTTTTACTTTATTGTTCCTTTAAGTTGAGGTTAATATTTGTATAGCAGATCTTTTGAATTTTATGGATAACTGGATGCTCTAAAGATAAATGGGTAGATTCACGTACGTTTCCGCAACTTTGTGGCGGCGTAGCTTAAGGAATTTAAGCTATGCCGCCGTAGGTTAGCGAGGCAAGTACATGATTCACAATGTATTTGCCTGCTAACTTACGGTGGCGTAGCCTAAATCGTCGGGCGTAAGGGCGCCTAATTCAAATGTGTTAGAGGGGGGCGTGTTTTATGTTAATGAGGCTTGACCTCACGTTTTTTATGTTTTCTTTACTGCGCATGCGCCGGGCGCCTACATTACCCAGTGTGTATTGCGGCTAAGTACGCCCGCACGGGCCTATTGATTTCGACGTGGACGTAAACAACGTAAATCCCAATTCACGGACGACTTACGCAAACGACGTAAAAAATTTGAATTGACGCTGGACCGGCGACCATACTTGACATTACTATTCCAACTAGGGCCTAGCTCTAACTTTACGCAGCCTATTTCTTACGCAAACGGCGTAAAAGTACTGCGCCGGGCGTAGGTTCGTGAATCGGCGTATCTACTAATTTGCATAATCTACGCCGACCGCAATGGAAGCGCCACCTAGCGCCCATCAGAAATATTGCAATCTAAGATAGGACGGCGCAAGCCGTCGTATCTTAGATATGTTTAAGCGTATCTCTGTTTGAGCATACGCTTAAACATAAGTCGGCGTAGATTCTGAGTTAGGTCGGCTTATCTACTAATAAGCCGGCCTAACTCTTTCTGAATCTACCTACAAGTCTGTGTGAAAAGACTACTCTATGGACTTAGACCATTTTACATGACAAGGTGAGCCCATTGGTTTACCTTAAAAAAAAAATATTTTTACCTAAAACTACTGGTTAAATTCTGAGAGGACTCTGATGGGTAAAAATTCTGACAAGAATTAGGTGAGTGGAAGTTTTTTTTATCTCTCTAGCTATATCACCACATTGCCATTGCCAGCCCTAATCTCTTTGACTTAAAGTCTCATTCTTTCTGCTAAAGCAGGGGTAAGCAATTAGCGGACATCCAGCTATTGCAGAACTACAAGTCCCATGAGGCTTAGCAAGACTCTGACAGCCACAAGTATGACACCCAGAGGCAGAGGCATGATGGGACTTGTAGTTTTGCAACAGCTGGAGGTCCGCTAATTGCATATCCCTGCGCTAAAGCCTCATGGTGTAAGGACATTGATAAGTGTATGAGCTAAGCAACCAAGAAGATCTTGCCAGATTAGGACTACATGGATAAAATAAACAGGTGAGTGTTTCAGCTAAAACCAAAAAATCAGCTTTGAATGTAAAGCATTATATACTCAATCTATCACTTGTCTCTTCTGCTATAAAGCTGTCAAGGACAAGATGCCTTATACTGACAGTCTTACTAATACCGATCCTCTTAATCATTGTGAAAGTGCAACCTTCTGAGTGCCATAGGATGAAGTCACCCAGCAGGTGTGAATTATATATTTCAGTCCATGAGATAATGTTTTTCTTTTCCTGAAGACATCCATATGCTGTCAATCTTGTCACAGAGAAAATCTTTGTTTTCTCTTCCTTGGAAGCAGATAAATTATATATATATATATATATATATATATATATATATATATATATATATATATATATATATATATATATATATATATATATATATATATATATATATATTTTTATTACAGCTAGTAGAAAGGAACATAGAGAATTTTTATTTTTTTTATAATATGCCAGTCATTTCACCACATTCACTCTAAAATATCTCATTCCCTCTGCATTGCAGTGTTTATCATTTGGTGAGTATTACTCATTAGTAAGGTCTTCTTTGATTTTTAAGTTCTAGGGGTTTGAAAAGACTATTTTTAGCATTATATGGTTTTGGATATATTAGAATTAAATATCTGGGTAAGTTTAGTGAATAAAATCACTTGATATTCCAAATGACAATTATCATTCTCTATTCTAATACTATTTTCTCAGTATGAGAAGTTAATTGGGATGGCCAAAAATGGTTCAATCGAACACTGCTCAAAAGTTGCACAATTTAATATGGTAAATGTTATGCCACGTACACACAACAGTTTTTAATGGTCTAGAAAAAAATATGTTTTTTCAACTCGATTATTGTTAAGCCGGCCTTGCCTACACACGATTGTGAAAAAAAAGCGCAGTGATGTACAACACTTATGACGGCACTATAAAGGGGAAGTACCAATCGGATGACGCCACCCTTGAGGCTGCTTTTGCTGATTTTGTGTTAGTAAAACTTTGGTGAGAGACGATTCGTGCTTTTCAGTCGCTTTTCAGTATGTTACAGCGTGATGAGTGTGCTATCTCCATTACGAATGGTAGTTTTACCAGAACGAGCGCTCCCGTCTCATAACTTGCTTCTAAGCATGCGTGTTTTTGTAAAACGGTTGTGTGTATGCAGCATTAGACATGCCATTAGACATGCCACCCTAAATATTTTTTTCCCCCTTTTTTGTAATCTACACCTAGAGGTTTTCTAATCCACTGAATCTTACAAAGAACCTACCGGTGGTAGCTGCTGCTCAATATTTTTTTCTTGGGGGGGTGGCGGCAAACAAACCAACCCCCCCTCCCTTGCACTAATACTTTGTTATTGTCACACAACTGTGTGGGCTCACGGGGCAGTGCTCTGTGCCCCAAGCCCACCCTTTTTTTTAATCCAATTAGTCTCTAATCACGTGCTTAAAAAAAAAAATTGAAATCAATGCGTCCAGCACCTTGCATTTAGATTAGGGGCCGGGTGCATCGATTAGGGGGGCAGCAGCCCTGCTCCCCTAATGAATGGGCCGCCACTGGAACCTACCATGATTAATCTTATTCACTAATCACATACTTGTCCCATATTTTCCTTATGATTTAAGTGTAAATTTCTAATTTGTGTGAATGTAAAACACCTTAATATAGTGGGGTAAAATCATGCCTGAATAAATAAGATGAATTACATTTCATTTTAATAAATACATACTGTATGCCTGTTTGTACCATATGTGATAATGATAATGGCTGACAGGTAAGGCATAGCCATGAATAGGGTGTGTGGGTAGGGGTACAATATTACCAAACCCTATTGTACCCTATCAATTGTATGACATTACCAGAAAATTGTTACCACTAGACATGTTGCATATAATAATTGTCACAGCAACCTTAACAGTTTTGTGTATGCCTGTACACAGTTTCAAATTTCTAGTTATACTTTTGAGAGCATCACAATCAATGTTGTACACACATTTTTCATATATGCTTCTGCACCCATTGCTGTGATTTGAACCTGTCACAGTCGGCTCAATAATTTGTGTGTCTGTTCACAGTTGCAGACTCAGATTGGACTCACTAGTTTCATAGTGTCATAACTATATTATTGCAAGAAAACAGCTCTTAACAAACATTTCTGTGCTGTTAAAATAGCCACATTTATATAGTCACCCTAATATGGTTGTTGTTTTTTTGCATGTCTGTAAACAGTTTAAAATGATCAGTCAATGCTAGTAGTTTCCATTCACAGATCAGTAACAAATGTAACAGTTTTTTTCATCAATGTGCACCAATAATAGTTTGAACAACTTTCATGTTTCCAAAAATAGTGATGTGTATGGAAAATAAACCCTGTATTGAAGTTAGGGATGAGCTTGTGTTTTAACCATAAGTTTGGCCCAAACCCAAGCTTATCCCTAATTATAATGAAATGAGCCATTGTGTAAAAAACATATTGTTTGTGCTCCACCTCACTACAGCAACGCTGGATCAAGCCGCGCGGTGTCTGGCGGCTCTAGCGGGGATGGCCGCTCTCTGTGGGGGCACCACTCGTTCCTCGGGTGGCTGTACGTATGGCGATTTCTCTCCAAGGAGCCTCAGTGTAAGTCTTCAATGCCCCCCGCTCCCACTCTCCCTCCCCTCCCCACCCCTATCTGGCCATTTCCTTTTCTCCCTTTCCATCCTGCTTCTCTCTTCCCCCCCTCCCCCTTTTTCCGTAATCTGTGATCCTGTCTCCCCTTTTTTCCATCCATGGATGCATATATACATTTGCATGGATGGGCTATGGCATGTAGGGAATACTTCGATTACCACTGCAATTCATATGTATGGATCTGCAGTACACCTTCCCCAGTCTGTGATACTATCACCATTATTATTTTAATTTCTAATTTTAGAATTATTATCATCTGTGATGGTCTAAGACTATTATTTTCATCACTATTAGTACCATCACTTTGAGCAGTATTATTATTATCATTAACAATTAACATATAACATTTAGTATCC